>NC_084485.1:60899493-61209833 GCF_030035675.1 Rhineura floridana
CCTATTACTTCAAGAGGTGCAAATCAGTCTGGTTCCCTTAAAGGCTGTGTGGTTTTGTGGCATATTTGGCCACTGTATAATCAACAAAGGCACAAATATTGCACTGATGGATCAGACCAAAGGTCTATCTAGTCCAAGACTAGCTAATGTGATGCCTTCCAGATGTTGCTGGACTATACCTCCCATGAAGCCTGATCATTGGTCATCCTGGTTGGGGCCAATGGATATTGGAGTCCAGCAATGTTTAGAAGGTACCACATTGGATACCCCTTGTCTAATTCACCTAGTCCAATACTCTGTCTCCAGCAATGGCCAACTGGATGCATCTAGGAAGCTCTGAAATAGAGCATGATTGAGATAATTATCCTGATGCTTGTCCCTAGCATTTGCTTCAATAATAGACAAAAAAAACCCTTGCACTTTAAGAACATACCTATAGCCCACATATATTTTTATCAATCTTTAAAAAGCAGAAAATTGGACAGCTATAGTGAATGCAACAGGGGACTTTATTTATTTATTTATTTATTTATTTATTTAATTTGTATCCCGCCCTTCCTCCCAGCAGGAGCCCAGGGCGGCAAAGAAAGCACTAAAACACTTTAAAACATCATAAAAACAGATCTTAAAATACATTAAAACAAAACAGCATTAAAAACATTAAAAAACAACTTTAAAAAAGGGTTTAAAACATTATTAACTTGACCTACTCTCTCAGATATTTCTCTGCTTTTTAATCCAGAAGGTAAGAAATGGGATCATGTGCAAGTTTGCTAAGAATGGATCGATCATGTGCATGCTTATTGAGTTCAACAGGATTTATTCCCCTGCAATCATGCTTAGGATAGGTGGACTGACCATGGGGGAGAAGAGGGGAGGAGGAGGGCAGGAGGAGGGAGGAGAGGAGGGAGGGTGGAGGGGAAAAGGGGGAGGGGAGCAGGTGGGAGGGGGAGAAGAGGAGGATAGCAGGTTTAATCATCTGCATGCTTACTGAATTCATTGAGTTTTACTGCCATGTAAACATGCTTAGGATAGATGAAACTGACCATGGGAAGGAGGAGAAGAGGGAGGGAGGGCTGGAGTGGGCAGAGGAAGAGGAAGAAGGAAGAGGGGAGGGGAGGAAGAAGGGAGAAGGAGGGGAGAGGGGAAGGAGGGGAGGGAAGAGGGGGAGGGAAGGGAAAGGAGAGGAGAGGAGGGGAGGGGAAGGAGAGAAAAAGAGTGAGGGAAGGAAAGGAGGAAGGTTGGTCTGATCGTTTATTGAGTTCAGTGGGATTTATTCTCATGCAATCATGCTTAGCATAGATAAAACTGTTCATGAAAAAGGAGGAGAAGAGGGGAGGCTAGAGGGAAGGAGGAAGAGAGGGGAGAGAGGGACGGGAGAAGGGAGGAGAATGAGGGGGAATGGGAGTCTCTTAACAACTCTCAACACCCTTCTGTCTAAAGTGAAGTAAAAGTCTGGCATGGATGTGGCCACCTGATTAGCCAAGCCAAACAACTGTAAGTCTGGCTTGTAGAACACTGACGATTCTTACTGAGCATGTCCAACGCTATAATAGACTTCAATGTTACATTTCTTAAATTAATTAAAAATCAGCCATGCATTTTTTAAACTTTTAAAATGCAGATGATGAAGGTCAGAGCATGGGGCAAGGTCAATAATAGGATTACAGATACTCTGTGAACATGGCTGATTTTTAATTGATTTCAACAAATTAGGAGACCAGTGACAGAAAAAAACTCCAACAGGGGTCTAGATTTGTTTTCTCATTTTAAACTTTGAACTCTCAATTATCTCTGAGTGTTTTGTGTATCACCATGAAAACTCAGTGGGTTGTTAAGCAAGCGTTTCTGAGTTCAGAACTGTAGGTTTTGTAAGATTTTGTTTTGAAATGAGCTTATAGGAAGCAGCAGAATGGCATGGGGGTATTTTCAATTTAACATTATGGAATGCAAAAAATCCATGCTGACTATAGTATGCAGCCATTCTCATGGCTGTATAATAACCAGAGATACACTGCCTGTGAATACTGATTTTCACATTTTTAGCTGTCCTGTCGAATATCAATTAAAATATCTGGCCATGAGAACATTGAGACCTCTTGCTCAAGGAGGCCTTGGTACTTTGACCAAGCTTATGGTATGTGGAACTTCTAAAGCTGCCTTTAAAATCAAAATTTGCCATTTTTCAAGAGAAATCTAAAACAAAAGTATTTCCCCATTCATAGAATCATAGAATAGTAGAGTTGGGGCCTATAAAGCTATCAAGTCCAACGCCCTGTGCAATGCAGGAATCCAAATCAAAGCATTCCCGACAGATGGCTGTCCAGCTGCTTCTTGAATGCCTCCAGTGTCGGAGAGTCCACTACCTCTCTAGGAAATTGATTCCATTGCCATATGGCTCTAACAGTTACGAAGTTTTTCTGATGTCCAGTTGAAATCTGGCTTCCTGAAACTTGAGCCCATTATTCCATATCCTGCACTCTAGGATGATCGAGAAGAGATCCTGGCCCTCCTCTATGTGACATCCTTTCATGTACTTGAAGTGTGCTATCATATCTTCCCTCAGTCTTCTCTTCTCCAGGCTAAACATGCCCAGTTCTTTCAGTCTCTCCTCATAGGGCTCTTTTTTCCAGTCCCCTAATCATCCTTGTTGCCCTCTTCTGAACTTCAACTTGTTCATTCCTTGAAATAAGAATTGGACACCTATATGATCATCTCATTTACTTAGAGAGATTAATAGCAAGATTACAAAAGTCAGAAGGTTCAGTTTTTCAAGAAAATGAGAGGCAACATTCTAGAATGCTGGTGAAATGGGAAGCAGCTGTAATGTCATGTCAATAATTGTGTCTTTTATAGCAATACAAGGAGACAGAAATGCATGCCAACACTTACATACTATTGATTTATTTATTAGATTTATATTCCGCCCTTTCTCCCAGTAGGAGCCCAGGGTCACAATATATGCAGTGCAAAGCTCAGGAAGACAGCAAAGGCTGCATGAGAAAAGGAAAGGGAATGACTTGGCTGGCTGCCAATAGACTAACAATGTGTAGCTAATCACTTTTCATAGCTGTGTTTTTCTCAACAAAGAGAGGCAGTTGCTGCAGATAAGAAAGGAGTCAGACATGGGAGCTTCAGTGATTGCATTATTAAAGTCAGCAAATTAGGCTTCCCCATATGGCAAAAGCATCAATTCTGTGCTACAGACAATTGTCTGACTTTTCCGGAACTGTCCTTCTTATGAACCTTTGACCTTGTTCATTTTGCAAAGAAAATGAATGTATATAGTTGCAGGAGCTCAGGCCAGCTTATCTATTGAGGTGCCCTTTAAAGCAGACTGGTAGAATTTATTGATTGACCACAAATATTTATATCCTGCTTTTCTATAATATGCCCAAGGTGGCTAACGTTAATTAATTAACGTGATGAGGGGGCTTAAGAGTGTTGAAGAAGCTAAGAGCAATGCCATCAGGAGTCGAGACCAAGAGGCTAGACTCCTAGCAGGGGCAACCAAGGCGGAATGGTCAAAGCTGAAACACCAGACTAAAATGCATCCAAACTCAGAGGAAGGCAATGGTAAACCACCTCTGAATATCTCTTACCACAAAATCCCTATGAAGAGAGTATCCAAAATGCAGCACGAGATAGTGCTGGAAGATGAGACCCCCAGGTCAGAAGGCACTCACCGAGCTACTGGGGAAGAACAAAGGACAAGTATAAGTAGAACTGTGACTAATGACGCAGCTGGGTCAAAGCCGAAAGAAAGCCCAGAGGCTGATGCACACAGATGCGAAAGGAGAGTCTGGAGTTGTACGACGCACACAATAGGAAAATGGAATGTGAGAAGCATGAACCAGGGAAAGTTAGAAATTCTCAAGCAAGAAATGGAACATATCAACATTACAATACTTGGCGTGAGTGAATTAAAATGGACAGGAATGGGACATTTTCAATCGGGCAACTACAAAATATTTTATGCAGAAAATGAGAAATCAAGAAGAAACAGGGTTGCTTTAATAGTGAGAAGTGATGTAGCAAAAGCAATTAGGAGCTACCATGCAAGGTCTGAGCGAGTGATATCAATGAGATTAAATGGGAAACCTATTAACATAACAATCATCCAAGTTTACACTCCAACGGCAAACGCAGAAGAAGAGGAATTGGAGAGGTTTTATGCAGAAGTACAGGAGGAAATTGATCACACACCAAAACAAGATGTGATGATAATCATGGGGGACTGGAATGCAAAAGTGAGGAACAGACAAGAACTAGGAATTGTGGGAAAACACCAAAAAGCAACCAAAAAGATGACTGTAAACGTGGACATCACCAAATGGTCAATATAGGAATCAAATTGATTATATAATTGGAAACAGAAGATGGAGAAGTTCCATACTTTCTGCGAAAACAAGACCAGGAGCAGACTGCGGTACAGATCATGAACTGGTCGTATCGAAAATCAGAGTAAAGCTAAAGAAGAACAAAGCAATCATAAAACCAAAATACATTTTAAATAACATCTCAGAAGAATATAAAGATCAAATAAGGAACAGATTTGAGGCTTTAAACCTAGTTAGAGAGCCAGAAGAACTATGGAGTGAAGTCAGAGACATTATCAGGGAACAATGCAAAAACACAATACCTTTAGTTAAAAAGAAAGATCTCAATGGATGACTGAAGAAACTCTTAACATGGTTAAAGAGAGAAGGAAAGCAAAAGCAAAAGGAGATAGAAACATGGTCAGAACCCTAAATGCAATAAGACAGTGACTAGTACTTAGGGACAAAGAGAACTATTACAATAGTTATTGTATAGAAATAGAAGAGGAGAACAAAAAGGGAAGAACAAGAGCTCTGTTCGAAAAGATTAGAGAAATGAAAGGGAAATTTAAACCAAGGGTAAGGATGTTGAATAATCAACAGAGGAACACACTGACTGACCAAGATGAAATAGAAGGAAGACGGAAGCAATACACTGAAGGACTCTATACAAGAGATGCCAGGATGACAGATTCATTCATGGAGGAACCATATGATGAAGAACCAGAAATTATAGAATGTGAGGTGAAAACTTCTCTTAAAATACTTGGAAGAAACAAAAAACCAGGAACAGATGGCATACCAATAGAGCTGCTACAAGCAACTGAAACTGAGTCTGTTCAAATGTTGACAAAAATTTGTCAAGAAATATGGAAAACTAAACAATGGTCCACAGACTGGAAGCGTGCAATGTTGTTGTTATGTGCTTCCAAGCTGACTACGACTTAATGCGACCCTATGAATCAGCGACCTCCAAGAGCATCTGTCATGAACCACCCTGTTCAGATCTTGTAAGTTCAGGTCTGTGGCTTCCTTTATGGAATCAATCCATCTCTTGTTTGGCCTTCCTCTTTTTCTACTCCCTTCTGTTTTTCCCAGCATTATTATATTTTCTAATCAATCATGTCTTCTCATTATGTGTTCAAAGTATGATAACCTCAGTTTCATCATTTTAGCTTCTTGTGATAGTTCTGGTTTGATATGTTCTAATGCCCAATTATTAGATTAGGGGATGACGCCTCCGCCGCCATCATTGTTGATGGCACACATGCGTGCTATGAGCACGCATCTCTGCCATCAACTAAGATGGTGGCAGAGGCTTCAGTACCTTAGGGAAACCATGGCCACCATCTTTGTTAAGAGCAATGGTAAAAGACAGCAGACAGGTAAGTGGGGGCGTGCGGATCATGGGGTGTGTGCTGAGGGGCTGCTGAGGGCCCCCTGTAGCTCCATCCTCCAGGGGCCCTCAGGCCAGTGCCCAACCTGGCCACCCTTTAGAACCGGCCTTGTTGACTCTGCTTTGTAATCCAATTTAAAAAATATTTCCATAGATGACAGTTTCCTTTCATTCTGTTTCAGTGTGAATTAGGCCCTAAAAGGCTTCCTGTGCCTTTTCAGATCTACTCATATGTATCTTTATAAAACATAATACCAAGGTCCATCTAATGCAGCATTTTGCCTCCAACGGGGTACAGTCAAGGGTGTCTAAAAGCTTATATGATATTCAGAAGTTTACTGCTCCATATAGCTATAATGGTTAAATTGATAGAAATATCTTCCTTAATTTGTCCAGTCCTTTTTTGGGGGGGGGACTAAGCTAGTAATCTTCTCCACATCTTGTGGCACTGGATTCCATAAGCAAATTATTCTGTAGCTACTTTACATGGTACGAAGGAACTTCCTCTTGTCCGTTTTGAACTCATTGCAAATCAGCTTCATTGGAAGACAGCCCCCCCACACACAATGCCCACAGTTTTGTTCTCCCCATATAAAATAAATGTAGGAATACTTTTTGTATAAAACGTCATTAAATTCTTACAATTAAAATTAAACAAGAGATGGATTGATTCCATAAGGAAGTCACAGACCTGAACTTACAAGATCTGAACAGGGTGGTTCATGACAGATGCTCTTGGAGGTCCTCTTGTGGATAAGGAATTGGTTAAGAAGCAGAAAGCAGAGAATAGGAATAAACGGACAGTTCTCCCAATGGAGGGCTGTAGAAAGTGGAGTCCCTCAAGGATCGGTATTGGGACCTGTACTTTTCAACTTGTTCATTAATGACCTAGAATTAGGAGTGAGCAGTGAAGTGGCCAAGTTTGCTGACGACACTAAATTGTTCTGGGTTGTTAAAACAAAAAGGGATTGCGAAGAGCTCCAAAAAGACCTCTCCAAACTGAGTGAATGGGCGGAAAAATGGCAAATGCAATTCAATATAAACAAGTGTAAAATTATGCATATTGGAGCAAAAAATCTGAATTTCACATATACGCTCATGGGGTCTGAACTGGCGGTGACCGACCAGGAGAGAGACCTCGGGGTTGTAGCGGACAGCACGATGAAAATGTCAACCCAGTGTGCGGCAGCTGTGAAAAAGGCAAATTCCATGCTAGCAATAATTAGGAAAGGTATTGAAAATAAAACAGCCAATATCATAATGCCGTTGTATAAATCTATGGTGCGGCCGCATTTGGAATACTGTGTACAGTTCTTGTCGCCTCATCTCAAAAAGGATATTATAGAGTTGGAAAAGGTTCAGAAGAGGGCAACCAGAATGATCAAGGGGATGGAGCGACTCCCTTACGAGGAAAGGTTGCAGCATTTGGGGCTTTTTAGTTTAGAGAAAAGGCGGGTCAGAGGAGACATGATAGAAGTGTATAAAATTATGCATGGCAATGAGAAAGTGGATAGAGAAAAGTTCTTCTCCCTCTCTCATAATACTAGAACTCGTGGACATTCAAAGAAGCTGAATGTTGGAAGATTCAGGACAGACAAAAGGAAGTACTTCTTTACTCAGCGCATAGTTAAACTATGGAATTTGCTCCCACAAGATGCAGTAATGGCCACCAGCTTGGATGGCTTTAAAAGAAGATTAGACAAATTCATGGAGGACAGGGCTATCAATGGCTACTAGCCATGATGGCTGTGCTCTGCCACCCTAGTCAGAGGCAGCATGCTTCTGAAAACCAGTTGCCGGAAGCCTCAGGAGGGGAGAGTGTTCTTGCACTCGGGTCCTGCTTGCGGGCTTCCCCCAGGCACCTGGTTGGCCACTGTGAGAACAGGATGCTGGACTAGATGGGCCACTGGCCTGATCCAGCAGGCTCTTCTTATGTTCTTATGAGGTCGCTGATTCATAGGGTTGCCATACGTCGTAATCAACTTGAAGGCACATAACAACAACAACAATAGCCAATATTGACGAGATACGCCTGGTGCCTTCTTTGATATCTTTTTGGCGCCAGGTCAAGACCTACCTCTTTGCCCAGGCATTTTAGTTTTAGTTTTGTTTTTTAATTTTAATGTTATTGTTAATTAGTTGTAAGTTCTATTTTTGTCTTAATCTGTTTTAATGTGTTTTTATACTTACATGTTTTATCCACATTCATTGGTTCTAAATGTGGTTTTATCATATTGTACACCGCCCTGAGAGCATGTTGCTATAGGGCGGTTTAAAAGTGTAAATAAATAAATAAATAAATATATAATTGGGTCTTGCTTGGATTCAGCTGGTACCAGAACTATATGGTGAAATTAGGCATAGGCAGGAAATTCAATTTTGTTTCCATTTAAAACAAAATCTATCAAATTTGTACTTTCTGGAACAATATGAAAACCAAAACACAGGCATCCTTTGAAATTTGCACATTCAAATTTTGCAATGCAGTTTGCCAACCAAACAAAAATGCATATGTTAGGAGAAAGTGTGCATAACAATGAATATGAGTGAGATTAACATAGTTAAATTCTTTGTATGATGAGAAATTGCTTGCAAAAATGTGTACATTAGTCAAACCTGCCTAGAAATATGTGTTTATTAGGAGAAATTCAGACTAAAATGCTGGAGAATATTCATGAGGGTTTTTTTTTTAAAAAAAATGCAAATTGCTGCAGAAATGTGGAGAACTGGATTTAAGATTGGAAAAAAATGAAAAACTGAGAGAACCAAACTTGACAGATCTTTCCATCCTTAAATGAAATGTGCAATTAAATTAACGAAGTTTATTGCAGATTGTAGAAGCAGAAGTGAAAGGAGAAGTTTAATTAACCTGTTGGGGACTCTTAGGATGCTCTATAATTCAAAAAGCACATTATCATGACCAGTACTGGAACAGTCCCATGGACCTTAATAGATTGTTGTGCAAAAATGCAGTTGCAATACATCTGTTGTAATGTGCTAACCGAGAATCTAGTTGGTATTTTAATTCTTCCCCCTACAGTGGGTTTCCTCACACTAAATGAGTCAAACAACACTATTGTCTGAGGTCTCAGGACAAATCAGCAAACCTGTATCAACAAATTTTAATACTTACCAGATCCAGTTCATAAACTTTTCCCAGCAGATAGTACAGCAGCCGCATAGCACTTAAAATAAGTAAATAAAAGTGCAGCTAATAATGACACCAAACAACCCAGTGTCTTTGTTGTGCAAAATGTGAATCTGAACCGTACACTGACAGGTACAAATGCACTAATTTGATTTCAAGCCCTGGAATAAACCATGCTAATGCACTAAAAGGCATGTTAACATCCATCTGTCTGAGTCTAGCCTATTCTCTTTCTTTTCAAAAGCTGTGACCCAACACCTCATGTGCTGCCTATGAAACAAGACAGATACGATTGAAAGCCTTTCTTTTGTATGCAAAGAACCAAGAGGGGCTAATATTAGGTTTTCTTTTCTGTCTTTTATATCCCCTTCTTTTAGTTTCTCCCCTATACGTTTGCTCAAACTGCATTGTTGTGTGCATTTCTGTGATCTTTTCCTCAGTTTTATTTTTTAAAACAAAATACAGTCTAGAATAGGCTGTCTCAGAGTGGGAGAGGAGTGTGTGGAGAGAGGCTGCTTAACCCTCTCCTCCTTAGTCTCCTTATACAGCTCAGCATCACCCTTCCCATACTGCTTTTTCAGCTGCAAAGAAAAATATACAGAGAAGATAAGAACGTAAATGTAATTTGGGAAGAGTGATTTTGAGTTTACAAAAAGGCCAAGAGAGCTCTGAAACCGTATATTCTAAGCCATGTGCTCTGAAGGACTCCATAGCAGCTTGATTGGAAGGGGTGTAGCCTCATAGCCATTGGCTGAAGGGCATGGCCTGAGAACTGCTGAGTGCAACAAGCAGCAGCTGTGTGTGCTGGGACTCTTTCTGCTTCCTGACTCCTAACAGAGCAGAGCAGAGGGAGCTGTCTCAGCTGGTCTACAGGTGAGGACATATAAACAAGCCAGCTTTCAGAGAGCGAGCAAACAGGGTGAGCAAACAGGAGTTTGACAAAGGAGTTCAACAGGGGAGGTCAAGGGGGAGGTCCCTAAAAAAACCAACTGAACAAATTACTAATTCTCCTTGTACAGCACACCACATACCAGTGGGACTCTCAAGTTTACCATGAAGAACAGAACAAAGCAGAGGCCACTCCAAAACAAGTAGTCAGAAAGAAACAAAAGGTAGAAGAGAGTATGAACGGGAAGGATTCTCCAGTGGTTGTGACCTGCAAGGTGTGTGCCATATTTGTTTTCTTGCCTGAGAACAACATGGCATACACATGCAACAAATGCAAGCTCGTGACACTGTTGGAAGAAAAAGTGAGAGGCCTGGAACAGCGGGTGGCCGCACTGAGGACTATAAGAGAAGATGAAGAGTTCTTAGACAGAACGCTGGAACAACAGCAGCAAAGAGAAGTGGAGGTGGAACAGCAACAGCATGTGGTAGCAGAAGAGGAGACTGCTTTGGAGAGGAATAATGAAGTGGAGGAAACTCCGTGGGAAAGGGTGACAGTTAGGAGCAGAAGAGCTAGAAGACACACTTCACCAGTGGAGCTATGGAACTGCTTTCAACCACTCAAGGAGGAGACTGGAGGACAGCTTGTGGAGGAAGAATTACAGGACACCTGTGCGACAAAGAGCAAGAGGCTGAAGCCCAATCAAGCAGGGACAATGAAACCATGCCCCACAACAAGAAGAGAAGAGTACTAGTAGTGGGAGACTCCCTACTGCGTGGGATCAAAACCCAAGTATGCCGAGAAGATCCGTGGACTCATCAGGTATGCTGTCTACCAGGAGGACGGATTAGAGATGTGACAGAAGTGTTGCCATCACTCATCAAGCCCACCGACAGGTATCCCTTTTTCCTCATCCATGTGGGAACAAATGATATTGCCAAATGGAGCTATGAAGAAATCACATCAGACTTTGAAGTTCTGGGAAGGAAACTCAAAGACTTTGGGGCCCAGATAGTCTTTTCATCCATCCTTCCAGTACTTAGAAGAGGAGTAGAAAGGGAAAGAAAAATACTCAGTGTGAATGAATGGCTACAAAGGTGGTGCCAACGTGAGAGATTTGGATTCTGGGACCACAGGCTATGGTTCCTGGAAGATGGATTGCTGGCAAGTGATGGGTTGCATCTCACAAGGACTGGGAAGAATGTGTTTGGCCACAGCATGGAGAAGTTCAGCAGGAGGGCTTTAAACAGAATCCTAAGCAGGAGGGAGACATAAACTTGGTGGTAACAACTGATGAAGGCTTGTGCACAGTAACAGGACCAGAGAGATCGACTCTAATAGGGCCCAGTCACAGTCATCAGAAAAATGTAGTAAGGAAGCCAAGCCATAAATCACATGGTCTTTGATGTGTGTATACTAATGCGCAGAGCATGGGAAACAAGCAGGACAAACTTGAACTCTTAATACAGGAGGGCAATTACGACTTGATAGATATAACTGAAACTTGGTGGGATGACTCCCATGACTGGAATACAGCAATTGAAGGATATAACTTGTTCAAAAAGAACAGAAGGAATAAAAAGGGAGGTGGAGTCTTGTTATATGTTAAATATATATATCCCTGCACAGAAATACAGGAAGATGAGCTTGGTAGCTCCACCGAGAGTATCTGGATTAAACTTAATGGGGCAAGTAATAAAAGGAATGTGGTGCTTGGAGTCTATTACTGACCACCCAATCAAGGAGAAGACAAGAATGCAACTTTTGAAAAGCAAATTGCCAATGTTTCAAGGAGGCATGATGTAGTAGTAATGGGGGATTTCAATTATCCCGATATCTGTTGGGAGACAAATTCTGCCAAACACGGCTCCTCCAAGAAATTTCTGAGTTGTGTTGGAGATAACTTTCTCCTACAGAAAGTGGAGGAAGCAACCAGAGGATCAGCTATCCTTGACTTGATTCTAACCAATAGAGATAATTTGGTGGATGAAGTGGCAGTTACAGGAACTCTGGGGGAAAGTGACCACACCATACTTGAATTCTGGATTTTAACAGAAGCAAAAGCTGAGAGTAGCCATACACACACCCTGCACTTCAGGAAAGCTGATTTTAATTAACTCAAAACAATTGTAAGTATGGTTCTATGGCAAGTCACCCTAATGAGAAAGTCCAAGATGGGTGGGAGTTTCTAAAAAAGGAAATTCTAAAAGCGCAATGGCAAGCAATTCCAACAAGGAAAAAGGGGGAGGGAGAACAGAAGAAGCCAATGTGGCTTCACAAAAAGCTTAGAGCTAACCTGAAAACAAAAAAGGACACATACAGGAAGTGGAAAGAAGGCCAGGCTACAAACGAAGAGTACAGGCAAGTATCACGGAATTGCAGGGATGGTGTCAGGAAGGCTAAAGCTGAGGATGAGCTGAGGTTAGTGAGGGATGCTAAAAGCAACAAAAAAGCTTTCTTCAGGTATGTCCATAGTAAAAAAGACAGAGAAAAGAAACGGTGGCACAGCTACTCAAAGAGGATGGCAAAATGATAACAGATGACAAAGAAAAGGCAGAAGTGCTCAGTTTCTACTTTGGCTCAGTCTTCTCCCAAAAAACGGTCTGTGACCTTCCAGGGAAACATGAAGTAGAAGGGGCAGGATTGGAGCTTGAGATTGACAGACAAATGGTCAAGGAATACCTAATCACTTTGAACGAGTTCAGATCTGCTGGGCCTGATAAACTGCATCCTAGGGTATTGAAGGAACTTGCTGAAAAACTCTCAGAACCGCTGTCTATTATCTTTGCAAAATTTCGGAGGACTGGTGAAGTGCTGGATGACTGGAGGAGAGCTAATGTTGTCTCTATTTTCAAAAAGGGCAAAAAGGAGGAACCGGGGAACTACAGACCAGTCAGCCTAACATCAATCCCTGAAAAAACTCTGGAGCAGATTGTAAAGAAGTCAATCTGTAAGCACCCTGAAAACAATGCAGTGATTACTAGGAGCCAACATGGATTTATGACGAACAAATCCTGCCAAATTAATCTTATCTCATTTTTTGATCGGGTAACCTCCCTTGTAGACTGTGGGAATGCTGTGGGCATAATATATCTCGACTTCAGCAAAGCTTTTGACAAAGTGCCCCATGATATTCTGATTAGCAAGCTAGCTAAATGTGGACTGGATGGAACAACTATCAGGTGGATCCACAGTTGGCTCTAAAATCGTACTCAAAGAGTGCTTATCAATGGTTCCTTCTCAAACTGGGCGGAAGTAATCAGTGGAATACCACAGGGCTCGGTCCTGGGCCCAGTGGTCTTCGACATTGTTATTAACGACTTGGATGAGGAGGTACAGAGCACGCTTTTCAAATTTGCAGATGATACAATATTGGGGGGGACAGCTAATACTGTGGAAGACAGAAAGAAAATTCAAAGGAACCTTGATAGGCTGGAGCATTGGGCTGAAAACAACAGAATGAAATTCAACAGGAATAAATGCAAAGTTCTTCACTTAGGAAAAAGAAACCAAATGCACAGTTATAAGATGGGAGATACTTGGCTCAGCAATACAACATGTGAGATCGGACTTCCCGGAAGGATTGCTCTGCCTGTGGCTGCCTCTGAGATGAGCTCTGTCTCAGAGGAAGCTTTTTTCAGTTTAAAATCAGTCAAAAGGGAACTTTGACTGGTATAAATGTTCTCCCAGGCAAGGGTGAACCGAAGAGATTATCCACAAAAACTTTGTTGGGCTGTCGGTGGCTGGAATTGATCAGGAATTCCCTGGGAAAGGAAGGCATACCTAGCAGCCGAGGACGGAGTTAGGACTTCCAGCAAGCTGGGCTGAAAAAAAGCGAGATGTTTTTTCTTTTAAACGATCCACAACAGGCGAGCTTTCTTCTGTCTAATCTTATCATTTGGCTTAAATTACTACAGTAAAAGAGATTTGTTTAAGAATCAGCAATTAAGATACCTGGGTGAGTTACACTTCTCTCTTTTATACAAGGAATTAAGGAGGAGGAAATAAAATTTAAAAAGCTTATCTTATTTTTTATGGCAAAATGCTGCCCTGAATTTGGAAACTATAAAGATTAAAACGGATGAGGGGCAACTTACCCGAAGAGAAAATCTGATTTAGATTATTATTTGATTGATATATGTCTGGGACTACTTTTTCTTGGACTACTTTCTTTAGACGAATCTGCTGTTCGTGTATGTTACTAATTGTTCGACGCTGTGAACCAAATTTGTTTTGCATTCTTGGACGTGCGGGAGATAAGAATTATGCTGGCCAGATGATGTCAACAGGCCTGGAATATTAACTCCCTTATTGCTGGAAAAAGAAGCAAATTACTCTTTGCTTGGGAATTGTGGCTATATTGGAAATTTGAAGGGTTTTTTTTTCGGCTTTAAGAATGACAATCAAAGAAGTGGCAGAGACCCTGGATGTACCCCTGGAAGGGTTTTCCCCTCTGAATATGTTTCAGAAGATAATGGATGAGATTAAGATAACGAAACAAGAACTGGGACAGAGTAGACAAGAGATGGCAACTGAATTTGGTAAAGTGAAACAGGAGTTGAAAGAAATAAAGGATTATATGAGAAAAGAAGCAGATGGACAAGCAATAGAAGAAGAAAAAGAAATTAAAGGGAAGGAGCAAATTCTGGAGATTGGAACAGATATATCAAATGTGGAATTGGAAAAAGATTTGGACTTTATGGCAAAAATTGAAGGGAGGATGCAAGTCCTGGAGATTGGAACAGATATATCAAGTGTGGAACTGGAAAAATATTTGGAGTTTGTGGATCCTGGAGATAAAGATTACTGTTTGGAATTTGGCGTTGTTCCTGGAGAAATTGATGAAGATATCAGAGATAAAGCTATCAATGTTTCGATGGAATTTCTAGACTGGAATGATTTGATGGAACTTGAAATAGAGAAAATTTATAGAATTAATTCCAGATATGTGACAATGGAAAAACTCTCAAGAGATGTGCTAGTGCATTTCGTAAAAAAGAGGAACAGAGATATGACTTTACAACAATATTTCAGCAACACATTCAGAATTGATGGCAAGGAAATATTTGTGATAAAGGAAATTCCCATCAGACTCTTACTATATGACTATGACTATGACAGCAAGATTATTATGGGTGCAAGGATGGAAGTTGGAAGATGGAATTAACACTGATAATGGAAGAATGGCTATTGAAATTACTGGACCTAGCAGACTTGATGAGATGGATTAATTGACATGTTTATTTGGAGAAAGATTGATGGATATATTTCTCAAAGAGTGAAAGCCTCCCTTTGACTTTTTGCGGAAAGAATAAAGTGATGTTAATGAGATTTGATGATTAATTAAGATAACTACTGGAGGAAAGTGATTTTGTAATGTATTAAGAGACAGGTTTGTTATATATCATAGACCTATAACTGATCTGCGACAAATCGGAAGTCAACATTTTATTTTATTGTTTAATTTGTTTCTTTTTTGTTTTGTTTTGTTTTGTTTGAAAATTTAAATAAAAATTAATGATAAAAAAAAGCAATACAACATGTGAGATCTCGGAGTTGTCGTTGATCACAAGCTGAATATGAGCCAACAGTGTGATGTGGCTGCAAAAAAGGCAAATGCTATATTAGGCTGCATTAACAGAAGTATAGTTTCCAAATCGTGTGAAGTATTAGTTCCCCTCTATTCAGCACTGGCTAGGCCTCATCTTGAATACTGCATCCAGTTCAATACTGCATCCAGTTCTGATCTCCGCACTTCAAGAAGGATGCCGACAAACTGGAACAGGTTCAGAGGAGGGCAACAAGGATGATCAGGGGACTGGAAACAAAGCCTTATGAGGAGAGACTGAAAGAAGTGGGCATGCTTAGCTTGGAGAAGAGAAGACTGATGAGAGATATGATAGTACTCTACAAGTATATGAAAGGTTGTCACATAGGGGAGAGCCGGGATCTCTTCTCAAGCATCCCAAAATGCAGGACACGGAATAATGGGCTCAAGTTGCAGGAAGCCAGATTTCAACTGGACATCAGGAAAAACTTACTAACTGTCAGAGCCATACGACAATGGAATCAATTAAGAATCACAAACTAATGTGGAAATGTTGCATACTGAACTCACGTTTGGGGAAAAAAGTGGAATTGAGAGAAACTGAAATGAACATATTTGTCCCTCCCTAACTGAAATCGTAGCTTTTGTTACCAACATATATGTATCTTAAACGTTGTGTAGTTTATTATTACATTTACAGTACTGATTTATGCTTATACTTTGGGTAGTGGTTATTCACTTATTCTTTGAGGGGAGATGATTATTTATTCATTTAAAGAATTATCACACTCCTTGGCAAAAAAAAGGCTCCCACAGTAGCTTATAAATTACTAAAAATTCAGTCCCCACCCTCAGGACTAAAATCCAGAAAGACATGACCCAAAAGGGAAATGAATTGGAAGGGAGGAGGAAATAAACTCAGGGTCAACTTCTTAGGTACAAGTTGTTTTAATGGCCAGCTGGGATAGAAAAGGTCAAGGAGGCACCTAAGGCTGTTATTTATTTATTTATTTATTAGACTTTTATACCGCCCGACTAGCAATAGCTCTCTGGACGGTGAACACAAGAAATACAATAAAATCACACAATATAATACAACAAAACATATAAAAATAAAACAATCTAAAATCAGTTACAACAAATTTTAAAAATTAAGTTAACTTAAATTAAAATGCCTCGGAAAAGAGGAAGGTTTTAACTTGGCACCGAAAGGATAACAATGTCGGCGCCAAGCACACCTCCTCGGGGAGACTATTCCACAGTTCGGGGGCCACCAGTGAGAAGGCCCTAGATCTTGTCACCACCCTCCGGGCCTCCCTATGAGTCGGAACCCGGAGGAGGGCCTTCGTAGTAGACCGTAGTGTACGGGCCGGTTCGTATCGGGACAGGCATTCCGACAGGTATCATGGTCCCGCACCGTATAAGGCTTTATAGGTTAATACCAACACTTTGAATCTGGCCCGGAAGCATATTGGTAGCCAGTGCAGGCGAGCCAGAACAGGTGTTATGTGCTCGGACCGCTTGGTCCTTGTTAACAATCTGGCCGCCTCATTTTGCACTAGCTGTAGCTTCCAAACTGTCTTCAAAGGTAGCCCTACGTAGAGCGCATTGCAGTAGTCCAAATGCGAGGTTACCAGAGCATGTACAACTGATGTGAGGTCCTCCTTACTCAAATAGGGACGTAGCTGGGCTACCAACCGAAGTTGGTAGAACACATTCCGTGCCACCGAGGCTACTTGAGCCTCAAGTGAAAGGGAAGAGTCTAAGAAGACTCCCAGACTATGAACCTGCTCCTTTAGGGGGAGTGTAACCCCATCCAGGACAGGGTATATATCCACCATCCGATCAGAGAAACCATCCACCAACAGCATCTCAGTCTTGTCAGGATTGAGCCTCAGTTTGTAAGCTCTCATCTAGTCCATTGTCGCGGCCAGGCAACGGCTCAGCACATCGACAGCCTCACCTGAAGAGGATGAAAAGGAGAAGTAGAGCTGCGTGTCATCAGCATACTGATGACAACGCACTCCAAAACTCCTGATGACCGCACCCAACGGCTTCATATAGATGTTAAAAAGCATGGGAGACAAAACCGACCCCTGCGGGACCCCACATTGGAGAGCCCACGGTGTCGAGTAATGTTCCCCAAGCACTACCTTCTGGAGACGGCCCGCCAAGTAGGAGCGGAACCACTGCCAAGCAGTACCTCCAACTCCCAACTCCGTGAGCCTCTCCAGAAGGATACCATGGTCGATGGTATCAAATGCCGCTGAGAGATCAAGGAGAATCAACAGAGTTACACTCCCTCTGTCTCTCTCCCGACATAGGTCATCAAACAGGGTGACCAAGGCTGTCTCAGTGCCAAAACCAGGCCTAAAACCAGATTGAAATGGATCTAGATAATCGGTTTCATCCAATAGCGCCTGGAGCTGGCCAGCAACCACTCGTTCCAAGATCTTGCCCAGGAATGGAACATTCGCTACTGGTCTGTAGCTGCTGAAATTTTCTGGGTCCAAGGAAGGTTTTTTCAGAAGTGGTCTCACCACCGCCTCTTTCAGACAGCCCGGGACCACTCCCTCTCGTAAAGAAGCATTTATCACTTCCTTGGCCCAGCCAACTGTTCCATCCCTGCTAGTTTTTATTAGCCAGGAGGGGCAAGGATCCAGTACCGAAGTGGTTGCACGTACCTGTCCAAGCACCTTGTCCACGTCCTTGAGCTGAACCAACTGGAACTCATTCAATAAAACATGACAAGACTGTGCTCCGAACACCTCATTAGGATCAACTGCTATAAAGTGGGAGTCTAAGTCCCAGTGGATGCATGAGATCTTATGCTGGAAGTGCTCAGCAAACTCATTACAGCGGGCCACCGATGATTCTACCGTGTCCTGAAGGCCTGGATGGAGTAGCCCTTGGACAACTCTAAAAAGCTCCGCTGGGAGGCAAAGAGATGACTTAATAGTGGCAGCAAAATGTTGTTTTTTCACCACCCTCACCGCTCCTACATACAGCTTGGTAGAAGCACAAACCAGCTCATAATTGTATCCGTCGGGAGTTCGTCTCCATCTCCGCTCAAGCCGCCTCCTATCTTGTTTCATCGCTCTCAGCTCTGGAGTATACCAAGCAGCTGTATGAGCTCTACACAGGAGAGGGCGCGCAGGAGCGATCGTGTCAACAGCCCGGGTCATCTCCGCATTCCACAGATCAGCCAGAGCTTCAACAGGAGTGCCAGTCCTATCAGCCGGAAAATCCCCCAGAGCCCTTTGAAAACCTTCAGGATTCATTAGTCTCCGGGGGCGGACCAATTTAATAGGTCCCCCACCCTTGCAGAGGGGAAAGGCTACGGAAAGTCTAAACTTCAACAAGCAGTGATCTCTCCATGACAAAGGGAGAGATGTAAGACTCCCCACATCCAGATCACTATCCCCATGACCAGTAGCAAAGATAAGGTCTAGAGTATGCCCCGACACATGTGTTGGACCACTAACATATTGAGACAGCCCCATGGTTGTCATTGCGGCCATGAAGTCCTGAGCTGCCCCGGACAAAGTAGCCTCGGCATGGATGTTGACATCCCCCAGTACTAATACTCTGGGGATCTCAGCAATACCTCCGAGACCACTTCCGTCAGCTCAGTTAGGGAAGCCATTGGGCAGCAAGGTGGGCGGTACACCAAAAGGATTCCGAGCCTGTACCTCTGGCCCAGCACAAGGTGCAAACACTCCAGGCCGGTAACTGCATGGACATGGTGCTTGGTGAGTGAGATGGAACTCTTATAGACCACAGCAACCCCACCTCCCCGACCCTCAGATCTACCATGATGCTGGACCAGGTACCCCGGTGGGCAGAGCTGGGAGAGACTAACTCCTCCCTGCTCACCCACCCAGGTCTCAGTTATAAATGCCAGATCGGCTGCCTCGTCCACAATCAAATCGTGGACGAGGGAGGTTTTATTATGTACCGATCTGGCATTTAAGAGCAGCAACTGGAGATCTGAGAGTTGGCTGAGAGGACAACCAACAACCCTGCGGGTGTGAGAAGGACCGGAACAAGGCACAGCCACTACATGTCTGGGCCGCATTCCCCTTACCTGGCGCATCCTTCTCACAATGCCATACCTCTCTCTGCCTGTCACTACGGCAATTGGGGCCCCCTCAAGTCCCCCCGCTTGATGGAAAAACCTCCCTCCGAGGCACATAATAAAACTTATATAAACAACACTTACATGTGCAAACAACTTATATATACAAACATACACACTCACTCACAACACACACTCATATACACACCCACTCATCCAATTCAGACCAACACGCCAAACATAGTCCCACACTCTGTGCATACAGACGCTAGCTCTAAAATCTCTCTTCTTCCCATGAAAAACGCCACCCTCGAGAAGTCCAGATGATGGTGGTGGCGAAGAGTCATGGGCCACCAATGTAAAGCATAAACCGCTGCGGTAGGGATGGAAAAACGCAGGCCGCAACAGCGGCAAGGAAAACACCAACTGCAGTAAAAAGGAGAAGCCGCAGCAGCAACGGAGCACAAGCCATGACAGAGGACGAAGCGTAGTAACAGTAGCAGCAGTAGAGGGCACAGCCGCGATGGCGGCGATGGAAAAAGCACGAACCGCGGCAAAAAGCGCCCCAGGCTGCAACGGCGGCAGAGAGGAAACAAGCCGCCCAGCAATGACCAGCCGCAGCCCCTACGAGCGGCAAGAGCGGCCCAAGCCACAGCAAGGAAGAAAGCGGAGCCCAGCAACGGCGGCAATGAAGAGCACAGCAGCAGCGATGACGGAGGCGGCAACAAAGAACACAGCGACGGCAGCAACAAAAACGGCATAGGCGACGTTAGCAGGCGACAGCAGGCAGAACGCACACAAGCCGCGGCAGAGAGCACAGCCGCAACAACGGCAGCAAAAGGCACAGGCCACAGCAGGAAGCGCAGCGTGGCGCAGCATGACACCAGCAAAGAAGGTAAGAGGCCTCGCTCATCCCCGGCTTCAATTTTTACGTCTCCCGATTCCAGATCCAGCCGTCTTCGTCCACAACGCAATCACTATTCCAAGTTTACCAGGGCAGGGGAGAAGTGGATAACACCAAAAAAAGCATTCACCCGCCCACATACTCCCATAAAAGCCCACACGATGTTAAAAGATGTTAAAAATAGGTGTTAAAAATAGGTGTTAAAAGAGATAAACGGCAGGAGCTCCAAACACAAGCTCCTCCACCTAAGCCGCCATCTTAGTTAGCCTTTTGGCTGTGCTGATGAAGTGGTCCTGCATCCCTTTTTCTCCTCCCAAGGAAAACCTGGTTTGATGGGAACATCCTGCTATACAGCAGTCTGTAGACATGGGGAAAGGAGGAACATGGGATTGGAAAGATTGGGCATCAGGATGACTCAAACCTATTGGCTGGATTCCAACCTAGAACACTATGGACTTATCCACACGAGAGCATAACTTCATGCTAAAGACATTGTTTTTACCTCCGTTTTCTGTTTGTACCATCCACAGTAAGGGCTCAATGCCAGCTGCAAACACTGCGTTTTCTAGTCACACTTGAGAAGAATCATCAATCATGTGGTTTCCTAAAGACCACGCCCTCTAATTTAACATTTCCACTCCCTCTAGTTATCTAGCAACCTGTCATGCTCAGTTTATTCTGCCAGTAAGTTTCATTTTAAAAAAACAACCCAGAAGTGTGATCATTTGTATTTTCACTAGTACAATACAGCTGAACTACAAATCTTTGTTTGAGCAATGTTATTCTTTTTTGCACAAGTTACGGAAAAGAAAAATAAGGCACCATTTGCAGCAACATAAAAAAGGCTTGCAGAATGGGAGAGAGCAGAAGTTTCTCTTCAGCCCACAGGAAATGAGATGAAAGAAGGGAGGAGGAGGGAGTGGGCGTGGAGAGGGGAACGATTGGCACACCCACCTAAAAGTATCAGAGCAAAGTGTCTGCAAGCCCTAGGTATATGGAGTGAAAATGTTTTTTCCTTCCCTTTTTGAATTATCAGATGATTGGGCTAGTACAGATTTACAGGGGGGAAACTGTGTGATAGCTTCTGTTTGCCAGTAACATCATGTAAACCATGTGAATTAAAAGGGGATATGATTAGCACCAGACACACAATAAACCCATGTGTAGATGAACCCTATAATGAGAAATGGATGGAACTAGGTTAGAGACAGGGCAGGTATTTTTTAAAAAAAGAAGTAGGAGACCAGGAGAAAAAAATGGAGTTCCTGCTGATTCTGGTTAGCATCACATCCAGTTTCCCATTCTGTGGGCCATATGGATTTCATATATGTTAAGATAGGCAGGGTGATTTTATGGTTGAAATGCCAACCTGGGTATTGCATATGCATGAACATTAAACCTCCTTTATTGCCTTGGATAACTTTAAGCCACCTGAAGCCAGTTAAACCTTGTATATTCTGTTGCTTGAGGCAGAAAATCCATGGCAGTAAAAATATAATAAATAAAACTATTGGGTGTATAGAGCCCTTTCACAGGGCTCAGGCAGAATTCCACATGCTATCAGAAGTGAGGCCCTATGTTTTCTCGGCAGCTTTTTGGAATCCCCATATTCAGTTATGGAAACAGATGTGCAGTGTTTGGCCCATGTACAGTAAAACTGGAACTTCCAGATCTCAGATCCCTTCCCAAAATACTATTTGTGATATTTTTACAGGTTTTGATTAAAAATATAAAAGAAAGAGAAGGTATATTTTTAGTAGCTGAAAGCTAATTTTGATCTACAAGGCTTAGGACCACAATACCTAATGGAACGCCTCTCCCGACACGAACCCACCCATACACTACACTCAACATCAAAGGCCCTCCTCCGGGTGCCTACTCCGAGGAAAGCTCAGATGATGGCAATAAGGGAGAGGGCCTTCTCACTGGTGGCCCCCAAGTTATGGAATGATCTCCCTGATGAGGTGTGCCTAGCGCCAACACTATTATCTTTTCGGTGCCATGTCAAATTTTCCCTCTTTTCCCAGGCATTTTAGCATGTGTTTTTAAATTGCTTTTTAAAAATGTTTTTTTTAAATTTGTATATTTGTTTTTAATGTTTTTGATTGTTGTAAACCGCCCAGAGAGCTTCGGCTATGGGGCAGTATACAAATGCAATAAATAAATAAATAAATAAATCTTGTACTAAATTAAGCTTATCAGAAAAATCAATATGCCAAATGCTCTCACCATAACATAAAACTTTTAAATGTAGAAATTAATGGTGTCTGATATGCCATTAAAGAATTGATGAACCTCTTTTGCACACCCTCCTTTCTTGCATTTCAAAATGGACAATTTATTGGGTTTCACTAAAAAAAGCTGGAGGTGGCTTCTGAGTCTAATGACCCATTTAGATATGGTTGCTATCAAAAATCCATTACACTTCAGGTATTAATTTCTAACTTGATGTTAGTGTTAATGATGGGAGGGGTGGTTCTTAATAACAGATTAGAAAATAGGTTTTAAAAATAACATTTGCAAGAAGATCTTGTAACAAGGCTTAACCTATGCAAGTGGATGGAGAGAATTTTTGCTATAGAAGCTTACTCAGGTCAAGCTAAGGACTTGCAGAAAGTCAAGTTTGAGAACTTGTGGAACAGTACCTATGCTGCAGGGATGAGACTGTGCTGGGACCATCAAGGGGCAAGCTTTTCCACCTGCCTTGCCCCACCCCTCTGCTTGGCTGTTATCAGGAGGAGCTGCAGACTGAGATGTATTGCTGCTTTGAGCCCTGCTCTTAGTGACATTTTTCTGGGGATTGTCCTTTACCAAGATGATGACTGCTTTTTGTTTTTAGTTGTTGCTTTTTAGAAATGTTATATTTTTGTTGCCTTGAGTTCTTGTAGATTGTGTTGTTTTGATTTGTATTTATGTTTTTCAATTTGTGTGTGAGCTGCCTTGGGGGCCTTTTTGGCCAAAAGGCGGCCTAGAAATAAACGCTAACATAACATAACGTATCATACATGACCTTGTAAACTTTACCATACCTCTCTGGGCTACATTTTGAAATCATGTAAAGCTTACCAAAAAACCACCATACCAGGAATATAGTATTGATTTCCCATGTTTACAGTACAAATTTCTATACAGAGAGATCTATAGTTTAAAAAGTGCACTTTTCATATGTGAACTGTCTAGCGAGGAAAACACATTCCTTGATCAAGGTGCATTTCACCAATTCCAGCCAAGATGATCCATCCATGGAAAGGGGAAAAAGGACTGCGTAAGTGAAAAACATCCTGAACCTGGGGTTACATCTTTTAATGGACTGGGTCAATGTACACTTCCCCCTGCTTGTTGCCTGATGTGTCCAGCCCTGACAGTGCCAATGTCCTCTTTTGGAAGTGAAGGGACTGTAAGACGAGGGAAAATTTAGAGCTGACATCACCAACCATCTGTGCCAAACATGAAGATCTGTATATATCAGCAACATTATGTAAACTTTACAGTGTAAACACACTTCATAAAGGTACTTAGCATTTAACCATATTTCAGGATCCGAGTAATTCATTTATCAATATGTTTATTCTAAATTGTACTAACAAGGCAACACAACAAATATATTTGGTAACCTAAATACATTTAAAAGCTGTAAACATTTTCTAAGCTTCTTCCTTTAGTCATATGGCCACTGGTGCCCCAACTGCATCTGAGCTACACCCCAAACACTTGATTGCTTTTGTGTGAGTGAAGGGTTTATTCCTTTTTGTTGTGTGCTGCACTGTAGGTATTCCACTTCCCTGTACGGACAGAAGAGCATCTCTGTTCTGATCAGGGTGATAAAAACAGTAAACATAGTGATATATCCTGATACTAATGCAGTGAATTGGCCATAACAGAACTTAAACAGTTACACAAGTATCAATACAGATATTAATTCATCACTTAATGAAATATCTTTATTTTCTTTAAAATAGGTTCCTGAGTATTAAGGAATCAGTGATTCATGCAAATGAATTGCTAGCAAGTTCTTGGCAAAGAGAGAGTGAAGGAGAGAAAAATAACAGAGGTCATTACTGAAACTGCACTGGACATATTTTCAGTCTATGTATAATGTGAACCTACTTAATTCTGTGCACTTCTTTAAAGTGGATATGGGATGAATATGACTTTATCCCAAATAGTCTCAATCCATTGTAATAGGGTGGTATCAAACAGGGAACCAAATCAGTTCAACAACCATATAGCACGATTTTTTGCCATATCAAGGAAGCTTTATGTCCATGAGTAATCCTATAGAAACCAACTATCCTCTTGCCACTGATGAAACACCTCTGTACAGAAAACTGATGAAAAACGGTCCCATTGAGCTTTCATCAAGTTTTAACAAATAAAGACTCTAGCAGAGCCATTAGGGTATGGGTGCTGCATTTCTGCCATCATCATGGGTTTCTCATTGCTTCCCATGGGCTCGTCAGTGTGGCAGGCCTAGCAATGTGGGGAATTGAACAAAAATGTCTAAAGAATTCAAATCTTCATCTGGCTGTGTATTACCAGGTTGTTGGGAAGAGATCCTGAGACTTTTAGGAAGGAAAAGAACAAGAGCTTCCAGCTCATGGTGATTCAGACCATTTCATTCACATAGTCATTTTGGTGAGGTGGTAATGCCATAATTTACCATGAACTCCTCCCACTTTTTGGGGGGTGGGGGACATACTGATCAATCTTGGAAATGTTCATAGAGATACTGTAGACATCCTTCTGCTCTAAACTATTTTTTTAGAGCCAATAGCACTGAAAGTCTTCAGAGACTTTTCAAAGGATTCAGAAGATCTGCTCCAGTTCCTATAAATAACAGAGCTTTCACCATGTCACCACCATACCACATAGACTGTGCCTAAGACAGCTGCAAACTATTTCCAATTTCTAAACTATTTCCATTAATTGAGTATTTTCCTGTGCTAATCTCTGATTGACAGATATGATATACAAGACATTTCCTTCCCAGATTCTATGATAATTCTGCTTTCTCAGTGTGACCTTTTCTTTCTCCCGCTTCCTCCATAACCCACTCCCCCCCCAAACATTAATAATTGGTGGGACCTGGACAGCACCAGGTCTCTAGCCTGACTTGTGAATGCAATGATAATTCATTCCTGATGGAAGCAGGAAGCAAAATGTAATCCATCATATCTGTTCTATCTTATTACAAAGGTGAGATACAAGCGAGGGCAAGTTGTTAATAAACTGGTGGGTGAAGTTATGTCTTCAGTCTGGTAGAAGAGACAGGAACGGAGAGGAACTGGATTCTATTATTCACAGCAGTTTCAAATATCTTTTATGGAAATGTGGTTTGGAAAGCCAGTAAAGCAAAATGCCTTCCAGGTTACATGATTTTCCTGCAGGCCTGGTGAAATCCCCAGGCAGGATTTTAAATTGCACTATCAGCATCTTCTGCATCCATGAGGAAGAGGAGATGCAATTGTAGACTGGAATGGGATAGGCTTTTGCAGCCAGAACTGGCTCCAAGTCCCTGCTGGCCAAAAACAGCTGGGTCGGGAAAACCAACCCACCGTTTACATTTTCCACAATGTCCCAAAGTGACACTACATCAGGCATCTTGGGGAATTGTGGGAAATTTTAAATGATGGATGTTTACCCAGAACTGCTGGGGGAGTAGGTGGACAGGAGGAACAAATCAGGCATCAGTGCAAATGGGCCCTGCTGGAGTGCTTGGGCCCTAGCAGCTGTCCAAGGGCGCTGTATATTGATGCTGCTTTCAGCATTAAAACTCTGGAGTTGAAACTTGCAGTACTGACTAGGCACAACATCTGCCCTATAGGCATCCTAGAGGGAAGCGGGAGTTGATGGCATGGTGGCAGGGGAGTGCTAGAGGTGCTAACCTGACATACTGGCAGGGGAGTCACTCCTGTTTACCTGGAGTGGGAAGGGTGAGTCAGTGGGGAGGGGGGCATGGTGCATATACACGGGCAGGACCACCTGATTGGCTCTCCTGATGCATTTGCACCACACTGACCTTGCTGCTGCCTCATCCCAACCCCTCTGACATACCCCTCACTGGCTTGGCTTTGCACCTTCCTTGAGCATTTTTGCCTAGTTAGAATGCTTCCCCAGACTCTGATAATTCTTGGGAGAGCAATGTTTGAGTATGTGTAGAAGCAAGCCTACTGTACAAAAGCAGAATTAATGTTGCTTGCTCCACCCACTTTTGCTTCTGGCCCTGCCCACAATGGCACCATGTGACCTCCCCCACCTCAAAGGTTGCCCTAGGGCTAAAGAAGTTCCCCACCCCTGGAGTAGATAGTTGAAGAAGACACTTAGTAGATAGAGCTGTGGCCTGACTTGGTATAAGGTAGCTTCCTATTTGCAGATTTTGTTGTCCTAATTCATCCATGTTCTTCTGTTTGCAGTTTTCCTAAGCGTTAGAAATGCCTCTGAGTGACTCTAAGTGACTTATTGTAATAACAGAATATGTCCCTGCCATCATTATGCCCTATTTGTTATCCTTGGCTTCTGTGTTTTCATCTCTGCTTTTACTTTTTCAAAAAAAGATTGCTTTTCTTTTGTCACTAAAATACTAGATCTTTGGGACAAGGGCCATATCTTTTAAGTGTTGTGGGGAGCATTATGTTCTGGCAAGAATAAGAGGGCTTTAGTTTCAATGACTGTCTATATTTATGATAGAGGTTTGAAATGACTTTGTGTTTTCACAGTTGTGCTGAACTGAACAATGATGCTACAAGGGAATCATTATTATAAGCAAGGGGAATGTATGAAAGCCTTTTGCTGTTTCTCGAGCTTTTCTCCTCCCTGGTCTTTCTTCCAGAGCCAAAAACAACCATAGTAATGCTGCATGTTCCAGTGAAATACATCAATTCAATATGCTTTAGCTTTTGCAGTGGAGGTATTCTTTAGAAACAATAATTTCTTTCTGTTCACTATGGAAAAAGCAATTTATGCTGGGTTTTTTAATAAAAAAAAATCCCCTCACCCATTTTCCTGAAAGAAATGTTAGAACTGTGGACATTTCAGTGAACATTAGTCTGCTGGCTATGATGACCCTTTTTGGGAGTAATTAATAGATGTCTTCCACATTTAAGTACTGTTAAATATTGAATCACTATAGTGCCCAGGTTAGCAGATCTGCCCTTTTCCTATAGAAGTTTGTAAGGTGTGATTGGTTCTTTAAAATCATCTGGCTTTGGAATATAAAATGAGAGAACTTTGGTTTACAGTGATAAGAACTTCACCCTGAGTCCTTGATGTGTAAGACCCTTTACCTTATAAAACCATGAAATGTTTGATTACTTTTGTCTGTCCTTCTGAATTTCTTCTTTTTCTATAGCCTTGCCACTAGGGCTCTGTGTGTCTTTGCACAAGTCATATTATGATTTTAATGGTCTCAAGTAGACGTCACATTGTGGAATCTGAATTTCTAATCCTCATCTGATTTGCCAAGAGAGAATGTAGTGTGCCTAAGAACAAGCAAGCAATGCATTTTAAGTTTCTTCTGTCTTATTTACCAGAGGAGAAAGGCATTTAGTTTAGGTAAGTTCCTTGTTTTTAAACATAGACATTATGTTGTGATTATTCTGGAAATAGCTGGCATGTTCACATCACGTTACTGCATACATAAAGGCAGACTGAGGTAGCTCAGCAGTAGAGCACATGCTTTGCATGTAGACAGTCCCATGGTTAGTCCTTGGCATCTCCAGTTAGGGCAGAGGAAGATTCCTTTTTGAAACTCTGCATAGTTGCTGTTAGTCATTGTAGGGCTAGATGAGCCAAAATTGAGCTAGATGAGCCAGTAATGAAACACACTATAAAACAACTTTCTACGTACCCAAGATGCTGAAACTGGAGTGTGTATGATTGGATCTTTCCCAATAAACATGGGTCTCTACTCCACATCTGTTATACTCATGTTGCCCTCACAAAGGTCTATGCACCTCTTTCAGCAATCTTCAGAAAAATCTCACAGAGACTTTGTAGAATGGAGTCTCAACAGTCCAATTAAAGATCAAAGCAACTGGGAGTTGCATTTACAATGCTAGAGTTCAGTCACAAACTTTTATGATGATGACAGTCATAATATTATGATAATTTAAAACACTCTGTAAACGCTAAGAATATTATCAAGGTATTCTATAGAGGAGAGCCAGTGTGGTGTAGTGGTTAAGGTGTTGGACTATGACCTGGGAGACCAGGGTTCGAATCCCCACACAGCCATGAAGTGCACTGGGTGACCTTGGGCCAGTCACTGCCTCTCAGCCTCGTGAAAACCCTATTCATAGGGTCGCCATAAGTCGGAATCGACTTGAAGGCAGTACATTTACATTTACATTCTATAGCGATCAAAAGATTGCAGATAAAAACAAGAGTGCTGAAGCCTAGGAAAAGTGTGTAGTGCAGCTGGAAATAGTATAGATTTAAAAAACACACACCCTAAGATCACTTTTATTTATACAGGATACCTATGGATGAATCTAAAGAGCTACTGTTGTACTGAGGCAGCAAAGTGTCCTGATGTTGGCATAACAACTAATTTTCCTTATATCATCTCTAGAATAGAACGCTACTCTGCCAGATCATTGACCAAAACTGGAGGGGTAACGGATTGATCTGCTGATCAGTTCTGAAATCTCTTTGAAATATTTTTTTAAAAAATCACTCAAGCTGATCCCACCAGGTTTTACAGTAAAAAGGGGTGAGGGTTGACTAGTGTTGTGTGCCCCCATTTTCGGAAAAGAGAGGTGGAGATGCACTGGAACCGGTAGAGCAGTAAGAGTGTCTCTACCCTGAGTTGCCTAAAGATATGCAAAGCACTTAAGATCATAACATAAGAAGAGCCCATCTGGGTCTGGCCACACCAGATGCTAATCCAGCATCCTGTTCTCATAGTGGCCAGCCAGATGTCTATAGGAAGCCTGCAAGCAGGACCTGAGTGCAATCACACTCTCCCCACTTGTGATTCCTAGTGATTGATATTCAGAAGCATACTGCCTCTAACAGTGTAGAAAATAGCCATTGGGGCTAATAGCCATTGATTGACTTATACTCCATGAATTTACCTCTTCCAAAACCATTCAAGTTGATGGCCATCACTACAACTTGTGGAAACAAATTCCACAATTTATCTGTCAAATGTGTGAAGAACTAAGAACCTGTTTGCCAAACATACCATATCTAATGCCTTAAGGTTCCCCACCTTGAAACCTTTTAAAAAGTAACTGTTCATAAGTCAGGCAAAGCATGGGTGGCATATAGTCTAACAGTATCAAATTCTTGATTGCTCTGTGTGCACTGTCAATTATTTAACACCTGTCACTCATAACTCCTCAGACAAGAGGCAAAATAAAGCTGTACAGCTTGTGGAATTATTAGCATGGGTGTTTCAGACTCATCAATATCACAGTTTGAAAACATGTCCTGCTCTTGTCTGCACTGAAAATCAGCTGAAGCAACATGAACAATTCCAAGAATGACTGTAGAATTTACTCCAATATTTTTACAGTAAAAAAACCCTGAACCATTACATCTGTTCTAAAAATAAAATCAGGAGGTGACAGTTTTAGCACGGATCTCCAAAAGACAGAGAACAGTACGACTTCCGGGAAGGGTGACTTAGCCTGTGCCTGCTTTTGAGACGGGCTCCTGCCTCAAAAGAAGCTTATTCAGATATATCAGTCAGTTTTTTCTTTTTTTTTGACTGATTAAACTTCTCCCGGGTAGGGAGAAACGAAGAGATTAACCTCAAAGCCTATTTTTGTTGGGACGACCAGATCTCATTAATTTATGGGACGAGGTCCAGCCGACGAAGGTGGGACGGATTTTCAACAGCAAGCTCTATCTGTTAAAGCGAACGTTCATCTTATCTTCTAAGAGAGAACGCACTAACAGGCAAGCACCCTTCTTTCTATATTTTTCTTTTACTTGACTTAAATTGTTGCTGTTTAAAAGAGATTTGCCAGATTGATCGGTTTTTGACATCTCACTGGGGAGCCATAACTTCTCTCTGCTACGCATTAATTAATAGCTTATCTCTGTTTTTGTTGCAAAAAGCTGTCCTGGATTTGCATTCTAAAGATATACACAGAAGAGGGATTTCTATTCCAGATTTTTATTTTGAAAAATATTATACTGTTTTGAGACTACTCTCTTTTTGGTCTATTTTATTTTGACGAATCTGTTTCTTGACGATTGCCATTAATTGTTTCGATCCTGGGAACTGCATTTTGTTTACTTAACTATTGGAGAGATAAGGCTGTCTGCTCTGTTTATACTGTGATGTCACCAAGTTTGGAGTATTAACCCAATTGTTGCTGAAATAAGAAGTGGTTTTCCTATATTTTTCTTTTAAAATGGCAATTAAGAAAGTGGCTGAGAATCTGGAAATAACTATGTTTCAGAAAATAATGGATGAGATTGAGATAATGAAAATTGAACTGAGTAAAATGAAGCAGGAGATTAAAGATATAAGGGTCCCTGTGAGAGAGGTGACCCTGGAAGGGGTCCCTGTGAGAGAGGAGACCCCGGAGATTGGAACAGGGGTCCCTGTGAGAGAGGAGACCCTGGAGACTGGAATAGGGGTCCCTGTGAGAGAGGAGATCCCGGAGATTGGAATAAACGTGGAACAGGAACAAGATTTGGAGTCTATGGACTTTAGAAATAAAACCTATTGTTTGGATCTCAATGTTATCTTTGAAGAAATTAATGAAGATTCTAGAGATAAAGTTATCAATGGCATGGATAATCTTCTGGACTGGAATGATGTGATGGAGCCCAATATAGAGAAAATCTATGGAATTAACTGCAGCCATGTGACAATGGAAAAACTTTTAAGAGATGACCCAGTGTTTTTTGAAAAAAAGAACAGAGATATGATTTTACAGCAGTATTTCAGCAACCTATTCAGAATGGATGGCAAGAAAATATTTGGGATAGAGGCAATTCCCATCAGACTCTTACTATATGACTATGGCTTTGACAGCAAGATTATTATGGAATACTGATAATGGAAGATTGGATATTGAACTTACTGGACTTAACAAGACTACTGAAGATGGAAGATGGAAAATGGAACTAATAGAGATAATAGAACAATGGCTACTGAAATTACTGAACCTAACAGATTCTGATGTGATGGATTAATTGAAATGTTTATTTTGACTATGGTTATGACAATAAGATTATCATAATTAGTAATGAGATGGATTAATCGATATGCTTATCTGGAAAAAAAAAATTGATAGATATATTTCTTAAAGAATTGAAACCTCTCTTTGACTTTTTGTGGAAAGAATAAAGTAATGTTTATGAGATTTGATGATTAAGTAAGATAACTACTGGAGGAAAGTGATTTTATAATATGACTTAAGAGACAGGATTGTTATATATTATAGACTTATAACTGATTTGATCTTTGACAAATGGGAAGTCAATATTTTACTCTTTATTTTTTATTTTTGTTTTTTTTTTCTTTTTTTCTTTTTGTTTAACTATTTTTGATTTTGTTTTTTTGTCTTTGAATGTTTTATGATTTTGTCTTGTATGTTTTATGAAAATCTGAATAAAAAATTATTGAAAAAAAAAAAACAAAAGACAGAGAACAGTATTGAAACTACTCATCTCCTGGCAATCTCTAGAAGACAAAAATGCAATTTGGGACTATATAGTTTATATCAAAGAATTAAAAACAGCAAGCCTTCTTGGTGAAACCCAGCATTGATGTCTATAGAGATGTGGTCCATAAATAACATATGTGGTCCATGAATGGACTGATGTCTATATGGATATTGTTGATAAACAAACTAAAACAGGGCACTTTGGGGGATGAAACTGAAGGGGCAATCGGAATGAGAAATTGTAACATTTGGCATAGTATCTCATAATTTAAACTAGGATGATATGTGGCTGTTTTATTATAAGATGTAATTCCTCCCCTATTTTAAAGTATTTGTTTAGCTCTGGTTGATTTCTTTGCAATTCTCATAACTTTAGTAGCTCACCACTTTTTAAAATCCACTACAATCCATGTATGTGAATGTTTTTCCTCCACATCATTCATATTTCTGGAGAAAAAGGCTCTTGTCTAGGAAAGCTCATATAACAATAAGCTAATTATACAGCCACAAGAGTGACTGTATACTATAGCCAGCGTGAATTTTTCACATTCCGCAATGTTAAATTGAAAATACCTGCATGCCATTCTGATGCTTCCAATAAGCTCATCTCAAAACAAAACCTTACAAAACTTAGGGTCCTGAACTCAAAAACAATTGCTTAACAACCCTCTAAATGTTCATGGAGATACACAAAACAGTCAGAGAGAATAAAGAGTTCAAACTATAAAAAGAGAGAGAGAAAAACCAGAACCTTTTGGACTTTTTTCTGTCAAGAGTTCTCATAATCTGTTGAAATTCATTAAAAATTAGCCATGTTCACAGAGTACCTGTAATCCCATTACTGACCTTGACCCATACTCTGACCTTCATCGTCTGCAGTTTAAAACTTAAAAAAATGCTTGGCTGATTTTTAATTAATTTAAGAATTTTTGCATTGAACTGAATGATAGTGTCAGGCATGCTCAGTAAGAACCAACTGACAGTGTTCTAAAAGCCAGACTCGCAGCTCCTTGGCTTGCCTATAAGGGGGCGACACTCACACCAGATCTTGATTTCACTTGAGACAGTCATGGCTTCCCCCAAAGAATCCTGGGAAGTGTAGTTTGTGAAGGTTGCTGAGAGGAGACTCCTACTCCCCTGACAGAGCTCGAGTGGTCAGAGTGGTTTAACAGTCAGCCGCTCTGATTGAAGCTCTGTGAGGGGAAAACAGCATCTCCTAGCAACTCTCAGCACCTTTCACTAACTACTCTTCCCAGGATTCTTTGGGTGAAGCCATGACTGTCCAAAGTGAAATAAAGGCCTGGGGTGGATGTGGCCAGGGACAGCTTTGGTTTAAATTTGAGTGGGAGGCTACATGTGCCTGCTGTAGAATAAAAAGGTGGGGGAAAGCCTGAAAAAGAATGATACTATTCACAATGTTTTCTTTTTTGAAAAGAAAGGGACTTCCCTCTGCCCAGTGCCCACCCATCCAATATCTTCCCCTCCCCTTCCTGCCCTCCCTCCCCCTCCTCAGGTGAGTTTCACCTATCCTAAGCATGATTGCACAGAGGTAAATCCCACTGAACTAAAAAAACATGCAAATGTTGAAACCTGCCCTCCCTTCTTCCTCCCTCCCATCCCCTCCCTCTTGCCCCTTCCCTTCCCCTTCCTTCACCTCTCTGTTCCTTCCCAATCCCCTTCCAATCCCCTCCTTCCTCCTCCTTCCCCTTCCCCTTCCGGCCGCCCTCCCTCTCCTCTCCCACATGGTCAATTTTACCAGTCCTAAGCATGATTGTACAGGAGTAAATCCCATTGAACTCAATAAGCATGCAAATGATCAAATCTGCCCTCCCCTCCTCCTCCCTCCAAACACCTCACTTTGGGCCCTTCCCTCCCCCTTCCTTCACCCTCCCCCTCCCCTTCCAATCTCCTCCTTCCCCCTTCTTTTCGAATCACCTCCTTTCCCCCTCCTTCTGCTCCCCCTCACCCTTCCCTCTACTCTCCCCTCCTCCTCATCCATGGCCAGTTTTACCTGTCCTAGCCATGATTGCATGGGAGTAAACCCCACTGAGCTCAATAAGCATGCAGTGGCATTGCCACTCATTGGGACTGGAGTATGGTGGGGCAAGGTGGTGGCAGGGGAAGCACAGTATTAGGATGGCAGGTATATTGTGAGCATGCTTCTGGCAACCTGGTGTCTCATGTTCTTGCTTCCAACCTGTTCCACCCTGTCCTCACAAGTGGCAGCACTGCCACAACTAGGAGGGTGGTGTAGTGACAGTACCACATCTCACATGCTACCACTGAGTTCAAAGTTGTTGTTATTGTTGTTATATGCCTCGATTACGACTTATGGTGACCCTATGAATCAGTGACCTCCAAGATCTGTCATGAACCACCCTGTTTAGATCTTGTAAGTTCAGGTCTGTGGCTTCCTTTATGGAATCAATTCATCTCTTGTTTGGCCTTCCTCTTTTTCTACTCCTTTCTGTTTTTCCCAGCATTATTGTCTTTTCTAGTGAATCAGGTCTTCCCATGATGTGTCCAAAGTATGATAACCTCAGTTTCATCATTTTAGCTTCTAGTGACAGTTCTGGTTTAATTTGCTCTAACACCCAATTATCTGTCTTTTTCGCAGTCCATGGTATGCGCAAAGCTCTCCTCCAACACCACATTTCAAATGAGCTGATTTTTCTCTTATCTGATATTTCACTGTCCAACTTTCACATCCATACAAAGAGATTAGGAATACTATGGTCTGAATGATCCTGACTTTGCTGTTCAGTGATAAATCTTTGCATTTGAGGACCTTTTCTAGTTCTCTCAAAGCTGCCCTCCCCAGTCCTAGCCTTCTTCTGATTTCTTGACTATTGTCTCCATTTTGGTTAATGACTGTGCCAAGGTATTGATAATCCTTGACAAGTTCAATGTCCTCATTGTCAACTTTAAAGTTGCATAAATCTTCTGTTGTCATTACTTTAGTCCTTTTGACATTCAGCTGTAGTCCTGCTTTTGTGCTTTCCTCTTTAACTTTCATCAGCATTCCTTTCAAATCATTACTGGTTTCTGCTAGTAGTATGATATCGTCTGCACATCTTAAATTATTGATATTTCTCCCTCCAGTTTTCACACCTCTTTCATCTTGGTCCAATCCCACTTTCCGTATGATATGTTCTGAGTACAGATTAAGCAAATAGGGTGATAAAATTCACCCCTGTCTCACACCCTTTCCGATGGGGAACCAATCGGTTTCTCCATATTCTGTCCTTACAGTAGCCTCTTGTCCAGAGTATAGGTTGTGCATCAGGACAATCAGATGCTGTGGCACCCCCATTTCTTTTAAAGTGTTCCATAGTTTTTCATGATCTGCACAGTCAAAGGCTTTGCTCTAATCTATAAAGCACAGGGTGATTTTCTTCTGAAATTGTTTGCCCCGTTCCATTATCCAACATACATTTGCAATATGATCTCTGGTTCCTCTTCCCTTTCTAAATCCAGCTTGGACGTCTGGCATTTCTTGCTCCATATATGGTAAGAGCCTTTGTTGTAGAATCTTGAGCATTACTTTACTTGCATGGGATATTAAGGCAATAGTTTGATAATTACTGCATTCCCTGGGATCCCCTTTCTATGGAATTTAGATCTATATTGAACGCTTCCAGCCTGTGGGCCATTGTTTAGTTTTCCATATTTCTTGACAAATTTTTGTCAACATTTGGACAGATTCAGTCTCAGTAGCTTGTAGGAACTCTATTGGTATGCCATCTGTTCCTTGTGATTTGTTTCTTCCAAGTATTTTAAGAGCAACTTTTACCTCACATTCTAAAATTTCTGATTCTTCATCATACGGTTCCTCCGTGAATGAATCTGTCATCGTTGCATCTCTTTTATAGAGTTCTTCAGTGTATTGCTTCCATCTTCCTTTTATTTCATCTCGGTCAGTCAGTGTGTTTTCCTGTTGATTATTCAACATCCCTACCCTTGGTTTAAATTTCCCTTTCATTTCTCTGATCTTTTCGAATACAACTCTTGTTCTTCCCTTTTTGTTGTCCTCTTCTATTTCTATACAGTAACTATTGTAATAGTTCTCTTTGTCCCTAAGTACTAGTCACTGTCTTATTGCATTTAGGGTTCTGACCATGTTTCTATCTCCTTTTACTTTTGCTTTCCTTCTCTCTTTAACCATTTTAAGAGTTTCTTAGTCATCCATTGAGGTCTTTCTCTCTTTTTAACTAGAGGTATTGTCTTTTTGCATTCTTCCCTGATAATGTCTCTGACTTCACTCCATAGTTCTTCTGGTTCTCTGTCAGTGAAGTTTAAAGCCCCATATCTGTTCCTTATTTGATCTTTATATTCTTCTGGGATGTTATTTAAATTGTATTTTGGCATTATTATTGCTTTGTTGTTCTTCTTTAGCTTTACTCTGATTTTCGATACGATCAGTTCATGATCTGTACCACAGTCTGCTCCTGGTCTTGTTTTTGCAGAAAGTATGGAACTTCTCCATTTTTTGTTACCAATTATATAATAAATTTGATTCCTATATTGACCTTCTGGTGATGTCCATGTTTACAGTCGTCTTTTCAGTTGCTCAAAAAATGTGTTTGCAAGAAACAAATTATGGGCTTCACAAAATTCGATAAGTCTTTCTCCTGCTTCATTTATGTACCCTAAGCCCCATTTCCCCACAATTCCTAGTTCTTCTCTGTTCCCTACTTTTGCATTCCAATCCCCCATGATTATCATCATATCTTGTTTTGGTGTGTGATCAATTTTCTCCTGTACTTCTGCATAAAATCTCTCCAATTCTTCTTCTGCCATTGGAGCATAGACTTGGATGATGGTTATGTTAATAGGTTTCCCATTTAATCTGATTGATATCACTCACTCAGACCTTGTATTGTAGTTCCTAATTGCTTTTGCTACATCACTTCTCACTATTAAAGCAACCCCGTTTCTTCTTGATTTCTCATTTCCTGCATAAAATATTTTGTAGTTGCCTGATTGAAAATGTCCCATTCCTGTCCATTTTAATTCACTCATGCCAAGTATTGTAATGTTGATACGCTCCATTTCTTGCTTGACAATTTCTAACTTTCTCTAGTTCATGCTTCTCACATTCCATGTTCCTATTGTGTGCATCATACAACTCTGGACTCTCCTTTTGCATCTGTGCCCATCAGCCTCTGGACTTCCTTTTGGCTTTGACCCAGCTGCGTCATTAGTCACAGCGCTACTCGTACTTGTCCTTTGTTCTTCCCCAGTAGCTTGGTGAGTGGCTTCTGACCTGAGGGGTCTCATCTTCCAGCACTATCTCGTGTTGCATTTTGGATACTCTGTTGAAAGTATATTCAACTAAAGTGCCTGGAAAAGACCACTAGTCAACCCATCTCAGAAGGGATATTTTAGAGCCAGAAAAGGTGGAGAAAGGGACAACCAAAATGATCAACATGTTAGAATGACTCTCTAATGAGGAAGAGATGCAGCATTTAAGACTTGTAAGTTTAGGGGCGTGGGGAAAGAAGTTTGCACAAACATGGTGGTTTATGGATGGTGTAGAAAATTTGAAAAGAGACAATCCCCTCCCCCATTACCCCATTCCATAATTCTAGAATATGTGGTAATGAAAATTAGAGGAAGTAGATTCAGCACAAAGAAAATAAAGTACTTCATGCAATATTCAATTTTTTTTACGGAACTCACTGACACTAGGTCAGGTGATGCCTGCTAGTTTAGATGGTTTTAAAGGAAAAACTGGACAAATTCATAGAAGACAGCTTTATCATTAGTAGCCATGCTGGTTGGATGAAATCTCCATGCTCAGCATGCAACTGAATTCCAGGTGATGAGATACAACAGCATGGAGCCCCCAGTTTTCATTTCGGGGGCTGGACACTGTGGGAAACAGTGGGATTCTTCTTATGCTTTTATTTGGTGTCTCCTCAAAACCAGAAATCATATTTATTTGTTCAAGAGACCAGTTTCATTTTGGCTTATTCATGATTCTTTTCAAACAAACTTATATTCTATTCAGTAATACGCAAAAAACCTTGCGGTTTAAGAACATACCTATAGCCCACAGCTATTTCTATCAAACTTTAAAAAGCAGGGAAATTGGGCAGCTAGAGTGAATGCACCAGGGGAGCTGGAGACCTGACCTCCTCTCTGAGATACTGTACTGCCCTACAAATTTGTCAAAATGCAAACACAATTTGGGTTGGTCATTTGCAGTCCAATCCACTTCCTGTGTAGCTTGGAAGAATTTGGTTACATGTTCCTCTGAGCATATGGTGAGTGGTGGCATATGGGGAGGAGATTGGATGGGTGGGCACTGGGGAGAGGGGAAGACTCTTTCCTTTCCAAAAGGAAAACATTGTGAACAGTATCATTGCTTTTCAGTGTTTCCCCCACCTTTTTATTCTACAGCATGCACATGTAGCCTCCCACCCAAATTTAAACCAAAGCTGTCCCTGGCCACATCCACCCCAGGCCTTTATTTCACTTTGGACAGTCATGGCTTCTCTCAAAGAATCCTGGGAAGTGTAGATAGTGAAGGGTGCTGAGAGTTGCTAGGAGACGACTTTTCCCCTCACAGAGCTTGTCACAAACTACACTTCCCAGGAATCTTTGTGAGAAGCCATGACTGTCTCAAGTGAAATCAAAGTCTGGTGTGGATGTCGCCCCCTTATAGGCAAGCCAAGGAACTGTGAGTCTGGCTTTTAGAACACTGACAGTTGGCTCTTACTGAGCATGCCCAACACTATATTTCAGTTCAATGCAAAATTCCTTAAATTTATTAAAAAAAACAGCCAAGCATTTTTTTTAACTTTTAAACTGCAGAAGATGAAAGTCAGAATATGGGGCAAGATCAGTAATAGGATTACAGGTACTCTGTTAACATGGCTGATTTTTAATGAATTTCAACAGATTATGAGAACTCTGACAGAAAAAAGACCAAAAGGGGTCTGGTTTTTCTCTCTCTCCTTTTATACTTCGAACTCTCAATTTTCTCTGACTGTTTTGTGTATCACCATGAACATTTAGAGGGTTAAGCAAGCATTTCTGAGTTCAGGACCCTAAGTTTTGTAAGGTTTTGTTTTGAGATGAGCTTATTGGAAGCATCAGAATAGCATGGGGTGTATTTTCAGTGTAACATTGTGGAATGCGAAAATCTATGCTGGCTATGGTATACAGCCACTCTCATGACTGTATAATCAGCATTACTTTCAGAATGAACTCTGAACATTACATTAAAAAAGAGGACTTGGCCAAATGTATTATGACACCCTCTTATCCCCAAGAGATGGTTCATCCTGAACAGTGATTTGAGAAAATGTGTTTGTGTGATGGGACATATCTACTGAAAGTAAAGGACTTCATTTTTCCCCTTCCTATCACTGTCACATCTTTTTCCATTGCTAGGTTAGATACTGGCATTGGAGCAGGGGAGTGAGATTATATGTATATGTATGCATCAAAAGAACTGGAGCATAACTGAACCCTGGCATATGACAGGGACAAGGATTGCAGTGATGGACTGAAGCCATTGTCAGCATACCCAGCAATATGATGATTATAAAAGCAGGACTGTAAACACTTGACAGATGCAAGTGCCTCACATATCTCCTTGAAGCACAGGAACTCCCTGGGTAATGCAAGAAATCTCATTCAGATTTCAAATTTCCCATGACACACATAAAGCATATGTCACCCTTAAAAATTAAGATTAATGCTCATTATTCTCATTTAAGCGTTCAATCGATAAACACTTTGCTGAGTGTGTTAAGGGATAGCATAGATAGAAAGGAGCTCACAAAATCTGCTGCTGTCCATGGTGCTGAGAGACTAGCCTGCACATCTCACCATGGAGAGGCATTAATGAAGATAATTGAAGATGTTATTAGGAAAACGTGTTTGTTATCAGAGGTTACTTATAGCTTTATTACTCAGAGTTACACTTCATTAATATCCATTTTTCATGGTTCTGATTTGCCATTAATTAGTTTCCTGACCTTTTGTCATTGAAAGAAATGTCACCGACAGGAGAGGAAAGAACACATGTTTGTAAAACCATGACTTTGCCTTATGGTAGCTTGTCTGTTTGCATTTTAATCCATTGCTCTCACTGACTGAGGAGCACAGTGATAAAAAGAAAAAGGGATTGGATTCCTAGGATATAAATCTGATAACCTCATCCCTTAGAAGGTAGACATTATTTTAAAAATGCAGGAATCCAGTTTCTCATTTTAAATAATTGCTTCAGTGACTTATATGGCTATAATGCATTTCAAAATAGTGATATTTGAAAGCATCCAATAAGAACAGTTTTGGAAAACATTTGCAAGTTATTTTAATATTAAAGATTCTAAAATCACATTTGCCTCTCTGAAATTCCTGGGTAATGCAAGCAATCGCACTCAAATTTCAAATTCCATTCAACACATGTATAGCATATGTTATCCTCAAACATTAAGATGAAAAACACATTATCATAGTTTACAACTGCAATCCTATGTATACTTTCCTGGGAGTAAGCCCTACCATACTCAGTGGGGCTTCTGAGCAGACATGCATAGCATTGCATGTCTTCCATCAGTAAATGCTTTGCTGTCTGCATTAAGGGAAAATATCTGTAGTGCTGAAAGACTGCTGTTCAATTTGTCATATATTTATCTGTATATTTTTCAATTTTTGTTCTCCTCCCCCACTCCCCGCTGCCTCAATTTTCTTGACAGGAATACTTACAGATGATTAGCACTTATATCACTTTAATCAAAACTTTTAAAAAATCAAAGGTTTCTTGATAAATACTGAAGCAATGATGCTTGAACAATAATTGTCAATGATGTAAATGCTGCTCACCTTAGACAAAGAATTCTGTGTGGTGTTATCAAACATTCAGTGAGTCACATGGCAAAAGGCCCAGGATCTAGAAGATAACAACATGGGATTTGCTTGCCAGTATCAGACCACTCAGCCATAAACTCTGATATCCAGTGCCTGACAGCTGACAATGCTCCATGCTTCAATAGAAAAACATAATTCTAGGGATTTGTCTGAAATGGACAAACACTCCAAAGTAGGTCATTATTATGATGGGTATTTGGCAAGGAAATGTTATTATTATTATCATTTTCTTTTTGTAATATTGGCAGATTGCTTAGTATTTTAATGATCTTAATTTCTGTATTGAGTATCGTCACGGTAATTTATCTAATATGCCCAAGGCAACATATTGGCACTCTAACTTCGCAATGAAGAAATAAATAAAGCCAGGGGCTCAAATGTAATCACATGTCACATTCCATTTAGCCATCCAGCTCAAGCCTTATTTGAGTGTTCTCTCACACACCATTGTTTCCTAATGATTGCTCATCCTGAAAGTATGATATATGCTTCCTTTTACTTTCTGGAGCAGTTATCAAATGAGACAACATTTAATCCATGCCTTACAGCAGGGATGGAGAACTAGAGGCTCTTCAAAAGTTGTTGAACCCCATCAGCCCCGACCATCATGGCCAATGGCCAGGAATCATGGGAGGTGGAGTCCAGCAACATCTGGAGCACCAGAGGTTCTCCACTCCTTCCTTTGTTGTTGTTGTTATGTGCTTTCAAGTCGATTATGACTTATGGCAACCCTATGAATCAGTGACCTCCAAGAGCATCTGTACTCCTTCCTTAGGCCCAATTTAATTGTATTTAGTTGGAAGCTGACTAACCACTCTGTTAACCACACATGACTAAACCAGTTTGATTTTAATTTGTGTTGCAAGACAAGCAGTCTTGGTCCTTGTAATAGCAGGATGTTAGGAAGGTTTCCTAAGTCCACTGTCAGGCCCTGCCTCCTCTATAAGTCCCAAGGATCATCAAAATTCCAGGGGGTTTCTTTTGCTATAAAAACAACCACCACCACCACCACCAAACCAATGATAATTCTCAACCATACATTTCCACAGTCTTCCTAACTGGAGTGAGAGGCAACTCCTATAACAATCACTTGTTAATGTTATTTATTTTTACAGCATTCTCAGTTCAAATCTGTTGCAGCTTTCTTATATAATATGCAGAGATTTACTTTAGGCATGTACTTTCTGTATGAAATGTATATTGGCATCAGAATTCTCAGTCAGCTGGAATCATTACTTAGGGATGGATATTAATCAGCTGCTGTTTTATTTTAGTGGAGTAATTTGAGATTAATGAACATGATGGCTTGATTTAGAGAGATCACTGATTTGTAGCTTTTATTGTGCTTTCCATTTTCTTTTGCTCTGCATAAATTTAAGAAAGCTGCAGCCTTTATGCAATCACACTGGATAATGAATAACAATGTTCTTTTCTTCCAAGCTATAGCAAAATGTCTGTATCCATGCAGCTCCGAAATTAGAAGACTATTGATATATTTGTTTTAAACACCATGCATCAATGATGGTTTATCCAAATGGACAACTAGAATGATATCCCACATGTTATACTCCAGTCAAGGAAGATGTAAACAAATTATCTTAATTGTCTTACAGAACTATTCCTGCAATTTAACAGGACTCAAAAGTCCTAGAACACCTTCTCAGCTGCCCCAGAAGTCCAGACTTCCATCTCTTTTCCCAGAGTTCTACTTGGTTTTTACTGAAAGGTGCAGCAACATATTAACTAACAATAAAGACAAAGCTTAAGGCAGACTGTTTATTTACATAAGATTAATGTCGGGTCAGATTACAGTGTATGTGTGTGTAAATTATATGGAAAATTGTGTGGGTGGAGGATAAATAATATCTCACATTTCTAAACTGCTTTGTAACAGGAACATAGGAAGGTGTCTTATAATGAGTCAGACCATTACTCCATCTAATTCAGTATTGTCTACAGTGACTGGCAGCAGCTCTCCGAGCCCTACCTGGAGATGCAGGGGATTGATTGAACCTTGGACCTTTTGCATGCAAAGCAGATGCTCTACCACTGACCTAAGGCTGTTATGAAGGTATCTATATTTTTTGGGTTCTCATAGCTGGGTTCATGATAATGGATCTTGATGTCAGTGCCTGAATCGAAATGGACCTTGGGATAACTGCCCTTTCTGTTAACTCTTGAGTTGTTTGTAACATTCCAGCTATGGTTTGCTTTCAGAAGTCAAAGAACAGACATCCTGACTCTCACAGTCATGAACCAAAAAGTCCTGAGTTTCAATATCTTCAGAGGAAAGACACTTCTTACAAACAATGGGGCCATCTGGACAGAGCTTGTGAGATTGTGAGTAAGGAATTGATCACCCAAAAGCAGGAATTTGCAGTAATATTTCTCAGGGGACAAGAGTCTTATCAGTAAACACATCTGGCAGAGCTAGACCTTCATCCATAACTCCAGAGTTTTCCATTGTTCTTCACATGTCATGTCAGCACTCCCCCTCATCCAGTTTACATTTTACTCAATGTAATTCAGAAACACATTTAAGGTCATGGTTCTGTGGGTTCAAGCAGCACCTCCTTGGGACTCCCACAATCCTGATATCTTATATCACTCTCTAGGAACATCACATCACTATCTAGGACAATTGGACCAATGATAGAATGAGAAACCCTTGCTGTCTAGATGCAGGTTACACTATGGGTGGAGCTTGGCTCCCGGGCTAGATATGGAGGTCTTATTCCTGATGTTCTGATATTCTCCAGGAAAGATATCGGTCTATCCTCTCATTTCTCTCTCTTGAACATGAGTTTTTGTGTTTTTATGCCTGAAGTGTCTAGCAGGAAAGTCTTTCTTAATCTTTCTCAGCTCTAGGGACAATGTGTGATGTTAGGTAAAATGCTGCCTGTAATCTCAATTTCCCTGTTTCTAATAAACAAAGTTTTATTTTACTTTTGTGTCCTTTGTTGAGTGTTTTGAGGGTGGGTGAACACACAAAGAGCAATGTGTGATTTTAACTCCTGCAAAAGGTTCTACTGCACTCTTGGGTTGTGTTTGGGTCTCTAAGTGGATCTACATGTATTTGAGGATTCTCAAGTACATGTGTAACAAACCCTTCTCCCAAGTAAACACGTATGGCCCTGGTAAACATACAGAGCCATGCTGACATGAAAAAATGGACTGCCTTCAAGTCGATCCTGAATAGGGTTTTCATGGTAAGCAATATTTTGTTGTTGCTATGTGCCTTCAAGTCGATCATGCCTTATGGCGACCCTATGAATCAGCGACCTCCAAGAGCATCGGTCATGAGCCACCCTGTTCAGATCTTGTAAGTTCAGGTCTGTGGCTTCCTTTATGGAATCAATCCATCTCTTGTTTGGCCTTCCTCTTTTTCTACTCGCCTCTGTTTTTCCCAACATTACTGTCTTTTCTAGTGAATCATGTCTTCTCATGATGTGTCCAAAGTATGATAACCTCAGTTTCATCATTTTAGCTTCTAGTGACAGTTCTGGTTTAATTTGTTTTAACACCCAATTATTTGTCTTTTTCGCAGTCCATGGTATGCGCAAAGCTCTCCTCCAGCACCACATTTCAAATGAAGCAATATTTAGAGGTGGTTTACCATTGCCTTTCTCTGAGGCTGCGAGGCAGTGCCTGGCCCAAGGTCACCCAGTGAGCTTCATGGCTGTGTGGGGAATTGAACCCTGGTCTCCCAGGTTGTAGTCCAACACTCTAACCACTACACCACACTGGCTCTCTATGTTGACATAGTATTTACTTATTTAAAAGCATTGTATGGTAAATACATACAAACAGCCAAGCTGTGACATTCATTTTTTCTTTTCTTTTTTCTATATTAACTGCAGTTTTCCAATTGTATTTTGTTCCATTGGCTCCCTAAACACTGACTGTGATTTTGTGACACTTTCCTGGGGAAAATGACATTCTTGAATTTGGCAGGGATGGATTTGCTTCTTCACCTTTGCCTTGGAAGAGACTCAGGTTGGTCTCTCTTTCAAGGGGAGGGGGTCAGCAGACCAAGAGGGCAGAAGTGCCCATGGAGAGGTGATCCAGCCCAGTATTTAGGGCTGCTTCACCCCCTCTTCCCCCTCCTTTGGTTGTACAATTGCCCTTTGCCAGGAATCCTGTTTTCCTCAAGTGAATTGTCTCTACCAATAGCTTAGAGATAAGCCTCCCTTTAGTCATTTGTTGCATACATGCAAAGGAGAGGAGTTCCAAGGATGCTGCTCCTTCCTGCATCACCATCTCTATTATTCCCTGCCAACTTGTGCTTCCTGACCTCTGCACAATGGGTCCACATTCTGAAGGGGGTGCCTAGTCCATACATGCATGCAACTGTACATGTGAAGGCTCTTCCACAGGATAGAGTGTCCTGCACAAATATGGTTCCTGATAGCATGGAGAACCCTACAAGTGTACTGTTTCTGTCCAATGGCTGGAGGCCCTTTACAAGATACATTTTGCATGTGTTAATGTCTGCTCACAGTGCAGTACCTGTGCAAACCCTTAATTGAGATTGCTTTACAATTTTCCCTCATAGAAACTTATTTCTTACTACTCAGTCTTTGCTTAGCTACATAGACAATAACATGACAATATAATGGCACTATAGCACCCATTAGATCATTAACATCATCAGATGAGATTCCATTACTGATGTTGCATCCTACAGATCTGTTGATGACCCAGAAGTGGCCATTTTCTGCTGTTATACCTGTCATCACTGATGCTAGACACTTTTATTTTTTTTGAGGCTGTTCATATTCTCCTTGGTTTTACAGTGATGGTTTGACTGTCTGTTTTATGTTTTATATTGTTTCCACATATAGTTTATTTTAATTAAAAGCGGGTTAGAGATACTTTAAAATAAATAAATAAATAAATGACATTTTCAAGCAACTTGGTAGAGTAGCTGCCCAATTCTGCTCAAGATGAAATTCAGATAAGAGTTCTAATTTCCTCCTTGAGATTATTTGCAGCAGAGATTGGGTACCTAAATGGAACATGTGTTGGGCTTTGGCAAGTTTGTCAGTGGCCATTGTTCAACTAAGGCTGCATTCAAACAGCAGTTTATCCCATTTTCTGAACATTTCCTTACCTGATAATTTCCACATTTTATTTCATCTTTCACACAATGTAAAAACCAGTTCTTGGAATCTGGTGGAGTCTAGTGGAAGTTTAGCACTTGTTTCTGTGTTAATTGCTTCCAGAAAAAAAATCTGTTGGCAACCCCATTAACCCAGGAAATTGTGGGAGTAAAGTAATGAAATTTGGGGTGTTGTACCGGCATATAGTTCTTCCTCACCATTGTTATGGAGTGACAGAAGTGTGTATGTACAGAAAGGGCAGGGGAGTGCCAACATTCCAATGATATTCATTGTTGTGTTACACCATGCCCAGTGGTGTGAATGAAATTTAGCGTAACGTGGTATATTGATCAAAAAGCCACAGTTCCATAATGCAACAGCTACTTCAGTGTGAAAGGAATGTTAGAAATTGGGACAGAAACACTACCATTATAATCAGTAAAATTAACACAATAAACCCCATGTCTGAATGCACTAGCACAAGGATTAGTGCTTGCGCAATGGGACATACCTCTCTTTTCCTCATGTGTGCCACACACTATCCCCAAATCTGCTCTGGTGGGTTGGGGAAATCCTAGAACAGATTTAGGGGGCAAGTAGGGGGAGGAAGAGAATGTTACATTGTGCAAGGAGGAGTCCTTGTGATGGTGGAACCAGTGACTTAGTGTCAAATTGAATACAACCCAATGTGTTGTAGAGATTTAGCCTTAGCAGAGATTAATCCAGACTTTTTATGCTCTACACATACACAAGAGCTTTCAGTCTGCAAAGGCTGCCGTCTTCTTGGGCCTGCTGTTCTGCTTCTAGTTTATGGTTTCCCTCTGCAATGACAGAGGGAAAAGGGACTATGTAGGATGTTATCTGTACAGATACTTTTCGATCTTGGCACATGCTGATTATATTATCAGTATGTGTGGGTTGTTGGAGGCCTCTCTTTAGGTTCACCAAGGCATAATGGATCAGAAAAATCTTTCAGAAGCTAGTGTCATGCAGAACCCAGATGAGGTTCTAGAAAACTGGGGTTTTCACAAATCTACTCCTCCATTTCACCTATCCTTGTGGAAACAGAACTTAGCTTCAGTAGATATTTCCATACTCATGTTTAGTTTACCTAATTTATGGAGAATGCCTAGAAGAGGCTCAAAAGGAGCTTCAGAGTTCATTTCTTGAGTAAAAGTGCCTTTTGTTCACTTGTTACATTGAAGCTAAGTGTACAAGAGAGGAGTGGTTTTGGTCAGCCTCTGTTCCACTCTACCTCCACAGTTATTGCTATTGTTTATTCTCTACATGGCTAAGATAATATAATTGGTTAAGCACTACTTTTTATTTGCAAAATGGTCTGCCAAGATGGTAGGCAGCCAGGTACCATATATCATAATTGAATAGCCCCCATTCAGATGCAATAGACAGAAATCCCCTATATAAACAATGACTCCATTTGAGTTTGAGTGATCCAGTAATTTTGATTTATACTTTGTATTTGATGGAAGTGTATTAGCTGTTAAGGTCTGTGGCTAAATGATTCCCAACACAAAATGAGTCAGAAATACAAAAGAAGGTTTTTGCAAAGCAAGATTTAATGCCGACGACATAGCTGAAATGCCAGAACTGCAGAGTAAATTACAGCTTTGCTTGTCACTTTTAACTAACAATTCTAGCCAGTATAGCATAGCTGGGTAATTTGTCCACTGTGGTTTTATGAGACAATAAACTGTAGTTTAATTCTCATCTTGTTTTTTTTTCCCCAAAGGCAGAGAAAACAAATCCCTCAAGTACAAAGTAATGGTGTGACCCCAGGCTCACTTCAGCATAAACCTGGCTGTTTGCTAATAATTATGCATAACACTGTGTTCAGACCTAACACTGGGCATTTTATATGTAGCCAGAGCATGCAGCAATAAATGGCAAAAACATCCTAATTATCAATGGGCTTCTCTCCCTAAAATGGCATTATATTGCAAGAATAGTTTCCATCTCTGTGTACAACACCCACTTTTTCTATTAAGAAGCTTTTATTTAACAAAAGGAGGTGGTGAACCTTTTCTATCATAGGAGGAAGTGTATTTCTAGTCACATTCTTATTGGGTGTGCTACAAGATAGCATGAATTTTATTTCACATTGATTATGGCAGTTCAATTTTATACCATTTTGGGATTTTGATACAGTGTGATCTAATGGGGAGACATTTTTCCCCCTAGGAGTTCTGGATTCATCCCACCTTTGCCATGGATTATTACTGGATGGGGTAAGTGTTTTTCTATAGTCTGCAATCCTAAACACACTTGCTAGAAAGTAAGCCATGCTTGTCTCAACAGGACTTACTTTCCGAGTAAGCATTGACACCACACCAAAGAAGACTCGTGACACAGTTATGGGATAATGTTATATTTATTTAAAATATAACAATTATATTAAATCCAATTGCTGCCAATTACCAAATTAAAGCAACTTCGGGCAGGTGAGGATACCTGTCTGAGAGGGATTTATCCCTCCTGTTTACTGGGCATGTCAGTCTCTTCAGACCATGACTCCCTAGCAAAGTATGTGGGTAAACTTATCCCTCCTTGCCAGCGGAGTCAATCATGTGTTTCCAACCTCCGCATCCCAGCCCCGCTGTACAGGCGTTCACCCTGATGCACAAGTTGGTCCCACAAGGACACCCCCTAGATCCCCACCAGCCACACCTGACTGGCGGTTCCCTAGTGAGTGCCCTTTAATACAATGCCTCAGTCACCTATTTTGTACCCCACCTTCCTCACCTGCCCAAATTCCATGCCAGCTGAAGCAAAACAATCCAAATCCACCCATTATGGCCAATTGAATCAAATCCCAGCAGTATGGAGTAGGCAAAACCAAAGGGATGATGAAATCAGCATCCCCCCCCAAAAATTCCTACTCAGCCCCAACTGGCGACTAGCAAAACGCATACTGATTAGGGAGGGGTGGGTGGGTGCCACAAGGCAAAAGAGGCAAGATTCAAGGGAGGAGCTGGCTTATATGCCCTGCTCCTTCCTTACTTTGATTGGCCCAAGGGGCCCATGTGGCACAATTTTGAACCCTTCAGGAATGTTCCCGAGCCTTCTAGCAAGGTGGGGTGGCGGCAAACACGCCCCCACCTTGGTGGGAATGGCATTCTTAAGCTTGTGCAGCATATTTTAGTTCCCTCATCTCAAACATGATTGCTTCATGATTGACAGGATTATTGTGTGGTCAAATGCAACAAGTGTTGTAAAGAATTTTGATAAAGGCACACATACAATAAAAATGTAAGGCTATTATCATGCTGCCATTCACTTGGCAACACACAGGTGGCACTGGAAACTACATTGTGACGAGAGGTAGTAGATGGGCAGCCCAGGCAAGCTGCCAAGGGACAGCCAGAACAGACTGGAGCTGCCCCCCCAACTCCCTGGCCTACTACCTATACTGACTGATTGCATGTTCTGAAGGGAATGCCCAAGATGTACAAAGTTAGACCAGTCCTCTTGCTCTCCAGTACTGCCACTTTAGAAAGCCAACTCTTCATCCTTCCTGGCCGTTGCCAGTCTAACAGGAATGGGGGAGTTGTTGAAAGGGTGAGGAGGTAGGCAAGGTTGCCATGGTTGGCAAGCAAACCAAACAGGAGCACAGCTCTTGAGAGAGAGAGTGTGTGTCTATATACATAAAAATTGTAAGCATCATGCTGTACAGTTCGCAGCACCCACAGAAGGGCAGCCTACATGGTGGCAGAAGCATCCTGAGTGGGCAGTAACAGTGGGCAGAAGGCTGATCTGTGGCATATGTGTTAGCAGAGTTTCTCAGGCATGGGGTAGTGGTGGTGACAGCAACCTGGGCAAATGGGAAGGAGTCCAGTGTGCAGCCTAAGTACACTGCCTGGTGGCAGTGTTTATCTGGGTAGAGCGAGTCAGAGGCAGTGCGGGGTGGTGGAGGTGGAGTAACATGCAAGGTAAGAGGGTTGGCAAGTGGAGTGAGGTTGCCTCGGGGTGGTGAGAGGTGGGGTGGCGAGCAGAGTGAGCGGGAGGTTGGTGAGCAGAGCGAGTGGGAGGAGGCAGAGCCCCCATATGTGTTGCCATCAATCAATCTCTCTCTACATATATATTAATTGCTATTGTAAGCCACTCGGAGAACGTGTCGACTGGGTGGCAAAAAATGTTTTTAGTCAATTAATCAATAGTGTTCATATTCTGCCCCAAATGTTGAGTATTTTGCTAAAAATAGCAAGTTATTAAAATCAGACCTTCAGTATGCATTCTTAGCATAATCAATTAATGTTTGTCAATGCATGTTGCCATTAATTTTCATACCATGGTTAAGAAATGTCCTTTATTTTAATGATAGAAGGGGTGGATGGAGAACGGCCTATAAGATCTCTGGCTCAATATATTGAGATGAGACCTCCCCAGCCATTGAATCAGCTTCTGTCATAGACTGTGAATATTTCAAAATTCTGCTCAAGCATTTTGTTTTGTTTTAATTGTTAGCATACAAGTCCAACGGACAGGTGGAATAACATCCCAGGAGCTGGACCAAACACTAAGGAGATCTCATCTCAAGTTATTGAATATTTAGGCAGAATAGAAATACTATTTGTTTATTTAACAGAATTTGTAGACTGCTTAATTTCATATAAAACCTCTAAGTGGTTTACACAAAATATTAAATATACATTAACATAGTTAACAAAGATTAAAGTTAAAACACATTCTTTTAAAATCAAAATATAAATAAATAATCAGTTATAAGCTAAAATTACAGATTAAGATACATTTATTTCCATGTATTAACTGTGCTGTTAATTAATAATTTATTAGCTGTCCCATTAATTAACTATTTAATCAATGCTGTTAGTTAACTATTTACTTAACTGTGCTGTTGGTGGGTAGGGATTCAGAAGAGAGGAGATGAGAAGTACAATGTTGATTAATGATCTTCTCTCTCTCTCTCTCTCTCTCTCTCTCTCTCTTTGTGAATGACATTAGCAAGGGCTGTGCACCAGATTTGGCTGAGTGCCATTTAGAGGTTTTGGGGCCTTGGCCATGTTGGGGTGGAACAGCCACAGACCGTTACAGGTCAGATTGGATGGCCAGGAGTGACCTAAGGCTATCAGTGGGTGGGACATCAGGCCGGAAGAAGAGGCAGATATCAAGTAGGAAAGTCCAGTGCAGGGGCTCTCCTCCCTGCCTGAGCACTGCCCCACAGGATCACTGCCTCTGTTCAATAGCTGATGAGCGAAAGCAGCAATCCTGTGGAGTGCAGATGCTAGTTTGAAGGAAAGCCACTTGTAAAGCAGCACCATGAAGAATAGATGCCTCCTCTGAACCACTGTTTAGCGGAGGCACTGATCCTATGGGGTGCAGGGTGCTCACTCACAAGCAGCTTTCCTGCAGAAAAGCCACTTGTGAAACAGCACCCCACAGAATTGATCCCCACTCTCAGTGAGGAGGGGGAGAAGAAGACACAATGTCTTCTTCCCCCCTCCTAGCCGTATATTTAAATAAGGTGGTTTTGTGCCCTAGTTTAACATTAGCCTCACTCCCAAACATTTTTGGGCCTAGCTATTAGATGGGGAGGATGGCACACGGGTATATCTTGGGTGGGTTGGCCTGAAGCCCCCCTCAATTGGATCCATGGATTGATTGGAGGGGGCTCTGCATAGTCCTAACATTAACACTGTGGGTACTCATATGAGTACTGTACATATGAGCACTAGGGTGTGGTCTGATGCAGCAAACTTGCTGAAACTAAGGTCTGGAACCAGATAGAAGACTACTTGGGAACTCATGTTCACCACTTCCATGGTAGAAGAAATCCAGGATAGACAGTTAATAAATAGTTAAATGAGAATGGAAGACTGTGTGAGAAAGTGAAGGAATAATGATCCTACTGCATGGAATTGAAACCCAAGTATGCCGAGAAGATCCATGGAGTCGCCAGGTATGCTGCCTCCCTGGAGGACGTATTAGAGATGTGATGGAAGGGTTGCCATTGCTCAAAAAGCCCATTGACAGATATCACTTACTGCTCATCCATGTGGGAATGAATGGTACTGCCAAGTAGAGCTACGAAGAAATCACGTCAGACTTTGAAGGTCTCAGAAGGAAACTCAAGGACTTTGGGGCCCAGATAGTTTTCTTGTCCATCCTTTTGGTACTTAGAAGAGGAGTGGAAAGGGAAAGAAAAATACTCTGGGTGAATGACTGGCAATGAAGGTGGTGCCAAAGTGAGAGATTTGAATTCTAGGACCACGGGCTAGGCTTAATGGAAGATGGACTGCTGGCAAGTGATGGGTTGCACCTGTGGTGGAAATAAATGAAGGCTGACCACAGTTTCAGGATAGTTGTGATGAATTTATTATAGCTTAGCTGCAGCTAAGGAGAGATCTCTACATGACAGTGTGGCAATGAAACAAAATGGAGCTTTCTGCCTTCTCGGCAGGTTGATTGATACTTATAAGAAACAGACTGGTTACAAGTACGCATCACGTGATACGATGAGGAAAAATTTTCTACCAGGTGGCTCTTAGCAAAAGTTTCAACAGACAGCTAATAATTACATTCTTCCAGTCACTACCTAACAACCACCCTTTACGCACATGGCAACTACCGTTTGGGGAGTTTCAGACCCCTGATAACCTCTTTCTCTTAGCTTAACCAGAGACTGTTCCATTTCCTTCGCCTGTTATTATCGCTGCCCGTCAGCTTCTCTTTTGCAGAGACAGAGGCAGACTTTTCAGAAATCATGTTGGCTTTTGTCCTAGAGGAAAGTGCCCCTTCAAGATGGGTTCTGGAGCCAAGATGGTGTTCCTATTGCTCAGTTTTTCTCCATCATCCCCCCCCCTTTGGCACCCTCTGGCTGCCAATTCAATATTCAGTTAGTGATTTCATGTATTACTTGTTCTAATTCCTCCATCAGTCCCTTCAGCACAATGAGTACAATTTGCCATAGTGTAGTTTCCTAAAGGTTTCAACTGGCCATAATCTAGGATAAAAGCACATTGCTTTGAGGGAAGACTACCTACAGAACTATTCCCAAAGATGTAACTAATTTGCATCCAAATGGCAAAAGAACCTTCTGGATGGGCCAAAGTGTACCAGGAATGCCATGAAGGGGATTTGTAAAATGAACTAGTTGCTCCAGCTTCCCCTATGAATGAGGAGAGGTCCATGGCTAGTTCTGGAGTGCAGAGACACTGGACATTGTCCATATCTCATTAGCTGGTAATGCTATCATGGCAAAATCAGAACTTGGTTTGTGTGGGTGATGTTGACACACCCAACAGGAAGTTAAATTCAAGCTGATTGCAATGGCTTGGGCTTATTGTAGGAAGGAATTATCTTTCCATATTGTGTATGGGTCATAGTGTAACTTAATAAACATTAACCTGATCCATAACATTTGGTATGTCTTGACATGCCCCTTCTTGAAATATAGGATAGTTCTATTAACTAATATTTTTGAGTCAAAACAGTGCTAAAAGCAAAAGCAGAAGAAGGAAGAAGTATAGACTGCAATATAGAGCTACTGAATTCAAGTCTGTGACCTCCGGGAGTTCAGAACTCAAAGGTTCACTTGGTAAAGGAGCAAGTTCAATAATCTCTCGTGCTGAACTAGACACAGGTGACCCAAGCAGATAGTAAGGCATAGGATCCTCTTCACCTGTCAATGCTAGGCTTACAACAGGACTTTGTAAGGGCTTTATTATGGTCTGTGGTGACTGTCTTCTATCAGTCTGCCAATCTGCACCCCAGGTGCTGGTAATTGGGCTGTTAGGACTCAGAAACAGCTGCCACTCCTCTAGGTCTCAGATCATAGGAAAACTTTGCCTCACTTGCATTGGGTACAAGATTGGTCTGTAGAGGTTCAAATGGTGAAATGGGCCGTTAGTGTCATTAAATATGGACCTTGCCACCTAGGTTTTAGGCAATTCTTTCTGTGGAACACCTTGACCATCCACATAGTCACCAGGAAGAATGGAATGACCAGGCTTCGTGAGGGGCTTTGGGAGGGCTTCTTTGAACTATGAATGTAATGTTCTAACAGCATCAATAAATACATGACAGTACTTCAGCATGGCTTTATCCCTACCTGAAGGATAAAGAGAAGGTGGTGAATATGGCATCTGGCTACTTGAAACCACTTTTCTTGACCAACTTCTTTGCCACTGTGAAGGCATCTATATGTCTGGCAGGGTATGCCTCAATTCATCCTGAAAACATGTCAAGTAAAACCAACACATATTTAAATCCTGCACATTGAGCCATTTCTATGAAATTCATCTGAACATTGACAAAAGGACCAAAGGGTTTTTATGTGCTGAGGGACTAGACTTTTCAGCTTTACCTATGTTGTGTTGTAAACAAACTGAACACCAAGAGTAAAAAATGTGTGCCACAGAAGAGAATCCAGGGGCAAACCGTTCCTGTTTAATTACTGAAACATCCCCCATTTGCTCACATGTGCCTGGCCATGGGACAAGTGAGCAAGGAGAGGTAGTAATTCACGTGGTGCCACCAAACGTGAACATGAATCCTTGGTCACGCCAACATGAATCCTTAGCTGAAAAACAACCAGCCTATTGCCACTGACTATGGAGCAGAATCCTGCAGGATTGTCAGCTGATGGTGTAAAGCAGTACCTGTAGCAGATAGAAGTGACTCTTGGAAAGAGTAGTCTCATAGGGCGTCCCATGGGAATTTCATACTGAGAGAGTTCATACTTCCTATTGGCAATACGTCTGGGAGGAAGGGTGGGATATAAATCAAATAATAAATCAAATAATTAAATAAATACGTGTGCCCTTTCAAGATGGGTGCTGGAGCCAAGACGTCGTTCCTATTGCTCACATTTTTTCCATCACACCTCTCAAGGACTGGGAAGAATGTTTTTGGCCACAGCATGGAGAAATTTATCAGGAGAGCTTTAAACTGAATCCTAAGGGGGAGGGAGATATAAATGACTAACAAAGGTAATGACTAACAAAGGCTTGTGCACAGTAAGGGGAACTGAGGGAAAGGCTGTAATGGGGCCCAGTAATAGTCTTCATAAAAATGTAGGGAAGCCAGACCATAAATCACATGGTCTTCGATGTCTGAATACTAATGCCCAGAGTATGGGAAACAAATAGGGTGAACCCGAACTCTTAATACAGAAGAGTAAATACGACTTGATAGGTATAACTTAAACTAGGTGAGATGACTCCCATGACTGGAATACAGCAGTTGAAGGATATAACTTGTTCAAAAAGAACAGAAGGAAAAGAAAGGGAGGCAGAGTCACACTATATGCTAAAATATAGTGCGCAGAAATACAGGAGGATGAGCTAGGTAGCCCCACCGAGAGTATCTGGATTAAAATAAATGGGGTAAGAAATAAAAGGAACATAGTAGCTGAACTCTACTACTGGCCACCCAATCAAGGAGAAGATGAGGATGAAACTTTTGCAAAGCAAACTGCCAATGTTTTGAGGACTCATGCTGTAGTAGTAATGGGGGACTTCAATTACCCTGATATCTTTTGGGTGACAAATTCTGCCAAACACAGCCCTTCCAAGAGATTCCAGACTTGCATTTCTCCTACAGAAAGTGGAGAAAGCAACTAGAGAATCAGCTATCCTTGACTTGATTCTAACCAACAGAGATAACTTAGTGGATGAAGTGGAAGCTACGGGAACTCTGGGGGAAAGTGACCACGCTATACTAGAGTTGTTGATTTTAAAGGAACAAGTGGCTGAGAGTAGCCATATGCAATGCCTGGACTTCAGGAAAGCTGATTTTAATAAACTGGGAACAATGGTAAATAAGGTTCCATGGCAAGCAACCCTACTTGAAAGGTTGCCACACAGAAGAGGGGTAGGATATCTTGCAAGACACGGAATAATGGGCTCAAGTTACAGGAAGCCAGATTTTGGCTGAACATCAGGAAAATAGTCCTGACTGTTACAGTGGCATGACAAAGGAACCAATTACCTAGGGAAATGGTGGGCTGGAAGCATTCAAGAGGCAGCTGGACAGCCACCTGTCAGATATGCTTTAATTTGGATTCCTGCATTGAGCAAGGGGTTGGACTCAATGCCTTAGAGGCCCCTTCCAACTATATGATTCTGTGATTCTATTATTAGAAACACTACAGATCATGCACATTAATGGACACCACACTAGGTATGGGGGAGAAATTTGATTTTGTTTATATTTTAATGAGAAACTACTTAATTCTCTTTTCAAACACACAGCTAGCCTTCAAAATTTGCACATCTCTGAATTTTGTGTTGCAGTTCTCCAACAAACCAATCTGTACAAAAACGCATATATTAGGGGGAGGTGTGCATAGAAAGGTATATATAAGTGAAAATAACATACAAAATGCATTATATTAGGGAAAATGCCTTGCAAAAATATGTGTATTAGTCAAAACTGCATATAAAAATGTGTTTATTAGGTGAATAATGCTGATGAATTTTCATGAGGTTTATTTAAAATTTAAGATGAGAAAAAGGAGGAACTAAGAGAACATGAAATTAACAGACTTGTCTATCCTTACACCACACATGCACATATACAAGGGCTGGCCCTACCATTTGGCAGAGTGAGGTACCTCACGGGGGTGGGTGGGTGCTGAGCAATAACAAAATGTTGGAGGGCAGAGTTTTGTAAGCCACATGATCTGCCCTGAGTGCCCTAAGCCAGCTTGCTGTCCTCAGGTGTAGTGGAGGACACTATCCTGTCTCTACTGCTGAAGTAATGTTCAACAGCCAGTTTGAAAGGCTTCTATTCATGGAAGTGTGTGTGTGTGTGTGTATGCGATATTGTCCTTTACACAAGGCAGAAAAATGTATTGAGCCAGTCCTCTCTGTCTCTTTCTCTTTCACACACACACACACAATGATTTGGTCTCACCTTGTAACTGTACATTTAGAAGCTGTGGTTGTATCTGTTTGTATCTGCACTGGAAGTGTTGTGAACTCAACTCCTTTCACAGATGAATAGTGTTGCCTTTTAAAGGTTGTAATTGTACATGACTAAAACAGAACAGAAGTCATATGCCTTAGTTTCATTATAGAAAGCTTGTTTACAAAGGTGAAATCTCCATATATTCCTCTGCAAAAGCACGATGCAAAGCCAGCCTGAAAATATGCCCATCCAGGAAAGAAGATGCCAAACAATTTCACTCTTTAATTTCCCTGCTCATTAAGTCTTCACTTCTTCTGAGGTGTGAAAATGACTTCCAGCTAGACATAAACTGGAATAAAGTCATTATTATTATTATACATACTTTTTTTTAAAGGGGATTTTTCCCCCAGAAGGGATCCTGTAGCACAAATTGCTTGAAGATCAGCTCCATTGTTAGCTGATGATTGCTCAAGTGTTTCAGTTATTATAGGACTATAAAAGGACTATCTAGCTGCTGATAGCACAAAGGGCTCAGACCTCCTTTGTAATCGGTATGGCTTTTTGTTCTTATTCATATATAAAATTATCTTATTGTTGGAGTTAAGTAGAGGCCATAGAACCTCAGAAGACTGAGATGACAGAATTATTAGTTGGTTTTCTGATCACAGGGAAAGAAGCAACTGGTGCAGAAAAGTGGATATATATAGTACACATTAAATCATGAGGCATCAAGATATCTTGCATGGGTTCATAAGAATGGATTCATAGTGTAAGCTTTGTACTTTTCAGAATCATAGAAACACATATTTGGAAGGAACTTCATGGGCCATCAAGTTTAAGCTCTGCTGGTGATGTTTCTGTGCAGCCTCCCCCTCCCCTGATATATCTAAACATTATTCTGAACTGTTGGGTATATGGATGTTTGGGGAAATTAACTGGCAGACAAAGGTGCAGAGTCTGCTGCAGCCCACCTGGTGCATAGCCATGTGGCAGTTCCATATGTGACTTCATTGCAATTATCAGAGCTCAGATGTTGTTGCACTGGCAAAATCTGTGGCATGAACAACAGGCCAAAAAGCTCTTCCAGACCCAACCATCCCTTCAGTCCTGGGAGATTTCAAATGAGAAAAACCAAATTGTTGGGAAGAATATGTTCTGGCCAGGTTGTGCACTGGCTGTGGAAACCCTGTGCACCAGTTCCTTTTCATAAGCAAAAGAGTCAAGAGTGTTTTAGCCACCTTTAGATGGACATGCATCGTTTTGCTTTCCCATGTGTGCTTTCTCCTTGAACATTAATGATATTTTATGAAGCCACCAAAGGGTACTTTAATTAGAGTTGTAGTAAACTAAGTTTTACTCAGAATAGTCCCATGGAAATTAATGGACCAAAGTTAGCCATGTTCAGTAATTTCAGTGGCTGAGTAGGACTAACATTCGATACAACCCATATCCCACTTATTTATCTAATCCAAATTTTGCCTTTATTTCCCAGTGGTGATTATTTTACTATGTATTTGTAATTATAATTTCTTTAGTGGCTCAAATGTTTGGTGCAGTATGACCTCAGATATTGTTGGACCAGTATCTCCAGCTCTATCAGTGTACTTTTCATTTCTGATCAAAAGTGAGGAGAGCTCCTTATAGGTGTCCTTCACTCATTTAATGAATGAACATGGGAGGGGAAGTATCATGATCACAGACTGTTCCCCTAACTTATGTGAAGTTATTCAAATGTCTATAGAGAACCCCCACACACTGCTATATACAAAGAGGGCTCTTTCCATGTGATTGTGAATCCTTGAAAAGCAGGATTAAGTGGAAAATCTGCCCTCCAAATGTTGTTGGATTCCAATCCTCATCAGCTCCAGCCACCATAGCCAATGGTCAGAGATGATGGCAGTTGTAATCCAAAAGCTTCTGGAGGGTCACATTCAGATCCACAATGGAAGGTTTGCATATATTCTTAGAAAATAATGAAGGAGAACCAAAGCAATACTTTAATAAATCAATATATCACATGTAAATATTTATTTTCCGGGCTAACTTGTCAACTTTGCATCATGTTACTTTGACATTACTATGCTTATTTCAGCTCTAAAATACCTGGCATAATTCATATGATGATCTCTATCCACTGCTTCTGTTCTGGCAAAAAAAATGAGGTGCTGGTACTTATATCTTGATAAGTGTATTGTGGGTGCCTGCACAAAATGGTTGGCATGGGCAGCAAAAAAAGAGGTGATGGTACTCCATACTGATGAGTACTGTCATGAACCTGTAATGGTCATGAGTTATTAAAAATCTGCTGACAACACTTTGGCTCCAGTAAGGGACTCTGGGAGATGGTTACAGTCAGAAAAGACAAGCCTTGCCAATTTGCAAAGTTAAGTTTCATTTTCCCAGCTGAAGACGGTTAGAAGAAGCCTTAACAAGCTGCACCTGTTTATCTTTGTTGATTAGCCAGTGCCTGGCACCCAAGGTCATCCCTGGCCTATGCAGTTGGAAAACACCGTTGGGAGGGGGGCCTGAAGGCGCGAAAATGTGAGAAACATCGAGAAGAAAGTTACATCAGTCAATTCCTGATTGGTCAATTAATCTTGGACCGTTAGGATCTTTTTCCCTTAAGTATAGGGCTAGGGACCCACAGCTTTTGTTCTCTGTTCTCTGCCTATGCTGACTGGCACCAGAGTTCCAAACCTTTTCTGCCTTATGGTTCCTGGGGTTGCTTATGGGAAGGCAACCTATGTCTGGTTCCATTGCTTTATGTTGAACATCCATCTCTCTTAGGAGAGGTGCCACGCAACCAACTACCTCGTATGTAAGTAGTTAGGTGAGCTAGTTTATTATTTTCTTGTTGTGTGTATGAATTCTCTTGTAAGAACCTAAACCCCTGTTGGGTGAATGGTCTTAAAGGATTACTTGCTGCTATATGATATGTGCACTTATATATTTTAATAAAGCTACTTCTATTTAACCTGGTGTGTTCATTTGAGAGAAGGGGTGGTTCTAAATTCAGTGTTTTGACCCAACCTCAGTCACTCACTACCAAAGAGGGTTAAGAAGTTAAAAGCTTGGATTTTAAGTGTTAAACCAGAGGTGCCTGGCAAGGAGTGTAACTGTGACTCTTGCCTTTTAGGACCTTGGTTTTATATACCTTCTGGGCTCAGAGATCCCCTGGCTCTGAGTGGACCAGTTTACAGGGGTGGTGGCAGCCTACCTTCTACCTTGCAGGGTTGTTGTGAGCGTACACAGCCTTGGCAAGGGTGAAGTAAGAGCTTTTCGGTTCCAGTCTCATTTCCCTAAGGGTGGGGGTCTGAGCCTGATGCATGTTCCCGGGACCCTGAGGGTCGGGCGGGCATGACATGGCTGGCAGTGGTGAGGATCGAAGCCATTCCTGCTCTTAAGTGAACACGCTGTGTGAGATAAGTGCATTGCAGCAAGTTGTAAATTTTAAAGAGACTTCTGACACAATTGTTTGTTACTTTGGGTAGTAAGGTTAGTGCAGAATGTCGCAAAAGATAAAAACCAGATCTCAAAAGAATGGAGCCGAGGATGTGCTCCTGGCAGACACTGTGTTGCCTAGTCAGCTTGTTCAGCTGGAAGAAGGCGCTGCTGCTCTGTCGTTTATACCTCAGCCTTCTGTGGATGACAAGGAGTTCGTGTCTAAGCAAACTGAGGATAGCGAAGATGAGGAGGAATCAGATTTGGATGAGGAAGAGCTGCCTAGGAGCATGCAGCGCTACCTGGCTAAGCAAATGAAGCTGTTGTCCCTGCAGTTCAAGGCTATGGAGGAAGATCGCCGGAGTAGGGAAAGCTTTGCTCGTGAGATGCAACAACCGCGAGGAGGAAGACCAGACCTCCATAAAAAATCCTTTCCGACTTTTCGTGAGACAGATGACATTCTTACCTTCTTCCAAGTTTTTGCTCACTCTTGTAGAGATCAAGGTGTGCCTAAAAAGTACTGGATGAGTGCTTTACGCATTAATGCTGAAGGCGAGTTGAGAGAACTGTTGAACTCTTTGCCACTGGAGTATGTAGATGATTTTGACTACTTTTATGCTTTAGCCAAGTTTCACTTTGCGCTAACAGCAGAGGATTGTTTTCGGCATTTAAAAGCAGACCAGAAGAAGTCTCGGGAAAGCTTCTCAGCCTTTGCTGCACGGATGGGCAGAAATGTGGAACGTTGGGCTGACACAGCCGAGGCTGTAACCCGAGAGGAGGTTTTAGATCTGTTTGCAAAAGAACTGTTTTACAGACGCCTCCCTCGAGAGTTGATGGCTCTGGTCAGAGACCAGCAGCCCCGTTCTCTGACTGAAGCAGGCATGCTAGCAGATCGTATGTTTAAAAACAGAGCTGGAGAAAAGTATACTTTGTTTCGGAGACCGGAGTACGTTCCTGTGAAACCGCCGAGGCGAGAGACCGCAGGTATGCAGAAACCAGGGCAACCGGCGAAGGAAGAGAAAGGGGGGCCTGCTGGCTACTTCAAAGTGTCTTCCGCCCGGCCCGAGGCTGCATTGCAAGAGAAGCCCCGTGGAGAAATAATTTGTTTTAAATGTGGGCAAATTGGTCATAAAGCTAATTCCTGTTCTAAAACCTTGTCTAAGCCCAATCCTGCTGGAAGGAAGAACCCAAAGGTTGCTCCAGTTGCACGCGTGAGAGACTTAACGTCCCCTGGAGCGGAACCTCCTGAACTTTCTTCATGGTCGTCAGCCGAGGAGAATGAAGGAGCAGAATCGGATTTTGTATTTTCTGCCCCAAATTCACAAGACCGTCCTGAGGTTCCTCGTGGACCAGTTGTTAAAGCCCTGCCGGTGAGTGTTGTACAGACTGTGTCAGGGGATCGAGAGGGAGGAGTAAAGAATAGTTTGTTTCCAGAGAAAGACTCTCCAGGACCCCTTTCATCGGAATGTAAAGAATGGGTTCAAACGCAGTTTTCCGAATCCATATATGTAAACTGTATTAAGGTCAAGGGAAGAATCGATTCAGGCTCAGAAATTACCAGTATTGCAGAACGGCTGGTTAAGCCGGAGCAATATGTTCCAGAGTTACAAGTGGCGGTCACAGCGTATGGCCAGCAGACAGTGCAAGTGCCTGTAGCTGATGTGGTGCTTTCATACCGAGGCTGGACTGGACGCCATAGAGTTATAGTTCATTCGGATGACCATTTATGGGATGTTTTAATAGGAGTTGATCTGTTGTTCCTAAGCCATCAAGAGACTGTACGTGAAGCGGAAATAAACGCTCTTACCAGGTCTCAAACTTTGTCACAACCTATGGAAGACTGTGGGGAGAAATGGCCTCTGGGTGGCGAGGAAGAGAGGGCTGCCGTTGGGAGGGCTGGGACCCTGCCCGAACAACAGGGAAAAAACTCCTTTCAACCCAGTGTGGGGGAGACGGAGGAATGTAAATTACCGGCAGCCAGCTCCCAAGCCTTTAAGGCAGCTTTACTGAAGGATGAGAGTTTGCAAAACTGCAGAGAAGAAGCCGAGAGAAGCCCTCCTGCCTTATCAGAGACTGTGAAAGTGAGATTTTATTGGGACAAAGGCTTGCTTTATCGAGAACATGTACCTGGGGGGAATTCTACGGACTGGCAACCAGTCAGACAATTAGTTGTGCCAAAACCTTTTCGCCTGGATGTATTGCGGCTGGCCCATGATGTTGTGACTGCGGGGCACCTGGGTGTGAAACGGACTTTGTTTTCTGTTACCCAGCATTTTTATTGGCCCTTAGTGGCTAAGACTGTTAAAGAATATGTAAAATCCTGTGATATTTGTCAACAACTTGGGTATGCGCGTGATCACCCCAAGGCACCCTTACAAGTATCCCAGATTGTGGCAGAACCTTTTGCTCAAGTGGCTGTGGACGTGATCGGCCCTTTTAATCCGACTAAGACTGGGAGAAGATTTATTTTGACTGTAATTGACTTTGCCACGAGATTTGCTGAAGCTATTCCTTTGAGTTCCATCACTGCCCCAGTCATTGCTAAAACCTTGTTAGAGTTATTTTCGCATTGGGGGTTTCCCAAGACTATTTTGTCAGACCGAGGGCCGAGTTTTGTGGCCAAGTTAACTAAAAAACTTTGGGAACTTGCTGGTATGGAACATCACATTACGACTGCTGGTCACCATTCCTCGAATGGGCTATGTGAGAAAATGAACGCCACTATTAATAAAATGTTAAGGGCGTATGTGTTAGAACATCCTAGAGAGTGGGATGTAGCTTTACCTTTCCTGATGTTCGCCTATAGGGCTACTCCCTCTGCCAGCTTGGGCTACAGCCCCAACCAGCTAGTTTTTGGAAGGGATCTGGTGGGGCCTTTGTCATTACTCAAGAATGAGTGGGAAGGAAGGTTGGAAGCTATGCCTGTGTCGGTAGTAACTTACCTCCAGAAGTTACAGAATATTTTAAGAGATGTTTTGGCTGTCGCTCATGAGAATTTGGGGGAGGCTCAACAACAGCAGAAAGCCCGTTATGATGCTCACGCTAAAGAAAGACACTTTGTTGAGGGGTCAGAAGTTTTGGTACTAAAGGCCCAAGTAGACAATAAGTTGTCGGTGGCCTGGGAAGGCCCTTTGATTGTCAAGGCCCAGTTGAGCGACACCAACTATCTGCTAATTGACCCTAAATCCCATAAGAAACCTAAAGTATACCATGTGAATATGATGAAGCAATATTTTTCTAGGAAACACCTGGTTTTGACTTGCACTCCTGCTATGGAGGTTGCTGAAGATGCCCTATCTCGGTTACCTGTTCCAGTTGACTGACATTTGATTCATGTCTATTCCACGGACTGATTTTCCGGCTCTGATGACCTCTGGATTGTTTTTAGACCTTGTTTTATTCTTTTACGCTTTTAATATGTTTTATGGACTTTTATAAGATTTATGGCTTATGACCTTTTTTTGAACCTGGACCAGTTTTTGGATCACCCCATTTTTTATTCTATCTCTTTATTTTTTAATAAAGTCTTCTTTTCTTGGGTGTTTTAGGGGTCCCTTAATTTTCTTCCCCTTTTGTTGTTATTTTGTAATTTAGTATATATTAAGAAGGCATAAGTCAAGAAGTAGCTCACTTGCTTAAAAATGTATTAATTTGTTCTTTTTCTTTTTTTTTTCTTTTTTTTTCTTTTCTCTTCTTTTTTTTTTATTATATGTTGTATATAGAGTAATGTTGGTGGAATTTTTTTTTTTTTATTATTATTATTTTTTATTATTGTTCCCTTATCCCTGGTTGCTGTGGCGATGACGCAGAACTATCCAGAGTTCTGACATCATCTTCCCAAAAAGGGGCGTGTCATGAACCTGTAATGGTCATGAGTTATTAAAAATCTGCTGACAACACTTTGGCTCCAGTAAGGGACTCTGGGAGATGGTTACAGTCAGAAAAGACAAGCCTTGCCAATTTGCAAAGTTAAGTTTCATTTTCCCAGCTGAAGACGGTTAGAAGAAGCCTTAACAAGCTGCACCTGTTTATCTTTGTTGATTAGCCAGTGCCTGGCACCCAAGGTCATCCCTGGCCTATGCAGTTGGAAAACACCGTTGGGAGGGGGGCCTGAAGGCGCGAAAATGTGAGAAACATCGAGAAGAAAGTTACATCAGTCAATTCCTGATTGGTCAATTAATCTTGGACCGTTAGGATCTTTTTCCCTTAAGTATAGGGCTAGGGACCCACAGCTTTTGTTCTCTGTTCTCTGCCTATGCTGACTGGCACCAGAGTTCCAAACCTTTTCTGCCTTATGGTTCCTGGGGTTGCTTATGGGAAGGCAACCTATGTCTGGTTCCATTGCTTTATGTTGAACATCCATCTCTCTTAGGAGAGGTGCCACGCAACCAACTACCTCGTATGTAAGTAGTTAGGTGAGCTAGTTTATTATTTTCTTGTTGTGTGTATGAATTCTCTTGTAAGAACCTAAACCCCTGTTGGGTGAATGGTCTTAAAGGATTACTTGCTGCTATATGATATGTGCACTTATATATTTTAATAAAGCTACTTCTATTTAACCTGGTGTGTTCATTTGAGAGAAGGGGTGGTTCTAAATTCAGTGTTTTGACCCAACCTCAGTCACTCACTACCAAAGAGGGTTAAGAAGTTAAAAGCTTGGATTTTAAGTGTTAAACCAGAGGTGCCTGGCAAGGAGTGTAACTGTGACTCTTGCCTTTTAGGACCTTGGTTTTATATACCTTCTGGGCTCAGAGATCCCCTGGCTCTGAGTGGACCAGTTTACAGGGGTGGTGGCAGCCTACCTTCTACCTTGCAGGGTTGTTGTGAGCGTACACAGCCTTGGCAAGGGTGAAGTAAGAGCTTTTCGGTTCCAGTCTCATTTCCCTAAGGGTGGGGGTCTGAGCCTGATGCATGTTCCCGGGACCCTGAGGGTCGGGCGGGCATGACAAGTACCATCACAAAAAAGCACTATTAAAAGGCAATCAGCTTCCACCCCACCACAGAATACAACCCATATGTGACACTGGACTTTATTTGTTTAAACTAAAGATGTATTTTGCTTATTTGCTGCTTATGGGCCTGTTTAGAAATGTAGCACAGTAAATTGACAGTTAACTTGCTTGTGTGTTAATCTGCTGACAAGTTAATTTACTTGTGTGTGTGTGTAAAGAGAAATGCTAATTTGCTGACATGCATTATCATTGTTTGTTTAAAGCTGTGTTTGCAAAATAGCTATAGCTGGGAAAATCAGTTGTTGTTGCAAACTGCAGCTGTACTGTAGAAAAGTATCAAACTATGTTGCAGATATACAAGGCTAAAATGAACATAACAAGATAACAAGTGTGAAAAAAATCTCCTAATATGGTTACCAGGAGGAAATGGGTATGGACTAATGATGTAGTCATGATGTAGTTATTATGATATTGATGCATGCATAATTAGTAAAACAAAGCTTATAAAAAGGCCAGCACTGCAGTGTTTTGCCAGAACTGGCTTGGCCCTTCTCCACGTGCACGTGTTAGCAATAAATATACTCCATCCTCCATCTTGTTTCGTTCGTTTCTGAGACTCTATTGGGTGAGTATTGGGAGCGGATCCAAGCTACTAGAACCCCCAAAAGGGGCTAGGGTGTTTTGTTTGTTACAACTGGCGATACTCCGCCGGGACTCATCTTGCTGGCATTCCTCTTTGCCTCGGGCGTGGTCCACAGGGAGTTGGGAAAAGTGCGCACCAGGCTATCTTCAGCCTGCCCAAGCCTGTGAGAGCGGATCGGGGCGACGAGGGATCGCCATAATGACTCCCTTTTAAATCGAAACAAGGTTGGAGAGGAGCAGGGGATTGAACGTTCCAACGTCTTTGTTTGGCAGGGGTAAGGAGCCCAGTGGGCTTAAGTGTGAAGAGAGTGACGTGTGAAAGTGTGTGTGCATGAGACTGGGCTTATCCACAGCGGTTTACCCTGAAGCGAGTGTGGACCGTGAGTAGTGCGTTTCCCTACCTCTGCGAGGAGAAGGGCCGTGAAAACCGGGAAGCGAGTGTTGTACGTCATCTGTCCGTTGTTTTGTCTCAGACACCCCCCAGGTTAGATGGAGAGGCTAACCCCAAGTGTCGTACATCATCTGCAGAGGGCAGAGGGGACTAGGCACGGGAAAAATGGGGCAGGGTGCATCAAAACAGGAAAGGACAGAGGGGACAGTACACAGGGAAGTTAAGAAAGGGTCTAGAAAGAGTCAAAAGAAAAAGGGTGACTGGAAAATGACCCCCCTTGAATGTGTTTTGCAAAATTTTGCTAGATTTAAGAAAAATGTTATTTCTTCCGGAGGGCCAGTCCCGAACGAAGAACAATTGTCAATGTTTTGTGATGAAGAGTGGGTGGGGCTGGGCATTGGCTGGCCACAGGGAGGCACATTCAATATCACTAGGGCTAGACAGTTGGAAGCCACCCTTTATGAGTTATTACCAGACGAGGAAACCTCGTGGTATTATGCAAGGGGTTGGAGAATCATCTGTCTAGACCCACCACAAGAATGTGTGCTCCAAATGGCACTGGCTCAATGTAAAATTAATGAGGGGAAGAATTTGAAAATTAAGCCCCCAGTCCTCCAGGCAGAAGAAGAGGAATGTTTAGTCTCACCTACGGCCCCGCCCGTGATTCCTCTACCGACACCTCAGGGTCCAGTGATTCCTCTACCAGCACCCGCATTACTAGCGCTACCACAGGTGGTCCAACAGCCACCACCCCAAATTCAGCCACCAGCTCAGACGCCACCACCTCAAAATCAGCCCCTAACATATCAACAGTCGACTACCCCGCAGACCCAGTCTACTAGTTCTGGAACTCCGTCTGGAGCTGTAGTAACATTCCAAGATTTAAGTCAATCTTTAGGGCGGCTGAGTCAAGAATATGATATGTTGGATCGTTATACCCATTCTGTATTGCAAAGTCAGGGTTTGGGAGCTTCGCCCCAAATGATACATCCACATCTCCAGTTGATTGAGGAAGTTAGGAGGGAGAATCAAGGAGTAAGCGGACATACCTTGCGGAGTGGGCGGACATATAGTTCCACTCCCATAGGCAATAACGCAGGAAGAAATAACCCTGAAATAGAAGATGTTTTGGCTGATGGTACCTTTATGGGACCGATGCGACAAATGCTTGATGGCCATGGACAGATTGCTTATGTACATGTGCCTTTTACTACATCTGATTTGTTTAATTGGAAAAACCAGATGCCATGTTTGAGAGAAGACCAAGATAAGCATTGTCAATTGTGGGAGACTATTTTTGCAACCCACCATCCCACTTGGGCAGATATACAGACATTAATGAATACCCTTCTTAGTCCAGAGGAGAAGTCACTGGTACTTTCCCAAGCTAATGCTCTCGCATTAGAAGAGCAAAGACAAGGTGGCAATGCGCCCGGTTTGGCCCCAGCACATGTTTTACCAACAGCAGAACCTCGGAGGTGGGTTCAAACCCCAGGAGGAGCAGCCCCTGAAATTACCACGTATAGACGATTGATTTTATATGGACTTAGACATGCCATTCCTAAACCAATGAATGTGGCAAAATTATATGAAATTCATCAGGAAAAGGAGGAAACTCCCTCTGCTTTCCTTAATCTTACTACAGCTATGCGGAGATTTACTACCCTTAATCCAGAGGGTGCTGAAAATCAAAGGCTCCTAATATCTTTGTTTATTGGTCAAAGTTCTGCAGATATTCCAAAGAAATTGCAGAAGGTGGAAGGAGTGATGGGTATGGGACTGGGACAAATAATAGATATAGCGTTCAAGGTCTATGTAAATAGGGATGAAGCAAGCAAGAGAGAGGAAGGAAAGTTGATGAAGAAGCAATACAGTATGATTGAGAAGCAACGTGATATGATTGCGGCAGTGGTTGGTGTGAATCAAAGAGACAAAGAAAGAGGGCCAAGGAGGAGATTAGAGAAGGACCAGTGCGCTAAATGCTTGAAGAAAGGCCATTGGGCAAAGGACTGTAGAAATGAGAAGGTACCTAGGTCCCGCCAAGATGGACGAGGAGCCCCATATGGCTATAGAGAGGTTCCTGGCTCCAGGGATGACTACAGGGAATCCAGGACAGTCTCAAGTTCTGATCCGAATCCACCCTATGTTCGGATGGCGGCTGCCAGGGGGCAACAGGAGGAATCAGAATGAAGGTGGACGGGATATGAGGGCGGCTCGTGGGAAGAACCATATGTTTCCCTTACCCTGGATAATTCGGCAGTCCGAGGACTAGTGGATACAGGAGCGGCCTTCTCTATGATTCCACGAGCAATGTTCCGTCTACCCTTGACCCTCACTAAAGAAACCAAGGATGTAATGGGAATAGAAGGAAAGCGTAGTCGAATCCCTTTGTTCCAACCCATCCAGGTACACCTTCCAGGAAAAGAAGATAACCAACAATATTTTACACATCAGTTTTTGGTTTCGGATGGCTGCCCCATTGCAATATTTGGAAGGGACCTTCTAGCAAAGCTTCAAGCCCAAATCACATTTAGAGGAAAAACCTTGGAAGTGATGATACCAAAGCAACAAGAATGCGCTTTCCAAATGATCCTAAGGGGGGAGCCAGAAGTTAAAGAGAAACAACAGTGGGAGCCTCCGGAAGAAATTCAACCTGATATTTGGGCCAGAAAGAATAATCCTGCTCGTGCGGTCAATGCTGAACCAGTGAAGGTCAGATTGAAGCCTGGGGTAGGCCCAACCCCAGTACGCCAATTTCCTTTGAAGCCAGAAGTACACCTAAGTTTGAAGGAACTAGTGACGGACTTCATCCAGTATCGATGATTACATCAAACTACTAGTCCTCACAATACCCCCATATTTGGAGTTCCCAAGGAAGGCCGCCCAGGACAGTATAGGATGGTGCAAGATTTGCGAACTATCAATGAAAAAGTTCTAGAATATGTTCCAGTAGTGCCAAACCCACATACTCTGCTGGCTCATGTACCTGGCGATACTACCTGATTTACTGTTATTGATTTAAAAGATGCATTCTTTTCAATACCTCTTCATGAGGATAGCCAAGACCTTTTTGCATTCCAATGGGAAGACCCAGTTGACCATCGGCAGTGTCAACTAACCTGGTCCGTATTACCTCAAGGATTCATCAGTTCCCCATCTGAATTTACTAAGGCATTACAGAAAGATTTATGACCATGGTATCAACAACAACCAAAGTCAGCATTGCTGGTCTACGTGGATGATCTTTTGATCTGTAGCCCAGATAAGAGGAGTAATGAACAGGATGCTGTGAGCCTATTGAATCATTTGCATGCTTGTGGATATCGAGTGTCCAAGGATAAGGTACAATGGAACCAGAAGCAAGTAATGTACCTAGGATACCAACTATCACAGGAGGGACGAATGTTGTCAACTGAAAGGCGGACAGCGATCTGTGGTTTACCACCACCAACAAATGTTAGGGAGCTACGATCATTTTTGGGTTTAGCTGGCTTCTGTCGACAATGGATACCAAATTATAGTAGTTATGCCACTTCCCTGTACGAGTTGCTGAAGAAGGAAACAGATTGGAAATGGACAAAAGAATGTCATCAAGCTTTTGAAAATATCAAACGAGCTTTGCAGAAAGCACCAGCTTTAGCTTTACCAGATGGGCTCAAACCATACAGACTTTATGTTTCAGAAAATAAGGGAACTGCTAGTGGAGTCTTGACACAGCAGTGGGGTCCTGATCACCTACCTGTAGGTTATTATTCCTCTCAATTGGATCCTGTAGCAAGAGGATGGCCAGCATGCCTGTAAATTGTGGCAGCTACAGGAATTCTTTTGAAGAAAGCTGAAAAGATCATGATGGGAGCTCCTGTAGAAGTACTAGGACCTCATGATTTGAGAAGAATCCTGGGAGAAAAGGCAGCTAAGGTTCTCAGCCCAAGTAGGCTTACCCAGTATGAACAGCAGTTGCTAGGACGACAAGGCTTACATCTGAAAGCTTGTAATACCTTGAATCCAGCAACACTACTGCCCCAACCGGGAGAGTTAGTACATGATTGTATCCAGACACTGGAATGCTCATTGAAACCCTGAGTAGATTTGACTGATCAGCCAATAGTAGGACGACATTTATATGTGTATGGAAGCTCGAAGGTAATAGATGGACAACGGTATGCAGGCTACGCCGTGTGTGAGGACCTGAAGCCTGTAAAGAGTGTTAAGTTGCCGCCTACCTATTCAGCCCAGATGGCGGAATTGGCCGCAGCCATAGAGGCCCTAAAAGAATCGGATCAACAAGAGGGAAATATATACACTGATTCTAAGTATGTATTCCAAACTGCACATGCTTTTGCTATGTTGTGGAAGGAAAGAGGCTTTATTAAAAGTGATGGACACAAGATTGAGCATCAACAGATGATAAAGGAATTCCTGGAATGTGTCCAGTTACCAAAGAAAGTAGCTATTATTCATGTGAAGGCCCATGGAAGAGAAATGGATCCAGTTCGGCGAAAGGGAAATCATCAAGCAGATGAGGCAGCAAAGGAAGCAGCGCTGAGTGGACTACCATTGGAAAAGAATCTAATGAACATTATGATTCCATGGAGGGAATTGGTCCCCCAATATTCTAAGAAAGAAGAAGATGTTGCAGTACAATATGGGGCTCAGAAATTACCTAATGGTTGTTGGCAGTTACCTACAGGATTAATTTTTGTCCCAAGGGCAGTGCTTCGAGCTCTTGTACTAGAGACTCATAAACAGACTCATCTTGGAGGCAACGCTTTAGGAGATCTTCTAATCAGACAAGTGGTTGCACCTGGATTATATGAAGAGACCAAGCGAGCGGTATATGGATGTACTATCTGCGCAGCAACTAATCCTGCTCCAAAGCCACCGCCAGCAATGGGAGGAAGACCATGGGCCTACTATCCTTTCCAGAGATTACAAATAGACTTTGCAGAATTGCCAAGATGTGCAGGGTACAAGTACTTGATAGTTATAATAGATCAGTTGACAGGATGGATAGAGGCCTTCCCTACGCGAACGGCGACAGCAATTACAGTAACAAAGATACTGCTGAAGGAAATTTTTCCAAGATATTCTATGCCAGAGACATTTGAGTCAGACCAAGGCCCACACTTTGTGAGTAAGATAATTTGTGCTGTAAGTGTGGCCTTGGGGTTCAAGTGGAACCTTCATACTCCATGGAGACCACAATCATCCGGTCAAGTTGCACATGCTAACCGAATGGTTAAGACTTTGTTGACCAAACTCTGCCAAGAGACTAAGCTGAATTGGATAACAGCACTGCCATTGGCTTTGACCATTATGAGAAACACTCCAAGGGGAAAAACAAAATTGACTCCTTTTGAGTCACTGTTTGGGAGACCTCCCATTGAGCCTGGGCCCCAAACAGAGATTAATGGGGAATTGGGGAACAGACAGTTATTGGAGTATGTTACTGCCTTGCAGGGTGTCTTGTCTTCTATTCACAGGCATAATCGTGAGTTTCAGAGGCTACCCTTGGATGTGGCTATCCACCAATACCAACCAGGAGATTGGGTACGAGTTCGGAAGTGGAAGCAAGAGCCTTTGCAGCCCACGTGGGGACCACCGGAGCAGATCATTCTGATTACTGAGTCTGCCGTAAAGCTCGTAGGCCATAAGCGGTGGGTCCATGCCAGCAGGATAAAGAAAGCAGAATCTACAATTACTCAGGAACCAGAGAAGGGAGTAGCTAAGGACTCCCCACCTGGAGAGGCGAAGGATCAGACGCCTGAAGAAAAGTGGTTGTCGGAAACCGTGCCGGGTTTCAACCTGAAGCTCAAGTTGAAGAGACAGAGAGATTGAGATTGTATGGGAGGTTCACAGAAACCTTTTCCCATTCAGGCTGTTAGTGTACGGCTGCCAGGAGATCCTAGGAAGAAGGTTCCAATAACAGTAGTCCAAATTGTAGATACGTGTACTAAGAACAGAAAACAACATCTACATACTATTGCTCGAACCTTTCTGAATTCTGTTCTTCCGCCTGATATAGATCTCAGGACTGTACGTCTGAGGTGGTAGATGGGAGGGTCTCCACCAACGTTGCCACCGGAAGCATACCCTAGAGATTGGAGATTTGAATCTTTGGCAACTTGGGGACGTGTTAGAGTAAATGTTACTTTGCCTCATGTTCCATTGATTGCCAATATACCAAATAATCCTAGACAGTATTATTATCATCCTGATTTAGAGACAAATCTTACATACCGACGACGTGTATGGCGTACATGGGCAGATCGATACATTCTAGACCAAGGCCCTTAATTGCTATATAAAGTAGCATAGTAGGGTAATGAGTGGCTCAATACGTTCTTCTCTTAAAGTTGCACCAAATCCTGCAGCAATAAGGATAAACACAGGTGCCTCAGTGGTAGTGTATCACGCTCGTATACCTTTTGGACAAATACTTCAGCAGTGGTATATAGTTGTAAAGACTTTTTTGTTCGCGAGACATTTTTAAGTATTAATTTAGATTATACTTTATGTCAAAATGGGAAGAAACTCAGCAGATATTAATTCTCTGGGCTTTAAGCCTATCCTTGGTACTATTTTGTGTCTCACTTCTTTATTTGTGGTATATATCTGCTTCCCAACTCCTTTTTCCACTCAAGAAACGGGAGTATGCAGAGGTCAAAGGAGCTCATTCCAGAAGGAAAAAAGGGAAAATGTGTTTGTTGAACTCGCTCAAGAGGTAGCCAAAGGGTTTAACCTCACAAATTGTTGGATCTGTGGAAGTCCAAAAGGATTTTTAAAATGGCCATGGATAGGATTTCCCCTTGTACCCTACTGGCTTTTAAGTAATAAAAGTGAAGTACATGTTAATCTGAGCACTTGGACAGAGCCACATGAATGGGAGTTGTACAAATCAAGTTTGGGCAAATATTGTCTCCAACAGAATATTTCTAGAGGCAAATATGTTGGAAATAGTAAATGTAATTGGACATTGGGATGGCGTGAATATTGTTCCATCGGTGGTTGTCCAGTTACGAATTGTACTACATTTGCCTCCCAATGGAATAATACACATGTCCAACTCACAAATGGAACATGGTGTTCATGTATCCCTGATGCACGTAATCGGAGTTCGTGTAGATCTAAGTGTGACACAGATATTAAATTGAATGAGTGCCAAGAAAGAAATCTAACAGTTCCTGTAATCTTAAAAGATCAAGGTTAGCTATGGAAACACCTTAATGGAACTGTTATTTTGGGATTTCAGAATTATTGGGCAGTATGGAACCAAACCAATAATGATACCAAATGTACCTACAAAAATGAATCTCAATTATGGAAATGTAGTTTTATTTTGGGAAAAGGGTATCGTATTGTTATGGGCCCTCTTGGTTCAAAAGATACCTACTACATTCCTTATAATAAAAATTCCCCAATTTTACACAATACTACTATGCCTGCACTAAAAGGACACTATTGGATTTGTGATCACAAGGCTTATGCAATTCTCCCCTTAAATTGGACTGGTATTTGTTATGTTGGAATCATACAGCCAATGTATACCATAAAAGGCGGAAATCTAAATCCTTTAATTCCAGTATTTGATGAAGAACAATCTGATAGAAAGAAGCGGGCCATTGATACCTCTTTAACAAAAGGCCAAGACAATGGTTGGAGAGACACTTGGCCTCCAGAACGGATCATTGAACATTATGATCCTGCTTCATGGGCACAAGATGGTTCAGCGGGATACCGCGGCTCGATATACATTTTGAATTGCCTTATTAGACTTCAAGCGGTATTGGAGATAATAACCAATCAAACAGCTAAAGCTTTAATATTGCTTGCTGACCAGTCAACTCAAATGAGAGAAGCAATACTCCAAAACCGACTGGCCTTGGATTATTTGTTAGCCAAGGAAGGAGGGGTCTGTGGACTCCTAAATCTGACATAATGTTGTTTGAAAATTGATGACAATGGCGAAGTAGTAAAAGAAATTGGCATTAAGATTAAGGTACTTGCCAATGTCCCAGTGCAAACCTGGAAAGGAATAAATCTTGGAAATTGGGGCAGTTGGTTCAACTGGTTAGGAGGAATGAAGACAATGATTGTATTAGTTGTTTTGATTTTATTGGGATGTATGCTTTTGCCTTTCTTATTACCTGTAATCATGAATGGTATTCGCAGCATAATAGATAATGCAGTAACTAAAAGTAGCATGCAAATGTATGGTAAAATTATGTATCAACAAGTGATTCAGAATGAAGAAGCTATATGATATAAATATCAAAAAGCTTCTAAGGGGGGAATTGTGACACTGGACTTTATTTGTTTAAACTAAAGATGTATTTTGCTTATTTGCTGCTTATGGGCCTGTTTAGAAATGTAGCACAGTAAATTGACAGTTAACTTGCTTGTGTGTTTATCTGCTGACAAGTTAATTTACTTGTGTGTGTGTGTAAAGAGAAATGCTAATTTGCTGACATGCATTATCATTGTTTGTTTAAAGCTGTGTTTGCAAAATAGCTATAGCTGGAAAAATCAGTTGTTGTTGCAAACTGCAGCTGTACTGTAGAAAAGTATCAAACTATGTTGCAGATATACAAGGCTAAAATGAACATAACAAGATAACAAGTGTGAAAAACAATCTCCTAATATGGTTACCAGGAGGAAATGGGTATGGATGTAGTTATTATGATATTGATGCATGCATAATTAGTAAAACAAAGCTTATAAAAAGGCCAGCACTGCAGTGTTTTGCCAGAACTGGCTTGGCCCTTCTCCACGTGCACGTGTTAGCAATAAATATACTCCATCCTCCATCTTGTTTCGTTCGTTTCTGAGACTCTATTGGGTGAGTATTGGGAGCGGATCCAAGCTACTAGAACCCCCAAAAGGGGCTAGGGCGTTTTGTTTGTTACACATATATGAGACCTGGTGTAGTGTAGTGGTTAGAGTGCCTGCACTCATTCAGAAAGCTGGGTGACCTTAGGCAAGTCACAGTCCCTCAGCCTAACCTACTTCACAGGATAAAATGGGGAGGAGAACTATATTCACTGCTTTGAGCTCCTTGCAGGAAAGGTGGGATATAAATGTAATCATAAAATAATATAACTGTATTCCAGTGAAAAACAAAAATCTCACATCAGTTTGTATTGCAGCAAGAAAATGGATATGAAGGTGGCTTTGAGTTGAAAGTTCAGTGGGTGATTAGGAAGACATTATGAAAGTCATCCAAGTTGGAAACAGCTATGATACAAGGACACTTGAAGTCATTGAAACAACTGTGCATTGCATTAGTTGGCAGTGATATGACCACTAATTTGGTTGAAATACTACATCTCAAATCTGGTAGTCGAAAGCAAAGCATTAGTTGTACAGATGTCCATAGAAGTTCTGAAGGCAATGAATACAGTGTAACATGTTCAATCATCTTAGATCAAGATTCCCTAAGGAGATATTGACACCATCAACCATAAGGTCTTGGATGGAGTCATTAAGCACTACTGTTTCCATGATCTCCAGATAATGGTGGTGACTCAGTCACCTTTATTTCTGTAGAGCTTGTAATTGTTCCCAAGGGTTACAGGAAGGAGAGTATTGATTCAATCCACCTGTTCAGTTACACAAAACAAAATGTGCCAGATTTATCTGAGGAAGTCAGTGCCATTATGAGAGGAATTAATTGTATAGAGTTTACAAGATGTAAACTACCTGATTTTCAGATGCAACATACAGCTGTCCTTCATTTCCCAAGGAGTTTGGGCTGGTGAAAAGTTCTAAAACTCAAAGCAAATGAGTGACATTTCAGCTTCCTTATTGTCTGCTGTTTGCCTGATGGGCAATGTTCATTCAATCCTCTTAGGCATTATCTTACTATATAATAAAAATGTAAGACATTATGCCATCACAACATAATAATGTGACACACCGGGGCATGTGCAGAGCTTATGGCAAGGCAGCAAGTGAGGATTCAGGGAAACAAAGATGGCTGGCATAGTAGTGAGGAGATGGGTGGCTATGGGGTGGATGGGTGATGTGAGTGGTTGTGGGGTAGACAAGAGAGGAGAGTGGCTGTGGGGGGATGAGCGAGCAAGGCAAGTGGCTGTGAATTGTACAAGTGAGGTGAGTAGCTGTGGGGTAGATGAACAAGGCAAGTGAATCTGAAGCAGATGAGTGGCTGTTGGGCAGACAAGTGACGCAAGCAGCTGTGGGGCAGATGAACGAGGTGAGCAGTTGTGAGGCAGATGAACAAGGAGTGGACAAGTCAGGTGAGAGGCTGTGGGGTGGATGAGCAAGACAAGTAGGTGGCTGTGGAGTAAGCAGGCAAGTGGCCAGAGGCAAGTGGCAATGCTGGTGTCAGCCTGGGTAGAAGGTAGATAAGCAGGCTACCTGGAGAGGTGGCCTGGAACGGTTGGTAAATGCATAGAAGGAAGGAGGGAACTGTGAGAGCACCTGGGGGGGGACAGTTTCAGAGTGCTGGGGCAAGCAGTTTGAAAGTGCTTGGGAAGTGGAAGGTTTGAGAGTGCCTTGGGGGGATGGTTTAGGGGGGCTTATCAGTTGCAAAAGGTGAAAGGGTAAGGTCCAAGGGATTACCATAGGGGACGTGTGGGTTGGTATGAGTAGGGAGAGTTGGGTGAGTGGTGAGAGTAGGAGGGATCGGCAGGTGAAGCAAGCAGGGGTGCAGCCCTGAACTGTTCAATATTATGTTATTCAGCTGAAATCTGAACTGGAGGCTTTGAGGACTGGATGCCAAGCCCTGATTGGAACCACAAATTTCATAAGCTCAAGAAATACAATGGAAAATGTTTACATATTCCTTCCCTTAAACAAGTTATTACTCCTTTAAAATTGCCCCTTGTACACCATCTCCTTCTTACAACAGACTAGGCCTGTAATTGACTAGGTCTGCGTACACACCATACCTTTAAAGCACATACAAAAAGCACTCCCCCTAAAAAAAATAGACTCCTGGAAACTATAGTTCCTAGAATCATTAACAAGCTACAGCACCTAGATATTTTTTGCTGAGAGGGATGTGCGCTGAATGTGATTGAAAGTTATGGTGTATATGCTGCCTAGGAGAGGAAGAATGTGTTTATTTGTTTTATGTATAGCCCACTACATCCAAGTGGCTGTATACTATAAAGCCCCAGTGACCAATTTCCACAGGATATCATAATATTGTAGTTCATATAGTTCAAGCAAAAGTGGCATAACTGCAAACAAAAGAAATTCTTACTTTTTTCAGCCCGTGAAAAGCAAAAGTGAATATTGGCGTAGGGTTTAGAGTGCCTGCAAAACTAATCATTCCAGATAACACAAGCAATCAAGTGAAACAATTCACAAGCTGCAGGAAAATTAGTTAGTTAGTTAAAATATTTGCACCCCACCCTTCAGCCAAAAAGACTGTCAGAGTGGCATACATACAATCAATCAGAACAAGAGAGTCTCTGATCGGAGGCTTAAAATCTAAAAAACACAACATAGAAGGGGAAAAGGACAGGGGGCTTATACAAGTAGCAATTTTATACCAGCTTATACCAGTAACAATACAAGAGTATCTGGATTATTATACAGCCACAAGAGCAGCTGTATATTATAGCCAGTGTGGATTTTTCACATTCTGCAATGTTAAATTGAAAATACCCCCATGCCATTCTGATGCTTCCCATAAGGTCATTTCAAAACAAAACCTTATAAAACTTATAGTCCTGAACACAGAAATGCTTGCTTAACAACCCTCTAAATTTTCATGGCAATACACAAAAATGTCAGAGACAATCAAGAGTTCAAAGTGTAAAAAGAGAAAGAAAAAAACCCAGAGCCCTTTTGGACTTTTTTCTGTCAGAGTTCTCATAATCTGTTGAAATTCATTAAAAATCAGAGGACCTGTAATACTATTACTGACCTTGCCCCATACTCTGACCTTCATCTTCTGCAGTTTAAAAGTTAAAAAAAATGCCTGGCTGATTTTTAATTAATTTAAGAAATTTTGCATTGAACTGGTTGATAGTGTCAGGCATGCTCATTTTTTGATCAGGTAACCTCCATGGTAGACTGTGGGAATGCTTTATTTATTTATTACATTTATACCCCACGTTTCTTTTCAGGATAGAAACCCAAGGTGGCTTACATATGGTTCCCAGGAAGTCTCCCATCCATACACTGACCACACCTGACCCTGCTTAGCTTCAGCAGGGAGCTGGCCTTATGTTCCTTCAGACCACAGCCTGGGACTGATGCTTTGGACATAATATATCTTTTATTTATTTATTTATTTATTTATTTATTAGTTGCCCATCTGGCTGGCTGTCCAGCCACTCTGGGCAATGTACAGAATAAAAACATACAAATATATTAAAACATTAAAATCTCAACAATATAAAAAACCTAACCCACCCCATAAGCCTGTCTGAAGAGCCAGGTCTTCAAGGCCCGGCGGAAGCTCATCATAGCGGGGGCATGACAGATATCATTTGGGAGGGAATTCCACAGAGTGGGAGCCAGAATAGAAAAGCCCTCTCCCTAGTCCTCACCAGTCTAGCTGTTTCAACTGGTGGGATAGAAAGGAGGCCTTTTGAGGCTGATCTTGTTTCGCAGCATCCTTGATGAGGCTGGAGGCGCTCTTTCAGATAAACTGGACAAAATATATCTTGATTTCAGCAAAGGTTTTGACAAAGTGCCTGGGCTCCTACTGGAAGGAAGGGTTGGATATAAATGTAATAAATAAAAAAACAAACAAATAAATACATAATAAATGATGTTCTGATTAGCAAGCTAGCTAAATGTGGGCTGGATGGTGTCATAAACTTGTATATTTTTATGAAATGTTAAAATTATATGTAACATCATGGCTCAGTGCAAAGAACTCTGGGAGTTCCATCTTGTTAGAACACAGGCCTCTGAAAGGGTAAAAATGTTAAGTTTTGGTTTCCAGCTGAAGACAGTTAAGGGAGGCCTAAACAGAAGCATCTGGTTATCTGTGCTAATCAGTAAGAGCCTGACACTCAAGGCCATCCTAGCCTGTGAAGGTTGAAACACCATTGGGAGGGGGGCCTGGAAGACACACAAAAGTGGAGAAACATCTAGAAAAGGATTACATCAGAAAACTCCTGATTGGTTAATTAATCTTGGACTGTTGGGTTTCTTTTCCTTAAGTATAGGGCTTGAGACCCATAGCCTTTGTTCCCTCAGGAAGGTTCTGAAAGGTTCCTTCTGACTGGTGCCTATGGGAGGTTACCTAAGCAGGGTTCCATTGCTTTGTAACTGATGCTATTCTCTCTGAGGAGAGACAAGACTTCAACCAACTACCTCCTATGTAAGTAGATAGGTTAGTTAGGTTATTATTTTCTTGTTGTGTGAATGAATTCTCTTATGTGTACCTAAATCCCTGTTTGGGTGTATGGTTTTGAAGAATTGTTTGCTGCTATATTTTAATGTGCACTTATATTTTTGAATAAAGCTACTTCTATTTAACCTGGTGTGTTCATTGAGGGTAAGGGTGGTTCTGAATCCAGCACCTTGACCATTCAGCTACACAACTACCAAAGGGAAAAAGGAGTTAACGCTTAATTCTAATTTGTGGGGTTTTACCAGAGGTTTCTTGACAAGGAGTGTAAATTTGGCTCTTGTCTTATAGGACCTTGGTTTACCTATTTTCTGGGCTCAGAGTTCCCCTAGCTCTGAGTTGAACCAGTGACAGGGGTGGTGGCAGCCTACTTTCTACCTTGTAGGGTTGGTGTTAGTTTGCACAGCCTTGGCAAGGGGGAATTTGGTATTTGGGTTCCAGAACAATTGCCCTAAGGGTGGGAATTGGATCTGAAGCATGGTCCTCGCGCCTTGAGGGGCGGGTGGTCGCATGACATGTTGGCAGTGCGTTGGGATAGAGGCTGGATGGGATGCAGTGGCATCTCGTAGAGGACACCCTCCCCTTTCGTGGGGTATATGATTTGTCCTGGCCCAGAGCAGATTTTGGGGTGGGCACCCCCAGTTCCTTATTTTTTCCTGCATGTTTTTTTCTGGTTTAGTTTTGCATAGATGTCATCATTCGTGCCCGGTGCCCAGCAGAAGCTCTGGGCCAGATGGGACGCAGTGGCATCTCGAAGAGTACACCCTCCCCTTTCCTGGGGTATATGATATGTCCTGGCCCAGAGCATATTTTGGGGTGGGCACCCTCAGCTACTTATTTTTTATGATTTTATGACATCATTATGTATTTATGATAATATCAGAAGCCTGATTACTTTGATTGCATAAATTTGTTATTACTGATGGGGAGAGTCCCCCGATGACAGTGATATATCATACAGGGTACCCCAACATATATTTTGGGGTTCAGATACATGTTAAGTTGGGCTTGAAGTTGCCGTAGGTGTCAACTTTTCTTCTTTTTTAGCGTTTTGAACTTTCAAGCAAATAAGGAACTGGGAACTAGGAACCAACTTCAGCATCATAAGAATTCTATTGTTTTCTTACCGAATTTTCACTTTAACCACATGAAACTATGTAAATGTAAATACATTTAGGTTGTTCATATGATATTGTAATTTAAAGGTGTAATTTTAATATTGCTAGTTGTTTACGTCACTACTATTACCATTACATTCTGTGACATACGGGAATTACGATTTACGAGTAACATTAGTACAAAAAACATTACTAAGGATTCTGTATGGTCTGGTACAGGAGGAGGTCCATGGGGGTGACACCATGAGTTACCGCACTGGGTGACACCAACCCTAGTGATGCCACTGCTTTCCACACTGGGTGAGGCCTAGCTATCTCTCCTTCTCTAGCACAATATACTGTAGTAGTCTTCTAGTGTATTAGCCTTCTCATTTCAAAGTGATATAAAGAGACAGAACAGGACACATCTGCACTCCAGGTTTGCCCCACCTCATATCACAGGAAGGCTGATGAGATTTCTCTCCAGTGGCCAGTCAGAAAGGGATGGGCATTGACTGTATATGGCTGAACCATGCCTGCTTCCTGTTTGCAACAGTGAGGCATCCCATCACCAGCTGAGAAAGTAGTGTGGGAAGGATTAGCTGGCTGCCATGCTTGGTGTGTGTGTGTGTGAGCGAGAGGGAGAGAGGGAGAGAGGGAGAGAGGGAGAGAGAGAGCAGGACTTTTTTGAGCATCCCATGACTGGAGGTCGAGACACCTTTTTTCACCCACTCATGTTCAGATGTGGTATTATTTGATTTGGTGTGGGCAAGAAGAGATACTGTTAAGCACTTGGAGGCATCCTTGGGTGAAGGGCACTTGACCAACCATTTCCCATTCCCAACTGGGACAGGGGGATTCTGCTGGCCAGATACTGTTGGATCTTGGAGGCTTCACCCTTCTGAACATTGACCACAGGGTGGATGAGCAGGTGCCTCATTTTTACAGTGAAATAGCAATGAAAGACTCATATCAGTCAAATGATGGGCAGTGGACCTCATGCTACCCATCTATCTTCAAAAAAGGCAAACAGGAGGAACCGGGGAACTACAGACCAGTCAGCCTAACATCAATCCCTGGAAAAACTCTGGAGCAGATTGTTAAGCAGTCAATCTGTAACCACCTTGAAAACAATGCAGTGATTACTAGGAGCCAACATGGATTTATGAAGAACAAATCCTGCCAAACTAATCTTATCTCATTTTTTGATCGGGTAACCTCCCTTGTAGACTGTGGGAATGCTGTGCACATGATATATCTTGACTTCAGCAAAGCTTTTGACCAAGTGCCCCATGATATTCTGATTAGCAAGCTAGCTAAATGTGGGCTGGATGGAACAACTATCAGGTGGATCCACAGCTGGCTCCAGAATCGTACTCAAAGAGTGCTTATCAATGGTTCCTTCTCAAACTGGGTGGAAGTAATGAGTGGGGTACCACAAGGCTCCGTCCTGGGCCCAGTGCTCTTCAACATTTTTATTAACAACTTGGATGAGGAGGTACAGAGCATGCTTATCAAATTTGCAGAAGATACAAAATTGGAGAGCATAGCTAATACCGTGGAAGACAGAAAGAAAATTGAAAGGAAGCTTGATAGGCTGGAGCATTGGGCTGAAAACAACAGAATGAAATTCAACAGGGATAAATGCAAAGTTCTACACTTAGGAAAAAGAAACCAAATGCACAGTTATAAGATGGGGGATACCTGGCTCAGCCATACGACATGTGAGAAGGATCTTGGAATTGTCATTGATCACAAGCTGAATATGAGCCAACAGTATGATGTGGCTGCAAAAAAGGCAAACGCTATATTAGGCTGCATTAACAGAAGTATAGTTTCCAAATCGCGTGAAGTATTAGTTCCCCTCTATTCAGCACTAGTTAGGCCTCATTTTGAATACTGTGTCCAGTTCTGGTCTCTGCACTTCAAGAAGGATGCAGACAAACTGGAACAGGTTAAGAGGAGGGCAACAAGGATGATCAGGGAACTGGAAACCAAGCCCTATGAGGAGAGACTGAAAGAACAGGGCATGTTTAGCCTGGAGAAGAGAAGACTGAGATATGATAGCACTCTTCAAGTACATGAAAGGTTGTCACACAAAGGAGGGCTGGGATCTCTTCTTGATCGTCCCAGAGTGCAGGACATGGAATAATGGGCTCAAGTTGCAGGAAGCCAGATTTCAACTGGACATCAGGAAAAACTTCCTACCTGTTAGAGCCATATGACAATGGAATCAATTACCTAGAGAGGTAGTGGGCTTTCTGACACTGGAGGCATTCAAGAGGCAACTGGACAGCCATCTGTCAGGAATGCTTTGATTTGGATTCCTGCATTGTGCAGGGGGTTGGACGTGATGGCCTTATAGGCCCCTTCCAACTCTACTATTCTATGATTCTATGAGATTGAGAAAAATTACACATCTCCTCTCATCTCCTTGAGTTGGTCATGTGCACAGGTAAAAGTTATTGTTCAAATAGCTGCAGATCCTTAATGAAGAAATTAATAAAATTGTGGCCTTGTATGCCAGCTCTTGCCCCTCATCCTTCATTACAGGTTATGTGGACAATGTTTTCTAATGTTGAAATGCAGAGAGCAAAGCCTTCCCAAATGGTCTGGCATATTTACTTATCTGCTATGGCTACCCTTTATTCAAACTCCCATTCAAGTAATTTTTAAATGTTAGATTCTGGACCCAAGGAGAATATAAATGTCAGATCCAATTCCGGTAAATGATGCCACCATAGAGTACACAGAGCCAATAAGATGCATCTGTGCAGCTCTGACCTCACTGCTGCCTTGATCCCCCCACACACGCACACCTCTCAGAAAGTGGCAGTGATGCCCCTGCTGGGAGGCTATTGCTACAGCTCCATCCCACTAGCTAAGGTGCTCCTGCTCAGACCTTTGGACTATTCCTCATCCTCCCAAAACACCCACACATCCATGCACACACCCAAACCCACACATCCTCCCATTCTCCAGTGGGGCTCTGTCTTTCAGGAAAAATCTCTGCATCTGTTTGCAAACGAAAGATTCTTTTCAAAAGGAGCATAGTCATTGCACACCATGGCCCAGCCCAGTTCTATGACAATGCCTAAGGCAGAGTAACAGTATGATCTTGCAGTAACAATAATATCAGTGTCCCTACTTATCTATATGTTCCTAATATTCCAGATGTTTCTTATGTTGGAGGTAGAGACCAATCTCTCCACCTGCCACATACTGTTTATGAAATTATGTTATCTGAAGACAGTTAGATCTCCCTTTGGGGCCAACACTTGAAGGTAAGAGTGGAGCTGGCATGTCTGTGCACCCCCTCTCCACTTTAAGCCCAAACACATTCACTCAAATGCATGAATAGGGCTATTATCAAATATAGGGGAAAGTATGTACTGATAACATGGGTTGTTGCATGTTCCACACCATTATACACAGACAGAGTCGCCTCTGATCAGGTGCTCTATATACACATTGAAGAAAAACATATTGTAAAAAGTGCCATATAGTCTGCATTATTCTAAACTCAAAGTATTCTGGGAAATTATAGTAGGCAGTTTGATTATGACCATGAGGTAGACAAAGGAACAGATAAAGAATCATGAGCTGGATATAATAAAGACCCAGCCCGGAGAAATATTATATTTCTTCTATTTTGAAAATAACAATACAGTTTTTAGTGTCTTTTGAGTATTCCCCTGCATCAAAGTTTTTGAAAAGGTTACAGGGTGCACAATGCAATCTCAGCATTGTTAATGATTACTAAACACAACAAAGAATGAGAAAGGTTATACCTTAAAAATTAATTGTTCAAATACCTGGTCGTACTAGAGTAATGCACTGTGAAATGGTGTTATTCTCCAAAAGAATTTCCATAAAGTTTAACTTTCCATGACAAAGTCTTTTTCTACTGTAGTTAGTTAAAAAATAGTACATAAAAGTCCTTAGCATACTGAACAAGCATATAGCAGAGTAGAACAAGGTTGCTCCCAGATGTGTGTGTTAGGTGGCATGACAGTTCCCATTACTTTGGAGGAATCCATAAAACACTGATATCGGTAAGCGAGAAAGCTGAAGGATACATTAGTCTTGCTGCAGTTCTAGTGGTATTCACACTGGGATAATGAGATTATTGGGATATTTTTTTTTCTAATGAGAGGAAGACGGAATACCTTGGTCTCTAAATGATTTAGTCACAGAGGAAAGCCATTAGTCTCTACTTGATTGCTGCCAAACGGTAGAAAATTGGAATATTATCCTGATATTTGTCGTGATGGACCATATTTCTCCTCCTTGTTCGGTGTCAAATAAGATGGGAGAAATATTTTCTGAGGCACATGGTTCTTTGCAAGCCTTGCCATAAAGAAAACAGATATGCACGCAGGGTTTACTGATAGAGATTAGTGAGATATAATTGGAAAGCTGCCAGGCGCCTGCCATTTTTATAAAAGTCAAGTGGAAAGGGGGAACAGGAAGGGGGGGAAGAATGTGGCTTAGTTATTTACTTGACAAGGATGTATCACAATTGTTGACTAATTAGACTCCATTTAAATTCACAGCAATGCACAGTGCAGAGGTAAAATATGATGTTTTTAAACAACGATAGTGAGGGGAGACATATGTTTCTCCTTCATCTCTCTTTAGCAATGCAGCAATGCAGCTACATTTTCTTAAATATTGGGAGGCTGTTTGCTTCATATAGAGCATGTACTGTATTTTCCTTTCAAAATGTTTACAGCTAATGTTGCATGAATGAAGCCTTTTCGTACTCCTGTGCTTCCAGATGTCACTTTATCCTTTGGGATTGGCTAGTGCTACGGGGCAAATGTAATACATGCACAACATTGCCACTGTTTGCAGCTAAGTTGTGTTGCAATGTTTGCCCAGGAAAATATTTCTGTCTTCCCCAATTTTTCTTCCACCAGTGGTGTGCATGTAGTAGGAATTTTTTTTCATGGCCTGGAAGGGATCTTGGAATTAATCACAATATATACTCTAATCCCATATCCTGAGAAAGGAAAATCTATTCCTAAAACATCCATGACCAATAATTTCCAGTAGAGCTGTGTGCTCTTGAAATTGTCCACCAGCCACCCTATGTGTGGGCAGAGAAATTGAGAGGAATTTCCCTGAATTTGACCAAGGAGAGAAGAAATTCCACAACAGGTGGGGCCCTGAAGGGGCCCTAGTTAGAGTGGGGGAATAGCATTCCCCTGCTGTGATCTGTGGCAGGATCCCTGCCACGGATCTCAGGAAGAGAGCTTCCAGGCCATCCACCCATTTGCTTGCTCCACCCACCTCTCTCTCCTGTGTTCTGCTGCTGTGTGCACTGTGTGCACAGGGCTGCCATCAACCAAGATGGTGGCAGAGGCTTCTTTAAGGGTTTGATGCACCTACCACCATCTTGGTTGATGGCAGGCATGTGCACATGTGTGTGCATAGCGTACCGTGCATGTGTGCCATCAACCAAAATGGCGGCCAGGGTATCAGCCCCTTAGAGAAGCCTCCACCACCATCTTGGTTGATGGTAGCCAGCAGCAGCAGGACACAGGAGAGAGATAGGTGGAACAGGCAGGAGTCGCATTCCCAGGGCAGGCTGGTGCCCAAGGGCTCAGTCATGCCTGGCTGCGTGATGCGTGCAGGTGCTGGGGCCTGGGACAGGCTGGTGCCCTAGGACCCTGGCATGCCTGGTGCTGGCCCTGAGAGTAGGGTTCACCATTATCAGTTGTAGTAGCACAGATTCTTTTTTCTTAAGAGTTTTTTTGGGGGGGGCTGCCAATGTATTGGGCAGCAGCAGTAAAGGTATAGCCAGCCTTACAACCAGTTTGCATCTTCCACAATGTTCCAGACAATTTTTATTTATTCATTCATTTTATTATTTGATTTATATCCCGCCATTCCTCTCAGCAGGAGCCCAGGGCAGCAAGTTCCAGACTAGGTTTCAGAGGGTGGACACACACACACACACACACACACACACACACACACAGGGAGAGAGAGAGGGAGAGAGAGAGGGAGAGGGAGAGGGAGAGGGAGAGGGAGAGGGAGAGGGAGAGGGAGAGGGAGAGGGAGAGGGAGAGGGAGAGGAGAGGGAGAGGGAGAGGGAGAGGGAGAGGGAGAGGGAGAGGGAGAGGGAGAGGGAGAGGGAGAGGGGGAGGGGAGGGAGAGGGGGAGGGAGGGAGAGAGGGGGAGGGGGGAGAGGGAGAGGGGGAGGGAGGGAGAGAGGGGGAGGGGGGAGAGGGGGAGGGGGAGGGGGAGGGGGAGGGGGAGGGGGAGGGGGAGGGAGGGGGAGGGAGGGGGAGGGAGGGGGAGGGAGGGGGAGGGGGAGAGAGGGGGAGGGGGAGAGAGGGAGAGAGGGAGAGAGGGAGAGAGGGAGAGAGGGGGGAGAGGGGGAGGGGGAGAGGGGGAGGGGGAGAGGGAGGGAGGGAGGGGGAGAGGGAGAGAGAGGGGGAGTGGGGGGAGAGGGGGATGGGGAGAGGGAGGGAGGGGGAGGGGGAGGGGGAGAGAGAGGGGGAGAGGGGGAGTGGAGGGGGAGAGGGGAGAGGGAGGGGGGAGGGGGGAGAGGGAGGGAAGGAGGGGGAGAGGGAGAGAGGGAGGGAGGGGGAAAGGGAGAGGGAGAGGGAGGGAGAGGGGGAGGGAGGGAGGGGAGAGGAGGGAGGGAGAGAGGGAGGAGGGAGGGAGAGAGAGGGAGAGAGCGAGGGAGGGAGGGAGAGGGAGGTGGAGGGAGGGTAGGTGAGAGGAGGGAGAGGGAGAGAGGGAGAGGGGAGGGAGGGAGGGAGAGGGAGGAGAGAGGGGAGAGGTGGGAGGGGAGGGAGGGAGGGAGGGGGAGGGAGGGAGAGGAGGGATGGGAGGGAGTTGAGAGTTGGGTGGGAGTGGGTGAGGAGTGAGGAGAGAGAGGGGGGAGGGAGAGGAGAGGGTGGGAGGAGAGAGAGGGGGTGGGAGTGGGGTGGAGGGGATGGGGGAGGGGGAGGGAGAGGGAGTGGGGGTGAGGGTGGGGAGGGGTGGGGAGTGGGGAGGGGGTGAGGGAGTGGGAGGGGTGAGGGGGAGTGGGGAGAGGGTGGAGAGGGGAGAGGGGGTTGGAGAGGGAGAGGGGTGTGAGGGAGAGGGGTGTGGGGAGTGGGGGTGGGGGTGGAGGGGGGGAGAGGGAGAGGGGGTGAGAGGGTGTGGGTGAGGGGGAGTGGGGGTGTGGGTGGGGTGTGGGGTGGGGAGGAGGGGGGAGGGGGAGGGGAGAGAGGGGGAGTGGGAGGGGGGGGAGAGGGGGGGGGAGGGAGGAGGGGAGGGGGAGGATGAGAGGGAGGGAGGGAGAGGGAGGGGGAGAGGGTGAGGGGGGAGGGGTGAGAGAGGGTGTGAGGGGGAGAGGGAGGAGGAGAGGCGAGGGAGAGCGAGCAAGAGGGCGAGCGAGAGGGACGCGCAAGAGGGATAGCGAGCGAGAGCGAGAGGGAGAGCGAGAGCGAGAGGGAGCGGGAGCGGGAGCGCGAGAGGGAGCGCGAGAGGGAGAGCGAGAGTGGGAACGAGCACGTGAGCGAGAGCGAGAGCGAGAGGGAGCGCGAGAGGGAGAGCGCGAGCGCGAGCGCGAGTGCGAGAGGGAGAGCGAGTGCGAGAGCGAGCGCGAGAGCGAGCGTGAGCGCGAGAGGGAGAGAGAGAGAGAGAGAGAGAGAGAGTGTCCAAAATTATGGAGAGAATTATGGCCTTCTTTTTTAGAGTGGGACAAGAAAAAGAAAACTATCAGAAATCCTTTCTGAGAAATTTTGGTTTAGCTCTGTTTTCAAGGTCCACATCGTTGCTGAGAAGATCAGCCTTGATGTCATTTTGAGTACTTCTCTTACATCTTGACTCTGAAATCTCCAGTTGGTCCAGGAAAGTATGCAAAGCAATTGCTTAGATAAAGTTGCAGCATGTGCTATGAGATATCTGAAAAATGCAAAGGCCTTTCACTCTGCATGACCTCTAACCTAATCAAGCCATCCAAGGCACATCTTGATTTTGGTTTCCTAGAGCCCTGGCAGACGGCTCTCTATGCCCAAAGCACTGCAAACCATCAGTAAACATATTATAGGCATGTTAGCAGTTGTTAGCATTACTAAATGAGAGCCCTCCACTAGCCATATTGAGTCTTCTTTTTAGATACCAAATAATGGGCTCCTGCTGGGAGGAAGGGTGGGATATAAATCAAATAATAACTAATACATAAATAAATAAAATAATGTTTCACACATCCCCTGTGACAGGAAATTTAGATTCAAAAGAAATGCACACTTAGATTTCCCCAATAATCTAGATCCTCTTCCCCCTTTTGCTTTAAGGAAGCCCTATCATAGGTGAGAGCTCTTTCCTCTAAAGTTAGAGTCTAAACCCTCATTGTTCAGTCTTGGAAGGTTCAATCCTAGGTGAGATTGCCCCAGTTATAGCGAGTTTGGCTCCCCTTCCTACTCCCCTTTCCCCAGGATTCCCTACCTTGTTTCTGTCTTTTATTTTTATCTATGGATTAGATTAGGGTTCCAGGAGAGGCACATTGCACATGCATCTCCCTGCATTGCTTAATACGTTCTGGGCAATACAGGGCTTAAGAAAAATTACAGGGACTCAGCCTCTCCTTGGTGTCCCACTCCCTAGTATCAAGCTCCTAAGAACATATGAAGCACCCTGGTGGATCAGGCCAGTGGCCGATCTAGTCCAGCATCCTGTTCTCACAGTGGCCAACCAGATGCACATGGGAAGCCCATAAGCAGGATCTGAGCACAACAGCACTCTCCCCACTTGTGATTCCCAGCAGCTAGTATTCACAGGGATACTAACATTCAGAGGATTAGGGCTAGTAGCCATTGATAGCTTTATTATCATTTATTGCAACTTTCTAAGGAAGAGTTTCCTGTCATGGGATAAATAATATTTCACTTCATTTTCTCTCATAGCCATCCACTTTGCATTCATCCCTAACTTCCCTCTCGACATTTGCTTTCCGGCATCTATGATCTTTCCTTTTTCAGGGTTGGGGAACCCATAGCCCTCCAGATGTTGCTGGACAACTCTCATCATCCCTGTCAATTGGCCATGGTGGATGAGACTGCAGGGACTTGGAGTCCAACAACATCTGGAGGACCACAGGCTCCCTGCCCCTGGTATGAACTGATGATAGATAATCCTTCCTGGTTTTAGATGGTTGATTACACAGCTTTATTTGATTTCCCCCCCTGAGATTGTTACAATGTAAAAACAAAAACACAAAACATAGTCCTACTGTGTCTGTGCTACTTTAGATTGCAAGTGGGTGATCATAAGTTAGAATTAATGCATTATATGGAGGATATAGATTTTTCCTTTGCTTTAACAGTGGGAGAACATTCGTGGAGGAGATCACACACCTGCTTCCTGAAGCTGTACAATCCCAGGAAGGGTATATACTGCATACATTTTCTAAATGCAGAGATCAGTTCTAACCCCATGGTTCTATTGCTCAGCTACTATTATAGTCATTTTTCCTAACATTCATCCCATATTTATTCTGCTGCATAAATTACTCAATGTTCTTTTCCACAAGTCAAGTGAGAACAATTTTCCCAAAGATCTCATCAATCTTGAATTTATATTTGAATGTTAAGTGCTGAGTAAATAATTCATCTTGGTACTGGTGTCAGCTTGTTTGAATCTGTGTGTATGAAATTGTTACTCTCTTAAGTCTCCAATATTTGCAGGAAGAAATGCTTTTCTCATATTCTAAAACTTTTTTCCTAAAGAGAAAGAGAGAGAGATGTCAATTATTCTTGGTGTGATGAATTAGATTCCCTCCCTTCCCCAATTTAGATGTCAAATGCATACAGATTTTCATTTCTGCTTTAATAGGTACACACCCATCAGCATGAGCCAGGATAAGAGGTCCTGTTAGGCCATGTGAAAGTGGGTGGCACCAAGTGTTTAGATTTTGTTAGTTTGCAGCATACCTGGACTAGTATTATCTGACTCTTTGCAACAAAACAGTGAAAAGTCTGCCAGAGACAAAAAAAAAACCCTGTGTGAAATTTCATAATATATTTAATTCTGATCTTTAAATTGTTCCACTTTTTTATTAGTTTGAGAGATATACAATCCAGGGTCCCCTCAGGTCAATGCCAATTCTGAAATGACTGCATAAACACAGAAATAATCTACCCAAGAAGCACTTGAGAGTAATTCTTCATTCATTTAAATGTGCATTGATACTTATTTTTACCTATATATTTAAAATATTTCCTTTCTGCCTTTCAACTACACAAATTGACTCCCGAAGTAATATACCAGGGGGGGGGGGAGAGATTTTTTTTTTAAAAAAACCTGAAAATAAAACAGCAGGTAAAAACAAAGGCATAAATTAAAATTATACAAAAGTATAAATTAAAATTATACATTAAAATCGCCATCTCTGTTATCTTTTTGGTGCCTACTGAGGACCTTCCTCTTTCAACAAGCCTTTTAAGTTGAGACCTTATCCCAGTCTGCGTCTGTGTTGGAATTGCTCTTTAATATGTTTTTAAACCTTCTTTATATATATATATAACCTTTTTTAAAAAATACTTTTAAAAACCTTTTTAAAAAAGATGGTTTAAAGCTTTTTTAAAAATGTTTTTAAAGATGTTTTGTTTTAATATCTTTTAAAGTCTGTTTTTGTGATGTTTTAAAGTGTTTTTAGTGCTTTTGTTTGCTGCCCTGGGCTCCTGCTGGGAGGAAGGGTCATTGATTGATTGTGTTTATTTCGGTCATAGACCAGCATGTAAAATATAATATGAAAATACAAAAGAAGTGGAAAGCAGAAATCCAGGAGGAAAGGTGGGATATAAATAAACAAATAAAGGAAGGAAGGAAGGAAGGAAGGAAGGAAGGAAGGAAGGAAGGAAGGAAGGAAGGAAGGAAGGAAGGAAGGAAGGAAGGAAGGAAGGAAGGAAGGAAGGAAGGAAGGAAGGAAGGAAGGAAGATCGAGAGAATGAAATTGCCCTCATTTGATTCCTAACCTAAGGGGTGGTATCCAACATTAGTCATACTTAGAGTAAATCCACTGAAATAAATATACAAATAAGCCCAGCAATTCCAATGGGTCTACTCTGAATATTACTTAATCTCCAGCCCCGGCGGGGTTTGTAGAGCAGCAGAGCCATTACCACATCCACAGCCTCACTGCTCATGGTGGCTGTGGTGAAAGGGAGGGCAGGACAATCAGGGCCGAACTGTGCACCAGCTTCATGTTGTTGATCAGGTCTGGATTGGGCCCAATGCCATTGTTGCTGATCCCCATTCCTTCCTGCTCAGGGTACTGGCAGGGATACCACCAGCAAGTATCCCACCTGCCTGGAAGCCAGGCTCAGCCAGCAGAGCTGAGTGGTGGGACACCTCCATTCAATCCAAATCTCCTACCCATTGGATTGTTGTTGTTGTTATGTGCCTTCAAGTCGATTACCACTTATGGTGACCCTATGAATCAGTGACCTCCAAGAGCATCATGAACCATCTGTTCAGATCTTATAAGTTCAGGTCTGTGGCTTCCACCCATTGGATAACACCTAATAAATTTCACATGAGCAGAGAGTCCCTGGGGAGAACATTCCATCACTAAAATGGTCCTGATTCTCATGACTACCTACTTCATTCTTTTCTTTCTTTTTGTTTTTATTATTGTTGCACGCCTCCCCCAATCTCAGAGCAGTGAGATTTCAGGGGTCCCTGTGCTCATCCAGGGTTTGGTTTCCTTTGGGAAGGAGGTCAGCGGAGACTGCGGTGTCTTTAAGAAATATGGTTTATTTATTTACACACATTCCAACCTGAGTTTAGGATGAAGGAGGTTCAACGCATCAGCAGTCCAATATCCAGCTTTTCCATCTGGGTTGAAGAAGGCACCCCAAAGGCCATGGTGTAGAGAGTCAGTCTCTCTGCCTGCCTTCAGTCTCCAAGCATTTTCTAGACACCACTAAAACTACAAGCCTCTGCTGGGCTCCAGGAGCTCTCCTGAAGAGTTTCAATGACAAAAAGGTCTTCCTGGCCCATTCACCATTGCTGGGCAACTGATAGGCCCATTATCTTACCTGGCCACTCTATTTGATTAACAAAGGAGATTCATCTGGCTAGCAGAGCCAGCCCCCAGGCACAGGATTCCAGATCAGAGGCTGGAAAGGGGATTCACAGGGATCATCCATTCCAACCCCCATGCTCAATCATTATTTTCATCTAATAACAGTATATTAATAAAGGCAAACAATACATAGGTACAGAAATATATTGCGCACGCACACACACACACACACAGAGGGCGTGAGTTTATAATGTATACTGATTGCAGGGGATATTTCATATCTTGGGGTGGGGGCTATCTTGTGACTTATCCTAATATGTTCACTGATAGTTTGTCATGTGTATCTAGAGGCTTTATACATTGAATTCCTTTGTTTCTCCAAAGGCTATGCATTCCTGTGCATTATTTTCATGAATATATGCATTTTTGCATGCACTTGCCTCTAATATATGCATTTTTGTACACATTATTTATTTGGAGAATTGCATCAAAAAATTGAAGAACTGCAAATTTTGAGGGATGGCTACTCATATTTCAGGGGTGAGGAACCTCAAGCTTGGGGACCAAATGTAGTCCTCTAAGCTTCTCTGTCTGGCTCTCTCACTGATCACACTCCCTCCTCAGCCACATCTTCTACTGACCCTGCTTTGCACCGTTCTTAAATGGTTTTGCCTGGCTGAAATGTGTTCTTGAACTCTGATAATGCCTCCTGCTTCCCTTGATGGAGGCTAGAGAGGGATGTTTGAGTCTGTGTATTAACTAGCATACTGTACAAAGTTATCAGTCCACCCATTTTTGTCTCTGGCCCTGCCCACCACTACCACCCCCCATAAGATTATCCAGAAGGGACTGCAGCCCTCAAGTTGAAAAAAGATCTTTACTCCTGCCATATTGGTTCAGGAAGTATGAATTATGTAGGTTCACATTAAAATGTGAAATGAGTATTTTTCCCTCCATCCCTAAACTTGTACCCATGGACAAGTGATAGTTCTGCTTGTGTTTTCCATTGCTTGGATATGATTTGTCTAGCTGCTACCATCATAAATAAAAGTTTTTTAAAAATATGCTTACAAACACATATACATTGGAAGATCCTTGTTTTGTCTTTCAGCCATTCACAAGAGAATCTGATGCAGTTCTTAACAGGCAGGTTCTTCTGGGATAAGGCAATCCTTATGAGCGGTTGTTAGTGCATTGCCTTTATCGTCTACTCTTTGATTAACAAATGTGATAAACAAATCAGTGTTGTGTAATGGCACTGAATTTTCAATCACTGTGTGAAACCCTAAGATCAAGTCATCACTCAGCTATGAAACTCACTGAGGTGACTTTGGGCAAATCACATTTGCCACCTAACCTCCTTGGAGGAAGAGTGAAAGACAAATATAGTCCAAAGGGTAATTTAGAGAATCAAATGCCAATTTCCAAGCTGAAACTTATCCTTGCAAATTGATATTTGAACTTAGGCAAGAAAATCCAATGTCAAATACTCAGTTAAAACAAATAGGCTTCGGCATCCTCCGCAGTGAATCCAAAATACAAATTTACATACTGAATCCATTTCAGCTTCATTTAAAACATATAAAGCATATTACCTTGTTTAACAAGCATGTCCTTCCTCTTTTACCCACTGACCTAAATTTCATGCTGTCTGTTCTAACAATCTTTATGGGCTTCTATGTCCACAAATCCCATCTGGAGGATGTTAATTGTATGTAAGTTCTCTTTTTGCACTCACAGATTTCCCTTTCTCCATGGGAGAGTATTCTGAACCTGGCACAGTGCAAGTCCAGCAATAAGGGGGAAACTATACACATTGTATGCCAATATGAAATTATAGCAGCAGTGCTCTACATGTAGGACAAATAAACACACACACACACAAACCCCAGTGTTGGCTGCAGGGTGCCACTTCCATAGAAAAAGATATGGTGCAGATGGGTGTTAATGGAGCCACTAGCCTAACATTATTCATTCAAGACAAGTCAAAATTACACACACAAATGATTTTCCTCACCTGCATCATTGAGCAAATTTATCTATCACACTGTAAATGGTTACCTCTTGTCATGGGATGGATTTGGTCTGCCTATCAGATTGGGGAGGGAGTGAGATCCACTCTCTTGGGCCCCATCTCAAAGTCTGTTGATGGCCACTGATTTCAATGTTGCAAAGTTCTGAAAGGCCTGGAGGTCACAGTGCCTTCCTAGTGACATCATTTGGAGCATCTCACATTTTAAAATTAATTTTTTTAGATGGCCAGCAGATATCATCTTAATAAATCCATTTTAAAGAGGACATGACAGTGTGTTTATGTCTGTGTGTGCGTGTGTGAGAGAGAATGACTCATCTGTAAGTTTCAACACACTGACTGAGCTCTTTTTTCCTTTGATACCACATATTTTCAGGGGAGCCATTTCTGGCAGGTTGGTGAAAATTGCCTGATTCATATAGTGAGTGGTTACATACAAAGATATATTTGGATCAACCAAAAGATAATCTCTCCATTGCACTTCTATTAAACCAGTCAATTGTATATTACCTGTAAATGGGATCTCAGATCAGCAGGCTTAATCCTCTTCCGCTATGGCACTGCCACATCCAGAACATATGTTGTTCCTGCCGGGAGTAAGCATTTTTGCTGGGGAACCCAATTTATTCAGCAGCACACTTAGATGTTGAGATAAAGAAACAAAATATCCAAGGTGTGAGTCATCTGAGTTTTCTGACAGTGGATAGAGTAAGCTGGCTGTGATCCAGATAACTTCTAGATAGCCAAGCAGGATGAGAAACCCACAACCTCTATTTATTACAGTGGCTCAAAGTTATGGGGTGGAAAAGGGCAGAAAGAAAAATGTACATTAGGCTTCTCTTTTCCCTCCTCAAAGCAACTTCATCACAAAGATTGAAAGGCTTGTGATAATGTTTCAGATATATCCTCATGAGGAATAATGTCAGTTAAGAAGAGAAGAAGGGGCGGTAGAATCACAGAAACTCTGCCGAAAGCAATGGAAAAGGAAGTGGACAAGCACTTGGTCTGATATTGCCCCATGCGATGATGCGATGTCTGTGTCTGTTGCTCTCAGAAACCTCTCATCCTCCTACCGTTTAATGGCTTTGCAAATGGAAAGAACTGTCAAAGTCTGCAGTTTTCCAGAGAATTATTTCTGTTCTGAGCATTGTCTTCCCCCCCCCTTTTTTAAGAGACAATCTATGCAAGACTCAGGGTTAGGAAAGAGAAAGGCAAGCTGCACAGATACCCGCACAAGATAAATGGAGATAGTAACATTGATTTGCAGATAATGGGAGCAATGGAACCTAGGAAGCTGCCTTATACTGAGCCAGACCATCATCTAGCTCAGTAGTGTCTACGCTAATTGTCAGCAGCTTTCCAGAGTTCCAGCGGGGAGATATTCCATGCTGGGAATTGAACCTGGAACCTTCTGCATGCCAGGCAGTTGCTATTCCACTGAGCTACAGCCCTTCCCATTGCTGGTAGCTGAGAGGAAGGGCTTTGAAGGGGACAGGCAAACATTTCTTAATGTTTCCAAGAGAATGTCCAAGGTCTTGCTTTCCTCCCCCCCCCCTAGAAAAAGGCCACTTTGTAGTATTTTCTTTGAATATTCTCTACCTTTTGTGTGTGTGATGGCCACCATTCCCTCCTCCAGCCTCCAGAATGCCTAGTCTGGGGCATGTTGGAGGATGCAAAATGGTGGCTAGGCTGCTTATTTAGTAACATCAACAACGAAAAGGGGAAAAGAAAGAAGCTATGCAACTGCTGGTGGTGACCCCACCACCACCCCTGCTGTGAGAAACCATTAAAGAATTTATCCTCCTTCTTTAATAAATTCAGTAAAATTATCCTCTCAATTTCTCTGCTCATAAATAGGGTGGTGAATTTTTAAGAGACCATTTGTGCAGAGGGCAGGCTTTGTGCAGGGGATACATTTGTATCCAGCTCATCTGGGATTAGCTCTGAAACCTGTTTTCAGTACCAGGCTCCACCCCTGGTAGGATGTGTGAAAGGAAAACGAATACCTTTTACCAATCACATCTATGTCTGAAAACAGTGAAAAGAGTTTCAAATCTGAGCATGGGATCTCCATGCTATCTTGATTTGAAACCTTGTACTTTTCATTTTAAATATTAAAATGGAGGAGGAGTGTAATATATGAGCAGGATTTTTTGTACCATCAAGGAATGACAGAAGCTGTGAGGAATGAACAGCTAATGGATCAATGAATGTGAAAGTGCAAAGAGGATTCATGGACCTTGAGCAAACATGAAGCAGGCAGAGAAATAAAGATGTGGAATGCTTCACCTTTTGAATTTCTGCCTTCAAGTACCCATTAAAGGTACAGAAGCTCTCCCTTGAATGTATTTCAGAGTTAATTTGCATTTAGAACATCCCAAAACAATCCTATCAATTCAATTATTTCTCACATTGGAAAACTCCTGTTTTTAAAAAAGCTATATTCCTTCTCTGTATAACTTGAAGTCACAACCAGTTGATTTGAAGGGTAACAATCCTATACATATCTACTCTAAAGTAAACCCCATTACATTCAATGGGACTTACTTTCAGGGGTAGGATTTCAACTTAAAAGAATCTGCTAGAAATCTTGGACCTTCAGCTCATACATTCGGATCCTATGCATATACTCAACCATCCCTGGTAACTATATGTAGAGTTGAAGCTTTAAATGGCATTGAAAAAGAAAAGCTTATTCAATCCAGATTTTCAAATACTGGCATATAAAATCAGGGGCCACTCATACATTTATAACAGTCTCATAACATTTTAACAGTCATGGTTTCCCCCAAAGAATCCAGGGAATTGAAGTTTATTACGCATCCTGGGAACTGTAGCTCTGTGAACAGTGTCCTAACAGCTCTCAGCATGCTTAACAAACTACCGTTCCCAGGATTCTTTGGGGTAATGACTGACTGTTAAATAAAATGCTTTAAATGTATGCAATTGATGTGACCAATGTGTTTCAGAAAACTGAGAACTACACATAGGAATAAGTCCTTGTGAAAACACATCAGCTACCACATAAAAGCAAAGCTCCAGCTGAAACTATTGTCCCTAATTATCCCTCCTACACACACACACACACACACACACACATCCCTCCTACACACACACACACACACACACACACACACACACACACACACACCCCAATCACAAGCAAAAGTAAAGCTGAGAAGTGAACTATTTTGGGTATTATTATTCACTACATTTCCATTGGGCAAGAATTGTCCAATGGCTAAGAAGCTACAGCCTTCATTTCAGGATGGATGTCCGGAAGGAATGGGCAAGCCAAAGAAATTGTGGAGGATTTTTGCTTTGAGGGTTGCTCCACAGGACAAGGTTTGCTCTGGAGTTGGGATGGAAAGATCTGTCGATTTCGGTTCTCTCAGTTTCTCATTTTTCCAATCTTAAATTCATTTCTCCACATTTCTGAAGCAAGTTGTGTGTTTTTTTAAAAAAGAAATCCTTATGAAATTCTCCAGTATTTTTATGTGTATTTCTCCTAATAACCTCAGGTTTGCAGGCAGGTTTGACGAATGCACACATTTTTGCGAGTAATTTCTTGTCAGATAATGCACTTGTCCCTCAGTTTGTGTAAACAGTTCAAGAAGACTTTAAGAGATGCTTATTTGTTTATTAAAGAATCTTATATCCTACCTTTCCACCACTTAAGTTTTCAAGGTGGTTTACAAACATGTTTGAATAAAGGTATTTACTAAGGCTGTGCACCGGACAGCCAAGTCCTAAACTGAACAGGGTGGATTTGTGTGTCACTCGAGTTAGACTGAGACAGCTCTGGATCCCTGCAGGTTGGGCTGGAGGTCCCAGAGTGGTCCGGGGCTGCTGTGCAGGAAGGAGAGACAGGTATCAGGTGGGAAAAAGGAGAAAAAACTAGCCAAGAGCAAGGGACCTATCTGATTGGCCACATCTTCTGCAAGAAGGTAGGAGTTCCCAGCTGGCCTACTTCCTGCCCAGACTCCCCTTCTTCCCACCCACTACCCCACCCCCTGAAACAGCACCATGTGGGATGAATTTTTTTTGCTTACCAGCTGCTAAGCAGCAGATGCAATCCTGCATGGTGCAGATTGCTGCTCATTCATGAGAGGCTTCCTTCCCACAAAGGAACATCACCCTACAGGGTGAAACCTCCTTCCCCCCTTCTTTGTTTAATTAGGGTTTTTAAAAACTGGTGTCTCATTAGGGGTGCAGAATTCTGACAGATAAAGAACTTCCCAAGGCCAGAGGCGGGGGCACTGTTGGAGATAAGCTTTGACATCATACACTGGGTAGAGGCCCTTAGTGGGAGACAGTTTCAGAAAGAGAGGACCCTTTGGCTTTCTGATATGTCTTGGACTTGTATATTATCACTGTGAGTCCAGCTTTTGCCACAGCCACATCCCTCACTTGAAGGGAGGCTGATGATGTGTCTCCTTTCTGAGGGACCTTGAATTTATTTATCTGCAGGGCCCCAGAGAATGCCAGTGTGAAAGCCACTTTGGAGAGGATGGCCTTGTAACTGGACCAACAGGCACTTGGCAATAGGTTAAACAGGTGTGCCAGAATGTCATGGGTAATGGAGTGCCTGAAATCCAGCCTGGGTGGATTGTTCTGCTTCCAGCCCAGAATAACCTGCTTGCCCTGAAGGAGTTGCAAGGGTCTGAGAGACCCTAAGCTTTGGAAACTAAGGTGATGGCAGTGAGATGTGGTCTTCAGAACCTTTCCCTGGCCAAGGTTTCTTTGACCCCTGGACCTTAGCAAAAGAAATAAAAAAATTTCCCAGCCACCCAGTAGGACTGACAGACAGAAGGTGCAATAGAGCACAATATTTCAAATTCCCACAGGGCATCCAGGAATGGTTCTGGGTCCACGTTGGCCATGAGAGCCATTGCATGAAATCTGCTTACCTGAAAGTGAAACAAGGCATCTGTGATGTTGTTGTCTACACCTGGTACATGGCATCCTGAAAATTATATGTTAGATTACTGGTTCTCTTGCTTCTCTGCTGTGAACTGTAAATGCACCAGATTCTTCTCTGTTCCAATCCGGGCAACTCTTGCTACTACTCTGAACCCTTTAGATAGAAAAGGCTACAAGTGAAGATACAATCTAACCAAAGACTCCTGAGTAAACATAGCAATCATGGAATAAGAACAGAAGTCCTCTTGTGGATCAAGAACTGGCTAGGAAACAGAAAGCAGAGTGTAGATATAAATGAACAGTTCTCCCAATGGAGGGATGTAGAAAGTGGAGTGCCCCAAGGATTGGTATAGGGACCTGTACTTTTTAATTTGTTCATAAATGATCTAGAGTTGGGGTGAGTAGTGAGGTGGCCAAGTTTGCTGATGATACTAAATTGGTCAGAATTGTTAAAACAAAAAGGAATTGTGAAGAGCTCCAAAAGGACCTCTCCAAACTGAGTGAATGGGCAGTAAAATGGCAAATGCAATTCAATGTAAACAAGTATAAAGTTATGCATATTGGAGCAAAATTTTTTAATTTCATGTATAATCTCATCGGGTCTGAACTGGTGGTGACTGACCAGAAACAAGACCTTGGGGTTGTAGTGGATTGCTTGATGACGATGTTGACTCAGTGTGTGGCAGTTATGAAAAGAGCAAATTCCGTGCTTGGAATCATTAGGAAAGGTATAGAAAACAAAACTGCAGATATAATGCTGTTGTACAGATCTATGGTGCGGCTGAATTTGGAATACTGTGTACAGTTCTGGTCTCCTCACCCCAAAAAGGATATTGTAACGCTGGAAAAGATTCAGAAAAGGGCAACCAAAATGACTGAGGGGTTTCAGTGACTCCCGTATGAAAAAGATTGCAACATTTGATCTTTTTTAGTTTAGAGATGACATGATAGAAATGTTTGATATTATGCATGGCATGCAGAAAGTGAATAGAGAAAAGCTTTTCTCCCTTTCTCATAACACTAGAACTCATGGACATCCAATGAAACGATGCTTGAAGATTCAGGATAAATAAAAGAAAGTTCATCACACAATGCATAGTTACATTATGGAATTCACTCCCAGAAGAGGTAGTGATAGACCCCAACTTGTTGTTGTTAATTACAACTTATGACGACCCTATGAATCAGCAACCTCCAATAGCATCTGACATGGACCACCCTGTTCAGATCTTGTAAGTGCAGGTCTGTGGCTTCCTTTATGGAATCAATCCATCTCTTGTTTGGTCTTCCTCTTTTTCTACTCCCTTCTGTTTTTCCCAGCATTATTGTCTTTTCTAGTGAATCATGTCTTCTCATGTGTCCAAAGTATGATAACCTCAGTTTCATCATTTTAGCTTCTAGTGAGAGTTCTGGTTTAATTTGTTCTAACACCCAATTAGTTGTCTTTTTCACAGTCCACGGTATGTGCAAAGCTCTCCTCCAACACCACATTTCAAATGAGTTGATTTTTCTCTTATCTGATTTTTTCACTGTCCAACTCTCACATCCATACATAGAGATCGGGAATACCATGTTCTGGATGATCCTGCCTTTGCTGTTCAGTGATACATCTTGGCATTTGAGGACCTTTTCTAGTTCTCTCACAGCTGCCCTCCCCAGTCCTTGCCTTCTTCTGATTTCTTGACTATTGTCTCCATTTTGGTAAAGGACTGTGCTGATGTATTGATAATCCTTGACAAGTTCAATGTCCTCATTGTCAACTTTAAAGTTATATAAATCTTCTGTTGTCATTACTTTAGTCTTTTTGACGTTCAACTGTAGTCCTGCTTTTGTGCTTTCCTCTTTAACTTTCATCAGCATTTGTTTCAAATCATTATTGGTTTCTGCTAGTAGTATGGTATAATCTGCATATCTTAAATTATTGATATTTCTCCCTCCAATTTTCACACCTCCTTCATCTTGGTTCAGTCCCACTTTTCGTATATGTTCTGTGTATAGATTAAACAAATAGGGTGATAAAATACACCCCTGTCTCACACCACTCAAACTCCATATTCTGTCCTTACAGTAGCCTCTTGTCCAGAGTATAGGTTGTGCATCAGGACAATCAGATGCTGTGGCACCCCCATTTCTTTTAAAGTATTCCGTAGTTTTTCATGATCTGCACAGTCAAAGGCTTTGTTGTAATCTATAAAGCACAGGATGATTACCTTCTGAAATTCCTTGTTCCCTTCCATTATCCAACATACGTTTGTGATATGATCTCTGGTGCCTCTTCCCTTTCTAAATCCACCTTTTACGTATAGCACTTCTCGCTCCATATATGGTAAGAGCCTTTGTTGTAGAGTTCTTCAGTGTATTGCTTCCATCTTCCTTTTATTTCATCTCAGTCAGTCAGTGTGTTCCCCTGTTGATTATTCAACGTCCCTACTCTTGGTTTAAATTTCCCTTTAATTTCTCTAATCTTTTGGAATAGGGCTCTTGTTCTTCCCTTTTTGTTGTCCTTGTCTATTTCTATACAATAACTATTGTAATAGTTCTGTTCATCCCTACGTACTAGTCGGTGTATTGTTGCATTTAGGGTTCTGACCATGTTTCTGTCTCCTTTTGCTTTTGCTTTCCTTCTCCCTTTAACCATTTTAAGAGGTTCATCGGTCATCCATTGAGGTCTTTCTTTGTTTTTAATGAGAGATATTGTCTTTTTGCATTCTTCCATGATAATTCAGTCCATAGTTCTTTTGGTTCTCTGTCAACTACGTTTAAAGCCTCAAATCTGTTTCTTATTTGATATTTATATTTTTCTGGGATGTTATTTAAATTGTATATTGGCATTATGATTGCTTTGTTGTTGTTCTTTAGCTTTACTCTGATTTTCGATACAACCAGCTCATTATCTGTACCACAGTCTGCTCCTGGTCTTGTTTTTGCAGAAAGTATGGAACTTTCCCATCTTCTGCTAACAATTATATAATAAATTGGATTCCAATATTAACCATTAGGTGTTGTCCACATGTACAGTCTTCTTTTTGGTTGTTGAAAAAATGTGTTTGCAAGAAACAAATTATTGGCTTCACAGAATTTGATAAGTCTCTCTCCTGCTTCATTTCTATCTCCTAAGCCCCATTTCCCCACAATTCCTACTTCTTCTCTGTTCTCTACTTTTGCATTCCAGTCCCCCATGATTATCAGCACATCTTGTTTTGGTGTGTGATCAATTTCCTCCTGTACTTCTGCGTAAAATCTCTCCAATTCCTCTTCTTCTGCATTTGCCGTTGGAACATAGAGTTGGATGATGGTTATGTTGATAGGTATCCCGTTTAATCTCATTGATATCACTCGCTCAGAGCTTGCATGGTAGCTCCTAATTGCTTTTCCTACATAACTTCTTACTATTAAAGCAACTCCGTTTCTCCTTAATTTCTCATTTCCTGTGTAAAATATTTTGTAGTTGTCTCATTGAATACGCCCCATTCCTGTCCATTTTAATTCACTCATGCCAAGTATTGTAATGTTGATACTTTCTATTTCTTGCTTGACAATTTCTAACTTTCCCTGGTACATGCTTCTCACATTCCATGTTCCTATTGTGTATGTCGTACCACTCCTGACTCTCCTTTTGCATCTGTGCACATCAGGCTCTGGACTTCCTTTCAACTCTGACCCAGCTGCATCATTAGTCACAGCACTACTCGTACTGGTCCTCTGTTGTTCCCCACAGGGGTGCCACTACCGGGGTGCAGAGGGTGCAGCTCGCACCCGGGTGTCACCATGAGGGGGTGACACCCACAGCCGCCCCGCCCCACGCCATTGCCCGGCAAGGCTGCTCCAACTCCTCAGAGGTGAGCTGGCGGGCTGGCGGGCAAGCGCGGGAGCAGCGTCGGCAGGGCAAGGGAGGCGTTCCGGCGTTCCCAGGCCTTCTCCGGCTGGGTGCCCCTCCGGCGCGCGCCCTCCCAGGGGCATGGATGGGGTGGCTGGCCCCGAGTGCATGCGCACATGTGCGCACAAGCCCAGCCACCTCATCCATGCCCCTGGGAGGGCATGCACCGGAGGTCCGCACCCCCCTGCACTCCCGCTAGTGACGCCACTGGTTCCCCAGTAGCCCATTGAGTGCCTTCTGACCTGGGGGTCTCATCTTCCAGCACTATCTTATGTTGCATTTTGAATTCTCTGTTCATAGGGTTTTCATGGTAAGAGTTGTTCAGAGGTGGTTTACCATTGCCTTCCTCTGAGTTTGGATGCATCTTATTCTGGTGTCTTAGCTTTGACCATTCTGCCTTGGGTGCCCCTGCTAGTAGTTTAGCCTTTTGGTCGAGACTCCTGATGGCATTAGCTTCTTCAACACTCTCACACCCCCTCACCATGTTAAGGTGTGCATCCTAAAGGGAGAGACCCCAACTTGGGTGCCTTTAAAAGAAGATTAGACAACTTCATGGAGGATAAGACAATCAGTGGCTACTTGCCATGATGGCTTTGCTCTGCTTTCATAGTTGGAGGCCGTGTGCTTCTGAATACCAGTTGCTGGAAACTGCAGGATGGGAGAGTGCTCTTGCACCTAGGTCCTGATCGTGGGCTTCCTATGGGCAACTGTGTGAACAGGATGCTGGACTAGATTAGCCATTGGGCTGTTCCAGCAGGCTCTTCTTATGTTCTTATGTCTGATCTAAAGCACATTGGGATGGTTTTTAATGATATGGGATGTGTTCTTTTTCTTTAAAAAAATGTGCCACATTTTACTTTAAATTTGTTGGGTATAAAAACAATGCATATGAACTGAGGTTATGTACCACTTACACAACTAGACCTGTCTGTCAGAAATTAGCTGTAGATACTTGTAGTTAAGAAAAGAATTGTCCAAATAAAAAAAAAGAACTACAAACAAAACCTAAGTTTCTAGGATGACTAGTTGCATGAGTCATACAAACTGGAGTCATGTGTCAACAGCAGTCAAGTCCAGATCAATGCAACTTATGTGAGTCAAAGGTACAAGCCGAAGCCAGTCAGGAATCATGAGTTAGTCCAAAAGTTCAGAATGAAAAACTTAAAAATGTTCCAGCTAGTCATAGCTTGAAGGAGAAGACTAGTCTGGTTACTTTGGCAAGATATAAGGCAGACACATTAGGGCAGTTCAAAAGCGTTCCCTTCTTGAGAATAGCCAGTGGGTTGCATCCAACAAAATTGTCCCATTAGCGCAGGAATTCTACCTGTACAATGGGATTTCCTCTCTCTCCTCTCCCTGCATATCTTTGGTGCCTCTGAAATCTTCTCTGAAGGGTTGGAGAAACCCCAGTATGGGGCATGCAGGGAGAGGAAGTCCTATTCTACAGGTGGAAGTCGTTGTTCTAATAGGATGACTTCTTTGGATACAACCCAATGTGTGAAGCAAGACATGGAGCCCCACCCCTAATATTTATGCTTTTCCTGACCCATTTCCTGATGTCTGAGTATTTGTTGTGACACTGGAAAAGAGAGCCTACAATTATGCACACAGCTGGACATGCGTAGGCTCTCCACGCTATAGGAACAATGGTCACATAAGGTTTCCAACAGCATGGACACTCCACGTATAAACAGCTATATGTCTGTAAGCTTCCCTTTCCACCATTACACTAAACATGCAATTCTTGGGGTCTGGAGGCACATGGACATTGAAGGCAGGCTGGAATGTATGCCCCCCCCAATGTAGGTTGTCACAGAGAAAGGGTTCTTCTGAATAGCCCAACAGGTGGAAAAGTACACAAACCAATGACAACTATGGAGTCTAACAAGGATGCTAGAGGGATAGTAGCAAAGCAGAAATGCAGGCCAAGAAATGGGTAACAGGCATCCTAGGGCATCATGATCTGAACTTGCTACATACGATTTCTTGTTTTTGTTCAGCTATCTTTCTTTGAAGAGCAGAGGAGAATGAATTACAACAGAAATGACACTGAAACAATGAAGTATCCACAATATTAATAGTATGCAATGTGCAAATAAAGTGGATCCTGACACAGCTACTGAATTTTCTTTGATGGTGGGTGGGGGTTGATGAAAGTTCAAGGAGTGGGATGGTACCATGAGAAACATAGTCCATTTGTTCCTATTTTTAAGCATGCTGATTTTTCTTTGTGAATCAATAGCCCCCTTTATTCAGCATAGCAAACAATCTCTTTCCCAGTTGAGCACATGCTAAATGTCTTTGATAATCACTTCAAGAGACCCAGTTAATAAATTACTACATCCAAATATGGATGAAATATATGAGCGTCTATTCATTCCTCTCCCCTATTTGTCTTTATATATCTCACAGCATTTGCCAGTAATTATATCCCTCTTTATAATCTGTGCTCCCCGGTTAAGGTACATAATTGATAGTTCCTGAGGAAGAAAAAAAATCATTAATCCCAGAATGGATCCAAAGTGCTTTGCCATGCTGGGCATATATATATTGGGAGGGGGTGTTCCCCCATAGCCTGGATGCTGAAATTATTATGAAGTCTCACAGTTCACAGCAGAATTAACTATAGGATGAAGTACAGAATTCAAATTGAGCCCATCTATCCCAACTTGTTGCTCTGTTGTTGCCGGAGGATGCTGGGCATTGCCAAAAACTGTCCTACTGCAGTCTAGCTTAGTCTTGTGACTTTCCATGCCAAATTGTTATGAGTTCTTGCTGTGTTGGAAAATTAGCAGGGGTGGAAGAAGGCAAAAGAAGAAGAAAAAGAACCTACACTTGAAATTCAACCCTTGAACTCATAGAGCTATGCAGGTTGGGCTGGCTCTCAAAGAAATGTTATTTTCTTATTGTCATGGCACAGTTTTGCAACTGTAGGGGTGTGTGTGTGGTGCAGGATAAAATACCTCTCAGCAAAATGTCATAGCTAATGACAGACTAGCAACTGAGAGGCGGGGGGGAAACTTGAAAAGAGCAATAATAGAAATGGAAACAGTTAAACAGAAGGTAGCAGATGGATAGTGTTCTGGGGACAAAGGATTCAGGGGCAATGTGCACAGATGGGGATTGGGGAAATTCTAAATGTAGGAGACCTATTCATGGCTGGGGAATGAAGATATTATGTTAGAAGATAAATAATGATTAAGTAGATAAAGTCATTAAATAGCAGTAAGAAAGTAGCAGGATAAGTTAAGGATAAATAAAAGATAACAGGGATAAGAAGGACAGCTAGGTTCTGTTCCAGAAGTTACAATTCTGCCACAGACTCAGTGGGTGGTTTTCAACTAAAATGTCCCATCAGTGCAAGGATTGTTGCTAGCACAATGGGAGTTTGCCCCCTCTGCTCCCCGCATGCACACCCTGTGCCCCCAATGGCTCTTTCTCTGTTGGGTTGGGGGAACCACTAGAACGGAATTGGGGGACATAGGGGGAGGAGAGGAGGGGAAAGTCCCATTGTGCTAGTAGTAATCCTTGTGCTGACAGGACCTTGACTTAGTGCTACACTGGATACAACCCAATGTGGACTAAAAATAAAAAAGAGGCTAGAATTGCAGTAACACTGGAATGTCACTTGAAGTGATGATGTAATTGCTTGTTACCAGGGTCAGCTCCAAAGGGTGGCCAGGTGGGGCCCTGGCTAAGGGCCCCGCGGACCACAGGGCCCCCTGAAGTTCCCCTTGTTATGGTGGGAAAGTAGCTCTCCCCTTTCACGGCAGGCTCCCTGCTGCAGATCGCAGGGAGGGAGCTGCCTGCCTGCTCACACCCCCTTGCTTGCTCTCCCCCGCCCACCTGCTTGCTCACTCACCCTCTGCCCCCACCAGCTCCCTTGCTTGCCCTCCCCTGCCTGCTCACCCGCCCCCACCTACTTGCTTGCTTTCCCTCCCCCCGCTCACTCCTTGCTCCCTTGCTCACTCACCTCCACTTGCTCATCAGCTCACCCACCCACCCACCATTCCCCCCACTCACTTGCTCACCCACACACCATGTCGCCCCTCCATTTGCTCACCTGCCCGACCTCCCGCTCCTCTACCCACCTGGTAGGTAGGTAGGGCATGCGTGCATGAGCCAGGGTCCAGGGCAGGCTGGTGCCCAAGGGCCCCGACATGCCTGGGGCCAGCCCTGCTTGTTACAGTGCTCTGGAGGCCTCTGTGCAGTGTAGAAAGTTCCAGTGGCGCAAGGGATCCCCATGCTGAGGTTGGCTTAATTTGGTCTGCACAGCAGACCACTACCTTTTTGTGGCACCAGTACACAGAAGCCACTTCCTACACAAGACCCAGCTTCAGGCTTTTGGAGGCTTTGGCAGAAGCACTGTCATTGCTGCTGTTTCTTGTGTGTCTTCCTTTCCCACCATCACCACCTCCTCAGTTATAAACCTTTTATGGAGTCAGCGCTAAACCTACAGACCTCCAACAGCTCATTTCCATCCTTTCTAGCCTAAGAAGAGGGGTTGAAGTTGGGCAGGTAGGAACAGTACTGGTGGGAAGGAGGGAGACCAAGCACAACTCTCTTGCCCTCTTTTGGTCCCAAAAGCTCCAGTCTTCTTGTAATATGAAGGTTTGTGCTAGGATTGATGCAAATTGTACTCCAAACACTGCTGCCACACCCAGACACCAGTTACTGAGTCTGAAACATCTGGATGGTGACTGATTGGCAAAGGCTGCTCTACAACCTCACTTGTAAAACACTCAGCTGGATTTATGTTTTGTATTATGGTGATGGAAAAATTTATTTTAAAAAGGAATTATTGGGGGAAGTTCTTGTGACAAAGTGTAAGATTCCTTGAACTATCTCATTTGTTGTCAGAGGGCTTCTTCAAATACTTGCCTGGTAGTTGCCCAACCAAATCAAGCAGTGGAAATGCAACAGAGAAGAGTTTCCTGCTATCAGGGCAATCAGTAAACTGTCAGTCTGTCTAATACGTTCTAGCTGCCTAGCTGCCTCTGCATTTATATCACCCTCATCACTTCATCAACATTTTCTGTCTCACTGCTAAAAAAAATGTCATTGTCAATTTAACTTGTGAGATGGTGACATAAAAAAACATTTTGAAGGGAGACTTTATTTTAAGCTAAGCACACACAGACATAAACCTTCTCAGGAATCCTGATAGTTAGTGGGGAAGTAATTTAAAGCCTAACCCAACAGTTGAAACAATCAAATTCATTGTTGACATGTTGTGTGTGGATTTCTCAGGTAAGGACTACATTAGAACCACATAATCATTGGATTTTGGATTCACTCTTAAGGGTCCAAGACCAATCAGCAGGGCCTGTGCCTACCATTTTGAAATCCCTGCCCTTTGTGGGCTCTGTAAAATTGGAGGGAGAAGAGACAACCACACAATGCTGTTATAAATGCTGAATGTGCAGTGTTGGTGCATGTCATAGCACATATGTGGTTACCAGGTCCAGGTGTCTGCATCCTTAGCCTTCTTCCCATTCCACAATTTAAGCCAGTGCCCTTTTTCTGCATATTCGTACAAACTCAGAATCTTTCTCTCTCTTTCTATGAGGGAGAGTGAATGAGAAGCAGACACCAAAATAGATATAGAATTATATGTTGAAAGTGCTTTTTTTTCTTTTTTGGTAAAAAATTAGATGTGAGTACTCATACCTTGATAAAAGTGCTGTGGGTGCCAGCACAAAATGGTTACCATGGGCAGCCAAAAAAAGAGAGAGAGCTGCCAGTACTCTATCACAAAGCAAGTTCTGTATGTTGGAAACATATGGGCAACAAGAATAGAATCCAGTACTGGAGATTAGTTAGGAGAAGCCTGAGAAATCTTAAATGGAAAGATCAAATGATGTCAGATTCTCCCGTCTCTCTAACAGGCTCCACTTCTTGAGCTTCTAGGCTCCAACCCCTCAAGGTGAATCTCAGGTAGGGATGGATAGGAATTTTTGTTCACATCGCGTTTGAAGCTGAATCTATCAAATTTGCACTTTATGAAAATATGAGAACCAAAACACAGCCATCCTTCAAAATTCACTTATTTGAATTTTGCAGTTCAGTTCGCCCACTAAAGAATGTTTACAAAAATGCATATTTTAGGGGTTAAATGAATATATGAGTGAAAATAACATTAAAATGCATTATATGATGAGACATTGCTTGAAAAAATGTGTACATTAGTCAAAACTGCCTAAATGTGTTTATTGGGATAAATGCACACAAAAATGCTGAAGCATTCATGAGGATTTTTTTTAAAAAAAATGCAAATTGCTGCAGAAATGTGGAACACTAATTCAAGATTGGAAAAAAAGAGAAACCGAGAGAGCCAAAATTGACAGATCTTTTCATCCCTAGTCTCAAGACCTTTCAAGCATATGCTTTCAGTATTTTGACTTTTTTCCCATCCCAAACCCACTATGATAAATCTGGCTGGTAGAGGTCTGTAATGGACCCTTGGGTCACTTGAGGCTCATTGGAAGGACAAAGGGTTTCGCCTGTTATATTCAATGAGAACAACCTATGTACATGTTTACAAAAATAGTTGAGCAGCTCGTTTGTACAGTTGTTTACATATATGTTCAATGGGTATACAGTCTCTGTGTACGTGTGTACACAAATAGTGGAACTGTATGAATCAACAGGTGTACACTTTTTCACATGAACACAAATATTACACTGAGCATAGGTACAAGTACATGTGTAGAGACAACTTGTACTTGTGTTCAGTGTAACATGTGAACAACCCTGTACTGATTCAGAACATAGAGAGCAGGAACTGGCATGTCTGTGAACTATACTATAAAAATATCTGTGGATGTGAACAACCAAGTAATTGGATGAGGGCCACATTGCTAGTCCAAAGTATCTGAAATTCTACTCCCTTCTTCTAGTTAGGAAATTGCATTGCTGTGATATCGCACCCATTTAAAGATTAATCTGGCATTGAAACAACATTTGCAAAATGTGTTAATATTTTCTAGCAGTATCTTCAAAAAGCAATATTTATGATAAAATTGTGACCTCCAGGATGTAACCTATTTTTAAATCTCATCCCTTGCACCCCAATCTTTCAATCTAATTAGATTCACATCAGCATATTATTATAGAACGCAATCATTCCTTTTCTCTAATAGCATTCATGGATAATTCTATTTCTTGTTCTGACTCCTACTCCTGTGGTGTAATTAGTGTCTTTGGCACCTTACGATGCTCCGAATGAGTTGCAGCTGCTAATTGCTAATTGAAAAATTAGAAACTCAGTTCGACGAAGGATCTAATTAAAATAAAATTAGATAAAATCCCTCTGAACTGGCATCTCCCTCTTTGTTTCTCTTCCCCTTGTTTCGCAATCACAAAGCCATTCGACATTATATCTAGTTAAGCCTAAATTCATTTTTTCTTCCGCAATAACCTTTTATTATGTACAAAGATATATGCATTCATCAGGAAGTCTCTGAGATATCTTGCTCACCAAGCTTATCCTCTCTTGCTCTTTTTTTTTTTTATAAAAAACACATTGAAATGTTGGATAGCCACTGTCCATGTTCATAGAACAAGAGTATCTGAAACAATGGCATCAATAAGTAAAAGGATGATTCCCTGTAACTTAAGTAGATGGAACAGGTCTTGTGTGAACACACACACACAAGCTGGAATCTGAAGAGCCCCTTTCATGGCAAAATGTATTTATAAATGAACTGATTGCATGAATAAATAAAATATTTATTTGTAGCATTCAAGTGTCACAATTGCTCATACAGCAATAGACTTTCCCAAAGTGAACAACTAAACCTATAGTTTAACCTAATTCAGCTACAACTCTCAGCTTTCCATCTAACTTCACAATAATTCTAACTGCAACAGCTTTGAGCATTGCTCAACCCCCTCCCCCGAAAGCTCTTTGTTTTAAATCAAAAACTCTGAAAGCTGGGGTGAGATTTCAGGCCATTAAGAACTTTCCCTAGCTCCTTTTATTTAACCCATCTTTTTTTTCTATGCCATTCAAAACCATAGTGATAGACCCATTCATAAGCAGATCAGCCAAACTTGCATTGACATGCTTTAACTGTTATTAGCTTCTATATTTACCACTGGCTATGTCATATTAAACAAGTTTGCCAAAGTCTGCATGCTCAGTCAAGGCTTTCCATACTATGCAAACCTCTTAATTTTGCAAATGTGCACTTCAGCACCTTTGCTTTAAATCTGTTAACAGCTTTATTGTTGCTGAATATGCAAGGTAAACCCATGTGGAAAACACCTGCTGTGCTGTTAAAGACTTCAGACACAAGCCTTGGAGAAATACCTCTGTTGTTATGCCTGCCCTTTCTAGATAGACCCAGGCAGAATTTGCCTGAAGCATGTTGAATGTATGTTCTCATACTATCGATTCCCCGGGAGTATAGACAAATGAGAGTAGCAGTGTTAGTGTTTATGCTTAGCAGGAATCAGAAGCAAGTGGGTGGTATAATGAAGCCAAAAGGAGAACAGGAATCTACCACTGTAGTATTTAATTTCTTGCATTTGATACCATATATCGCAAAAATAATGTTTTACAAATTGTTCTCTGTTTTGCATTAATCTAGTCCAAAACAAGATTACTACTTGTAAATCCCAGTATGGATGAACTACTAAAAGTCAACTCAGAAGAATGCTTTATCTGTGAATCAAGCTCTTGACATAATTGATGCACATGCATGTAAACTTATTTGCCAATGTTCTCCTACATGTCAGAATGGCATAGTAATTGCTCACAAAACTAAACAGTTCAGCAACATAGGAAAGTACAAGCAATGTGCACAGAGACAATTTCCCCCCTTGCTCTTGAAGAGGATCAGGGAGATGGGACATAGTCCTCATTCTGCTTTTCAGTTCATCAAGAAGTTTCGTAAAAAATACTATAATGATTCATTTACCATTTGCATTCTTAGAGCCACTTCTTGGACCCTTGGCATCCATGCTTCTATCTTTAACAAAGGTTTCCTGCCTCTGATGTAGCAAGGGCTGTTATTTCCCAAATTGCCTATTTGTTTCTAGCAATTCTAATTTGGATCTTTTATCTGTTTCGTATGGTAACAGCAATGAGAGAGTTTGGATTCAGTGGATCTTGGGCTTTCCCGGCTGAGCTAGGGCTGAGCCAGAGCACTGCAGCTTCAAGCCACAGCTTAGCCAGCAGAACTTAAGCAAGTGGAACAAGTCCCCTCAAAGGGTGTGGAGTAGAGTGCCAGGTCTCTAGTTTTCACTGGAGACTCTGGATTTTGGGGGTCCTCTCTGGGTCTCTGGGTGAGTCACCTTAATCTCCATACTCTCAGCTTTCATTAATTAAAAAAATTTTAAGTTTCTAGGTGGTCTGGTTGATGAGATATACACCAACACGTCAACCACCCCCCGCAACTTCTGTTTAATGAACTTGTAGCTGGCTGCTCTTCATACTTTCAGGCTTGTAGCCAGCAAGTGAAGTCAGAGTTGTGATTGACAAGGGATTTGTTGACCTTCAAGGAGTAGCTAGACCCCACTGCAAGGCCAGAAAACTGTTGTTTTTTCCTGCTTATCTATAAATCTCATAAACTGAGTAAGCATATAGCTTTCAGCAGTACCAAAAGCCTTTTTCTCTCCTATGTGCAGGAGTCAATCAAGTTTAAATTTTCCTGAGCTGTTAAAGAGGGCACTGTTTTGAAAACTTTCCCAATATGAAGCTTTTATCCAATACTCGCTTTTGTGGGAGTACAGCTGCTATGCTAAGCCTACATACACGGAGTAAACCCCATTGAATTCAATAGGACTTACTTTTTAGTAGACATGGTTAGGATTGTGCTGAAAACCAGTGGGACTTTTGAGTGAACACAGCAAAGGATTGTGTTTGTGATGTAAATCTTTCTCTTCCCCTCTAATCCTATTTTTAAAGCAATTAGACAGGGCTTACATAGTTACCACTGCTTTTATTATGTATGAAACTAATACTGATGTTATTTTTTTAAAAAGAAAATCCGTAATTACCTACTGGTTTTCAAAATAAACTATTATATGGGATGTATGTATTTTTACATCTCCAGTGTGTGTATGTATATGGAGTCTTCCCAACAACCCTGTGAGGTGGGGTTAGTGACTGGAAACCAAGGCAGCTCACAATAAGAAATAAATCCCTTTAAAATCCAATAACCATAAAAACAAGTATAAGCAGTTGCAAAACAGCTTAATGTGGCATGATTCTGAATTTTGGGTTGGGAGAGTGAAGTTCCTTATCAGTTAAGGTGCAGTTCTGTGTATGCTTCCCTGTTTGAGTAAGCCCCATTGAATGCATTGGGACTTGCTTCTGAGTAAACAAAAATAGGATTGCACCATAAATATCTTTACAGGTTGTGTAAATAATAAACCTCTCCGACAGACATGCTTGAATAAATATTTCTTCATACTATGTTTTATTAAGTATCTGATTTCACATTATGGTTGTATATTACTACTTCCTCTACATTTTAATGGTGTCCTTGTTCCTTGGGGTGGTCATGGTTCCCCTCTGTTGCTTTCATCCTGAGGGGCAGATTAGGATGAGAGATGGTGAGTACCCCATGGTCACCCAGTAAACGTTATAGCTCTTTCGATTTCAAATAAATAAATAAAATTATTTATATGCAGACAAACTTTATTAAATAGATCCCTACAGTACATTTAAAGCACATCCATCTCATATTTAAAGCACATGACTCCCCCCAAAGAATCCTGGGAAATGTAGTTTCCCCCTCACAGTTATATTTTCTGCCACCCTTAACAAAGTACAGTTCCCATGATTCTGTGGTGTTATTCATGTGCTTCAAATGTGTGTTGAATGTGCTTTAAATGAATGGTGTGGATCTGCTCTAGGTATGCTGTGCATTCATTAGTGAATTGAAAAGAACAATTTTAAAATATTCTTTTTAAAAAACAGTGGAAGGGCTGTAGCTTAGTGGTAGGGCATATGCTGTGCATGCAAAGGTCCAAACTTCAATTGTTGGAAAAGACTATTGCCTGGAACCCTGGAGAACCATTGCTAGTCCATGTTATGATGATGTACCTTGTTATTTACATGGTGGTTTGTTTCTTGCTCAATAGCGGTAAAAGAGAATTTACATAGTGGGACATGTGTCTGCAACAGCTGTTGTTCCCAAGCTATTGTCTGCGAAGGTAGACCAGACCATGTGTGTTCTCTGTATGTCAATTACTCCTCATTGGCATTGGGTTGGCTGTCAGAGTGAGTTTATAGCAGCCCAAAGAGTAGGCAGGAAAGAGTAGAGAATCTTCATAACTCTTACCCATTTCTCAAACCTCTCTCTGCAGTGAAGGGTCAAGTCTTTAATGAGGTAGGCAGCAGCCATGTTAAAAGGCAGGTAGGCCATTCCAGGCAGGGGCTTGCCAACTCTGTTTTGATATGAATATTGTTGCAGAGGATCCCTAGTCAAGCCTTAGCAACAGCACAATCCTAACCATATCTATTAAGAAGTAAGTCCTGTTGAGTTCTATGGGGCTTAGTCCCTGAGTAAATGTGTTTAGAATTGCAGCCTTCAGAGACATCCATCTTTAGTCCTATGCGCTCCCATCTAACATCTCCACAACACTAGGCTTTCTTTTTATTATGGCCTTCTGGTGATTGGCCTGAGGGCACTTAAACCCTTCTTGCCAGAAGCAAGTAGGCTAGATTAAATGTTTCTTATCCAGGCTGTCTAAGCAGGTGAGAGGAATGATCCTGTCACTTCAACTGTACCTGGGAACACCCTCATTTAGCTAAGATTTCTATCTTAATTTCCAGTCAAATATTTTGTTTTTGTTTGAGTGGTATGCTCTAAGCAGCTGTGGTTGATGCTTAATGTATCATGCTTAATGACATCACTGGGGCCCACCCCATGACATCACTAGGACATGCCCCATGACTAGGGTTGCCATATTGCCCGGTTAGCCGGGTTTTACCCGGATTCTTTGCATGCCACCCGGCGCCTGTTTAGCCCCTTAGGTGGCCCGAATTCTCAGCTTTAATTTAAAAAAAAAATAAGATTCTAGGTGGTCTGGTTCTTGAGATATCCATAAAAACGTCAGCCACCCCCGACTGTTAAATCTTTCTTTAAACAGTACTGTATAGCACTTCGTAGCTTTAACCCTGCCCGTTCAGGATTGCAGCCAATCAGTGAAGCCAGGGTTGTGTCTCAGTTTGATTGACCTGAGGCAGTGTCTAGAGAACCTCATTGCAATGCCAGAAAATGGTGGTTCCCCCCCCCATTTATCTGAAAATCTCATAAATTGGGTAAGTATATACATTTCAGGTTTTTTTCCTCTTGTGTGCAGTGTTGCAGCGTGTGTTGATACAGTACAGTGCAGAGACACTGGAGCAGGTCCGAACAGGAATAATACAGGCCAGGCAAAGTACTTTGTAAGAGTCTTTTATTGACACTAAAGTTAGCAAACGCAGTCCTCCTTCCATACAACTTTCCCCCACACCAGAGCTGCCTTGAGTCCCCTTCTTATCTAAGCGGTTGCCCTTGCCAACCAGCTGCTGACCTTGGCAGACCTAGCACACTCTCTTGCTCTGATTAACTCTTTTGCTTCAGGTTTCCAGAGCCTCTTTCTGTGAGACACACAGAACACATTACAGGCCAACAGCCCCCACCTGTGACTCACAGAAAGCAATATACATTCATCTTGTTTCATTTTCATAATACAAATTTCCATTCCTATTCATTTCACTACACATATGTACATTTTGTTTTTCATTACTTAATACAGTATCTCTTTACATTTCATTTCTTGTTTTGTTTCTTTATTCATACAGTTCATTCAGCATGTCTGTTGACTTTATTTTACAACATTTTCTCAGAGTCATTTATGTTTCGTATGTTAAGCATCTGTACTAGAGATTGGTATTTGTCTTCACTGAGTGGTTTCGTCATTATGTCTGCCAACATATGCTTTGTGTCACAATATTGTAGCCTAATGACTCCCTGTTGTATGCAATTGCGAATATGAAAATATCTAACACTGATATGCTTCGTCCTCTTTGTATTAGCTTCCGATGTTGCTAATGCAATACAAGTCTGGTTATCCTCGAATACTGTTATGGCCAAGACAGTATTCACATGTACTTCTTGAGCAAGTTGTGTAAACCACTGTATTTCGTTACAGGCAGCAGACAGACCCACATATTCTGCCTCAGCACTGGATGTTGCTACAATAGCTTGCTTTCTGCTGCACCAATCCAGTACTGAACCATGCAATCTAATTACAATGCCTGTTGTAGACTTTCGACTGGCTAGGTCTCCGGCATGATCTGCATCGACATAACAGTCCATGCCTCCTTGTTTCTGTGCTGACAGTATTAATCCCTTTGTTCTTGTGCCTTTCAGGTATCTTAGCACTCTTTTGACCCCCAGCCAATCATGTTCTGATGGCTTTTCCACTTTCCTACACAAGATGCCTACTGCATTGCATATGTCTGGTCTAGATACTTTTACAAGGAATTGCAGTTTCCCTATAACATGTCTGTAAAACTCTGGCTTTTCATATGCTATGTTGCATTCTTCTTGCTGGAATGAAACTGTCATTGGTGTACTCACAGGATTGCATTCACTCATGCCACACGTCTCTAGCAGATGATCTATTTTCCCTGTCTGCAATAAGGCAAACCCACCATCTGCAGTGCGTATTATTTCTGTTCCTAGATAGTGAGTAACTGGCCCTAGGCGCTTTGTATCTACCTGTTGTTGTAGACTATCAAAGAATTGTCTTTCTTCTGATTCTCCAGGGCAAATATATAAAATGTCATCAACATAAATAGCACAATATGTTTTCTTGCCATTTACGCTTTTCACATACACGCATGTATCAGCAACACATCTGGAAAAACCCATATCCTTTAACACTTCATCCAATCGCATATTCCAGCACCACGCGCTTTGGCGCAAGCCATACAATGATTTATGTAATTTACAAACTAAACCTGGTGTTTCGGTGAAACACTGCTGGCTGTTCCATGTAAATGTCTTCTGTTAACACTCCATGAAGAAAGGCAGTGCTAATATCATAGTGAAACACCTGCATTTGATTTATTGCAGCAATCTTGAGTAACAGCCTGATTGATTCGAACTTTACTACAGGCGCGAACACATTATCATAGTCAGTGCCATAAATCTGTGTGTAGCCCTTCGCTACTAAGTGGGCTCTATATCTTGTGACTATACCTGCACTATTCGTCTTTCTCTTAAATATCCATCTACATCCCACAGCCTTTTTTCCTTCTGGCAATGTACATAGTGACCAGGTTTTATTTTTCTTTATGGCATTGAGTTCTTCCATCGCTGCCTTCCACTTCTCTTGCTCAGCCACTGGTAACAGAGCAATATCAGCCAAATTAGAGGGATCCCTTTGTGTTCTCTGTGTATTAACTGAGGCTACGACGTCTATATGGGACTGATTTGCTACAGAACATTCCTTCACAGCTGGCTGTGCTTTGTTTATGTCATGTACCTGCCTTATGTTTGCATCCTTTGTGGCGTGTATATATGTGTGCGTAGCGACATAAAACAGTGAATTCTGCAAGTTCCCCTGCATACATAATTCATTGCCTTTCTGTACAATGCATCTATTCCCTTCAAAAGTTATTTTACAACCAATCTGAGTTAATTTTCTCACTGAAAGAATGTTACATTTTAAATCAGTAACTAATAATACATCTGTCAATATCGTTTTAAGATTACTCAACCTTATCGTGCCTCTTGCAATTGCGTCCCGAGTTGATCCGTCAGCCAGATAAATCTTCTCTTGAATAGGCTTTGAAGTGTAAAACAAACTTGCGTCAGTAATCAGGCAATTAGACGCCCCACTGTCCAGGAGCCATTTAGTGCTAAGTGTTTTATTGTCCTTCTCAGCAATAAAGTTTACGCTTGGTTTCTGCCATCCATAGTCTCTGCTTCTCCTCTTCTTACTTAAACAATGTCTCTGTATATGTCCCCGGGACCCACAAAAATAACAAGTTTTATTCTCTTGCCTGTTTCTTGAATAATTCTGTTGTGCAGCTTCAGCCGCTTTAGACTCAGTCCTTTTACTCTCTTGTCTTCTGTTCCATTCCTGTTGCAGCTTTTGTTCTACAAAGTCCAAAGTTAAAGTCCCATCAGGTAACGTTTCCATACTTGTTACCAAATTGTCCCATTTTTGATCCAATGAAGATAAAATGATATAAATCATTTGAATGTCACTGTGATTCACTCCTCTGTCTTGAAGCTCAGCAAACAATCTACGAAATTCAGCAAGATGCTCACTCATAGTCACTTCATCTGTAAAACGCATCTGATAAAGTTTCCGCGCTAAACAAAGCCTGCTCCCTGCTGTTTGTTGCACATGGGCAGCCTTTAGCATCTCCCACATTTGGTATGCTGTCGGCTCATTCCTTACGTGTAGCAGTTGAGTATCAGACAGCCCTAGAATAATAAATGCTTTCACTTTCTCGTCTTTCTTCGTCCACGCTGCTGATGGAGCGGCCGGAGGGGGATTTTCCACCACATCATATAAATCTTCTTTGACCAGAACTGCTTTCATTCTCCACTTCCAACTGGCATAATTAATGGCACTCAATCTTTCCATCGCCATCCCGGTCGTCAGGTTTATCGCCATGTTGCTCACTCTTTTACTTGCCTCTATTTTGCTGCTTTCTCTCTCTTCAGCACCGGATTAGAACAGCACCAGAACCTCTTGCTTTGTACTGTATGCTGGGCCCATAACCCGTGTTGCAGCGCGTGTTGATATGGTACAGTGCAGAGACACTGGAGCAGGTCCGAACAGGAATAATACAGGCCAGGCAAAGTACTTTGTAAGAGTCTTTTACTGACACTAAAGTTAGCAAATGCAGTCCTCCTTCCATACAACTTTCCCCCACACCAGAGCTGCCTTGAGTCCCCTTCTTATCTAAGTGGTTGCCCTTGCCAACCAGCTGCTGACCTTGGCAGACCTGGCACACTCTCTTGCTCTGATTAACTCTTTTGCTTCAGGTTTCCAGAGCCTCTTTCTGTGAGACACACAGAACACATTACAGGCCAACATGCAGGAGTCAGATCTTGGGCAGTGTTTTGAAAACCTTCCCAATACTTGCTTTTGTAAAAGCAATGCTAATCCCATATGCCCAGAGTAAATCCCATTGAATTCAGTAGGACTTACTTTTGAGTAGACATGGTTATGAATGTGCTGAAAATCAATGGGACTTTGGAGTGAATGTAAAAAAGAATTGTGTTTGTGTTCTAACTCTTTCTCCTCCCCCTCCAGTCCTATTTTAAAGCAAGTAGGCAGGGCTTACTTAGGTATTACAGTTTTTATTCTGTAGGAAACTAATACTGATTTTTTAAAAACGAATACTGATTTTTCTGCAATGACCAACTGGTTTGACAATAAACTATTATATGGGCTGTATGTATTTATACATCTGCAGTGTGTGTGTGTGTGTGCGTGTATGGAGTCTTTCCAACAACCCTGTGAGGTAGGGTTGGAAACCAAGGCAGCTCACAACAAGAAATAAAGCCATTTAAAATCCAATAACCATAAAAACAAGTATAAACAGTTGCAAAACAGCGTAAAGTGGCATGATTCGGAATTTTGGGTTGTGTGAATGAAGTTGCTTATCACTTGAGGTTGCATTTCTGTCCCTGTTTGATTAAGCCCCACTGAATACACTGGGACCTGCTTCTGAATAAATAAACCTAGGATTGTACTATAAATATCTTTACAGTTTCTGTAAATAATAAATATATTTGATAGTCATGCTTATATAAATATTTCTTCATTTATCATATTTTTGGTTTTTGGTTAGGAATCCTGACTAGTTGTGAGATGCTTAGTTTTCTGCCTTACTCATAGGAATCTTGTTGTGGTTGGTATGGTATTGCATTTAAGAAATCATGGTACGAAATGGCCTGAATCAGTATAACACAGATTCCTTGGTTCCTAAAAGTGGGAAGAGACTCAAGGGCCACAGTGACTCCAACATTTATTTATGTATTTTTATTTACAACATTTATATACTGCTTTATTGTAAAAAATCTCAAAGCAGTTTACAGAAAGAATTAAAACAATAAAATCATTGGCAAAAGCGTTAAAGGCAGATACTTAAAAACATTCAAAATAATAAAACCAACAATGAGTTAAAAACAGATTTAAAAACACAATAGCTTCTACATGCTTGGAGAGGCTTGCCTCAAGAAAACTGATTTTAGCAGGTGCTGAATAGGCAAGGAGTTCCAAAGCATAGGTGCTGCCACACAGAAGGACTGATTTCTTACAAGAGCAGAACAAGTACTATGTGGCACCCATAACATGAAAAGCACAGCTTGAACTTGGCCTGGTAGCAAATCAGCAACCAATGCAGATTTCAGAGCAGAGGTGTAATGTGCTGATAGGATCTCACTCATGTCAGCAATTGTGCTGCAGCATTCTGCATTAACTGAAGTCCCCAGGCCAGGTTGTGCTGCATGAGGATTTATGTGACCTTGGCTGACTGGCTGCTAGGATTTTTTTAGTTTGGGTTTTTGGTTATGAATCCTGACTGGTTGTGGGATGCTGAGTTTTCTGCCTTACTCATAGGAATCTTGTTGTGGTTGGTATGGTATTACATTTAGGAAGTATTACTGCCTTTTGTGTGTGTTTTTTCCTATTGCATTTCACTTATCTTTAACCTCACTCTGTTACAGCCATAGAAGCAACAGCAGCATATGCAAGATAATTAACTCCCATTAGTGATAAGAGCAAGAACTTATAATTATTATTTTAATTAAAATAAGAGGCTTATCAGTACTTTGAAGAGGACCAGATATTTATTTTCTTTCTGAGCCCACGACTGGGTCTTTCATGATGCCCGGTGGGGGGGGGGAGCAGGAGAGTAGACGATTAGACAGACATCCTGGCATTGGTAATTTCATTAGCAAGGTATGTGTGGGGTTGTTGCACACTTCCAGGCCCAGTTTCATTTTGAGTATGGAGGTGGAACCTGTGTAGATGTGGTTGATCCAAGGGAGAAGAAATTTTGAGTTAAGCAAAGCTCTGCTTTTATAAAACCTAAGAAACATACAGATACTTTGAATGTCTGAGTGCCTGCACCAGTGGAATACTGGAGGAACTTGTAAAACTTGCTGCAACAGTATTTAGAACTGAGCATGTGGTGTGAAAGACTCATTTTCCTAACATTTTGGCTTCTTGTTTTTCTCCACCCACCACATCTCTGAAATATATTGTATATGTAATGGTTAACTGTACTGCTGCCCTGACTTGTTATTTTGTGTTTTTATTATGTTTCTATATTGATTGTGTATTTTTATTGTTTTTATTATATATGTAAGCTGTGCTGAGCTCTGTTTTTAACAGCAGAAGGGCAGGATATAAATCCTCTTAATCAATCAATAAATATTCCATAGTGTTTGAAACTAGAGTCTAGGCATTTAAGGCTGAAAATGTTGCTTTTAAAAAAAAGATTTCTCACATCTTTCCCCAGTTTTTGGTGGTAATTCCTAGGCACAAAAACAAAACAACTGGACAATCCAAATATTAATATGCAAATAATCTGCATAATATGCAAACAATAAGCATAATATGCAAATAATTAGCATAATATGCAAATTAGCCTGCCCGGATTTGTGGAACTGGAATATGGCAACCCTACCCATGACATCACTAGGGCCCACCCCTGAAATCTCAAGTTTTGGGATGCTTCTGACTCTAGTGTGGCATGCGCAGAAGTAGGCAAGAAGAGCCCTTCACTTATTATAAACCCTTGGTCAGATGACTTAGGACTCCATCCTGAAAACTCAGGCCCATAGTCACCTGCTGGCTCAGCCAGCAGTAGCCCTCTCAGAGGCTCATGAACAGAGTTGAAAAAGATATAATTTACACCGGCATAAATTATGCCAGTTTCCCATAGTTAGGATTGCTCTGTAAAACGTTTGGGATTAGTTCTGACAGAGAATCCCTGAGCTGAGTTTCTGTTTGACTATAGCTACCTCTATGCCTTCTGTTTTGAAATGTTTGCATTATATTTCTTTTGTTCAAGTCTAGCCATCAGAAAGGAATTTCTACTATGAAAGGATGTTGGTACTGAACAGAGCTTTGCATCTGACAAACTTACATTTGAAATGGAAAATCATTTTCAGATTCAAAATCTCTCTGATACAGATGCTTAGAGGCTACACTGATTCTGGAGATTTTATTTCAATGTTTAGTGTTTGCCAACATTGTTTTTAAGAAGTTCAGTGAAGAGGATAGCGCACAGAGGGTGTGTAATTCACAAGAATTTTAATAACAAAAGGCTTATGGGGGAAAAAGCCATGTGCTTGCAGTTCAGAAGTGGTTTTAACCACTGTGCTGGAAGGCCAAACTAGATATTTGCTTAGTATGTAGCAGACAGACAGGGATGGGAGAGAAATTTGATTTAATCCACATTTTAAAGCAGATCCAGCTAATTCACACCTTCTGAAACAATGTGCTAACTGAAATGCAGCTATTCTTCAAAATCCAAATCTTGTAATACAATTCTCCAAAGTGATGCTGAAATGCGGTGAACTGAACTTAAAATTGCAGAAATGAGAAAATGAGATACAGTGAGAGTAACTGAAAAGGACAGATTCATCCATCCTTACATGCAACAATGTATCTTGCTTTTTGTTGCAGGCTCAGAGAAGCCTAATTCTTACTGAGAAGACAGCAGGCAGGGAGGGGAGGCTAATTTTGTCACTTCCCCACCATGACTGCCCCCCCCACCAACTAGGAGCCTTACAAGAGAAGTCCTATAGGAGCATTGCAGGGTGGGGGCAATTCCCATTCTAACTGTGTGTGGGGGAGTTAAGCAACTTATGTTATCTTTCCAGAAAGAATCAGGCTCCCCCACAGCCATAATTACTTAACAAAAAGCAAGATGCATAGTACATATTAAGCAAACACCTCATTTGGCTCTGAGAGCTGACTGACTCAGACACTGCTGGGTATGGCAAGGGGGGGAGCAATACACTACATTTTTAAGTAAGTCAGGCAGGTATGGGGAACCTGTGTTTGTCTCCAAATCCCATCATCCCCAGCCAGCATGGCTGATGGTCAGACACAACGGGAGTTCTAATTCAGCAACATCTGGAGAGCAACAGGTGTTTCAGCATGCCATATATAACATTTTATTCTGATCGGCTAAAGAAAGATAACCAATAATGTAAAAGCTGTGGTGAAGCATTGAAATGAAGTATGAAAGTGCTAAAGAATGAATTATTGGCGAGGCTTAAAATTCCAAACTATGATGTTGAGGAATGAGATAGTAAAGTACAAAAAGGACAAGGAAAGAATCAAATATCAAATTGTCAAAGTATACAAAGTACACAAAGTTTCAAAATGTGAATTAAGAAATAATGGAAGTTTCAGATGCAAACATTATCTAATTAGTGTAAATTCAGTTTGGGAACATGCCCTGCATGTTCCAAATGGCGTTTAAGATTTCAAGTGGCAAATATATTGGATATGCTATATAAAGGCCTGCTCTAGGAAAAAATACTGTGTTCCTTAATGTGGCTTTTTACTGTAACAATAACTCATTGGATTTAATACATTTTAGCTTGATTGCCACCACACCAAAGAAGACTCATGACACAGATATGGAATAATGTTATATTTATTAAAATATAACAAATAATAAAACCTTATCCAATTTAATCCAAATAACCAGATTCAAACCGCTTCGGGCAGGTGAGGACAAGCCTAACTGTGAGGGACTATTCCCTCCAGCCCTCTGGGCATGTCAGTCACCGTGGACTGTAACCCACCAGTCAAGGATGTGGGAGAACCAGTCCCTCCTTGCTAGTAGAGCCAGGTATGTGGTTCCAACCTCTGCAGCATGTCCCCACCGTATAGGCATTCATCCTGCTGCGCAAGTTGGTCCCACAAGGACACTTGCCAGATCCCCACCAGACCTTCAGCACTGATGGTTCCCTAGTGAGTGCCCTTTACCAAAATGGCTCAGTCTCCTGTTTTTACCCCCTGCTTCCACACCTGCCCAAATTCCATGCCAGCCAAAGCAAGACAACCTCAACCCCACTGCAAGGCCAATTGAATCAGCCCAAGCAGAATGGAGTAGGCAAAACGAAAGGGATTCTGAAATCAGAATCCCCCCAAACAAATTCTTACTCAGCCTCAACTGGTGACTAGCAACGCCCATACTGACAAGGGAGGGAGGGCAGGTGCTGCAAGGCGAAAGAGGCATGTTCCAAGGGAGGAGCGGGCTTTTAAACCCTGCTTCATAGGTTGAAAGATCCCACCTGACTCCACTCAAAACCTTCAGGAATGTTCCCAAGTCTTCTGAAAAGTGTGGAGGGGGAGCGGCAAACACCCCCCTGCACGAGGCAGGGACACCATTGCCAGTTTATTTCACTGTCAACTACATCATATGGAGCCTCGATCACTTACAGAGGGAATGAAAGAAGATTTTCCTCCTCTCTAAGACTTTTTCTGTTTCAAGAACTTCACTGACTTTGTGGTTATGTAACATGAAGGTCATTGTCTTGTGACAGATTCTCAAGGAAGGTGAAGGCAAAGAACTTAAAAGAATAAGGCCTCTAGCTTTTTGATATGGGAGAGCTTCAGTTTCAGACCCAATAGGCCATCCTTAATGAAAGACCCTTGTCCAGCCTGACAGCATGGCTTAGCAGCAGAAGGAACAGCATGGTGGTGTTTTAATTCTGTGGGTCATAAGAATCCATCTTTTCTGCACACTAGACTAGTGTGCTTTTCTTCTTTGAAAAAATTAGACAGCTGCTTCAAAGCTAGAACAATGCTTAGAACAAGTAACTAATTGAAACGCAATGGTTAAACAAGAATTTTTGGGACTTTGTCTACAGTTCATAGCTAATTCTTTTTTTTTTTTTCAATAATTTTTATTCAAATTTTCATAAAACATACAAGACGAAATCATAAAACATTCAAAGACAAAAAACAAAATCAAAAATAGTTAAACAAAAAAATAAAAAATAAAAATAAAAATAAAAATAAAAAATAAAGAGTAAAATATTGACTTCCCATTTGTCAAGGATCAGATCAGTTATAAGTCTATAATATATAGCAATCCTGTCTCTTAAGTCATATTATAAAATCACTTTCCTCCAATAGTTATCTTACTTAATCATCAAATCTCATAAACATTACTTTATTCTTTCCACAAAAAGTCAAAGAGAGGTTTCAATTCTTTAAGAAATATATCTATCAATTTTTTTTTCCAGATAAGCATATCGATTAATCCATCTCATTACTAATTATGATAATCTTATTGTCATAACCATAGTCAAAATAAACATTTCAATTAATCCATCACATCAGAATCTGTTAGGTTCAGTAATTTCAGTAGCCATTGTTCTATCCCTATTAGTTCCATTTTCCATCTTCCATCTTCAGTAGTCTTGTTAAGTCCAGTAATTTCAGTATCCAATCTTCCATTATCAGTATTCCATAATAATCTTGCTGTCAAAGCCATAGTCATATAGTAAGAGTCTGATGGGAATTACCTCTATCCCAAATATTTTCTTGCCATCCATTCTGAATAGGTTGCTGAAATACTGCTGTAAAATCATATCTCTGTTCTTTTTTTCAAAATACACTGGGTCATCTCTTGAAAGTTTTTCCATTGTCACATGGCTGCAGTTAATTCCATAGATTTTCTCTATAGTGGGCTCCATCACATCATTCCAGTCCAGAAGATTATCCATGCCATTGATAACTTTATCTCTAGAATCTTCATTAATTTCTTCAGAGATAACATTGAGTTCCAAACAATAGATTTTATTTCTAAAGTCCATAGATTCCAAATCTTTTTCCTGTTCCACGTTTGTTCCAATCTCCGGGGTCTCCTCTCTCACAGGGACCCCTGTTCCAGTCTCCAGGGTCTCCTCTCTCACAGGGACCCCTGTTCCAATCTCCAGGGTCTCCTCTCTCACAAGGACCCCTATGTCTTTAATCTCCTGTGTCTCCAAACAATAGATTTTATTTCTAAAGTCCATAGACTCCAAATCTTTTTCCTGTTCCACGTTTGTTCCAATCTCCGGGGTCTCCTCTCTCACAGGGACCCCTTCCAGGGTCACCTCTCTCACAGGGACCCCTATATCTTTAATCTCCTGCGTCATTTTACTCAATTCAATTTTCAGCTCCTTACAACCCTGTCGCAGGTTTTGTTTCGTTATCTCAATCTCATCCATTATTTTCTGAAACATAGTTATTTCCAGATTCTCAGCCACTTTCTTAATTGCCATTTTAAAAGAAAAATATAGGAAAACCACTTCTTATTTCAGCAACAATTGGGTTAATACTCCAAACTTGGTGACATCACAGTATAAACAGAGCAGACAGCCTTATCTCTCCATACTTAAGTAAACAAAATGCAGTTCCCAGGATCGAAACAATTAATGGCGGTCGTCAAGAAACAGATTCGTCAAAATAAAATAGACCAAAAAGAGAGTAGTCTCAGACAATATAATATTCTTCAAAATAAAAATCTGGAATAGAAATCCCTCTTCTGTGTATATCTTTAGAATGCAGATCCAGGACAGCTTTTTGCAACAAAAACAGAGATAAGCTATTAATTAGTGCGTAGCAGAGAGAAGTTATGGCTCCCCAGTGAGATGTCAAAAACCGATCAATCTGGCAAATCTCTTTTAAACAGCAACAATTTAAGTCAAGTAAAAGAAAAATATAGAAAGAAGGGTGCTTGCCTGTTAGTGCGTTCTCTCTTAGAAGATAAGGTGAACGTTCGCTTTATCAGATAGAGCTTGCTGTTGAAAATCCGTCCCACCTTCGTCGGCTGGACCTCGTCCCATAAATTAATGAGATCTGGTCGTCCCAACAAAAATAGGCTTTGAGGTTAATCTCTTCGTTTCTCCCTACCCGGGAGAAGTTTAATCAGTCAAAAAAAAAGAAAAAACTGACTGATATATCTGAATAAGCTTCTTTTGAGGCAGGAGCCCGTCTCAAAAGCAGGCACAGGCTAAGTCACCCTTCCCGGAAGTCAGTTCATAGCTAATTCTTATATAACTTCAGTGAATTACTGTTGATATGGAAGCGTGTGCTATCAAAATAATATGCCTATTATAGAGTCATTATTTTTAACCATGGATGGGGAGTTGCACATGCACATTGGTGTTTCATGTACACTTCCCAAGCCTAATCCAACGATCTGTGAATATCTACAGAACTAACAGAGGCTAAATTCCCATCAGCCATTCACAAAAAGTATTGTTAGTTGTGGCAGGTGGGTGTGGATTCATTCCCCTTGGTTCTTGCTTTTTTGTTAAACAGAACAGCTGATCAGCTGGACTTAACTCCCCCTTCTTTGCTATCAGTGGACAACGCCAGTTTGCAACACATACACATGCACTGTGGAATTTGGATGCAGAAAGTTTGGTATTGGAATATCAATGCACAAGCTCCTCACAGGTTAACACATGCCACTGTCTTCAACTAGTAGACTTCAAGCATAACTCAGGAAATAGGTATGCAGTACAGAACAAACAGCCCCAGCAGTTATGCCAAGCCAAGCATTATCTGGTTCACAATCCTGTGATAGCACAAGCCCATTAAATAAATGCAGAAGTTGTCTCATATGAGCCAAGGTGGTACAATCTCAGTTTCTTATATTAGAGGTAGTAAAGTGCTGAAGCTTCAGTTGGGACTGGCCCTAAACCTTAGCACTGCTGCGGGTGTCACATTATTCTGTCAAAGTTTCTTTGTGCCTTGCAAGCATTTGTTCATGATAAGCATAAACAGAATTAGTGGAACTAATATCTCTCTGTGTGAAGCATGGCTGACACACTATTTGCTTGATGCAGTGGCTATATCTATTCAACCCACTTGCCTGTAAACTCTCCAGTTTTTTTTCATTATTTTCCCATTTGTTATCTTATTTTCTTTCTTTTTTTTCAATTGTGGCATGGTTTAGAAATGCATTTAAGTGGATTTCCTAATTCAGTTAATGCACTTCCCACAATGTTAGAGCCTGCTTTCTCCAAAGTTAATCTCTACAGTGACACAAAATGTCATTATGCATTAAATAAGGCAGAAGTCAGAGGCAATAATGGGATCTGCCCTGTACTGTTTTTGCATTAAATTCACTGAAATGGTGAGTGCCAGAGCATGTCTATCCAAGGGGTCATGAGCAGAATTTAAAATATCATAGCAGTTTCTCCACAAATTCCAGGGCAAGTAAGCCCTGCCATGGAGGGATGAAAAAGGATAAAGACTGCTTTCACACTGCACTTTATTCCGTTATTCTGACAATTTCTTACCTGGTAATTTGCGCATTATATTTGATCTTTCACATGACGCACAAGCTAGCTCCAGAATTCTAGTGGAATGTGGTGGAAGTTTAGCACAAATTTCCATGATAAATGATACCAGAAATAATCCGTTAGCAAGGCTGGGAACCCGGAAGGTCACAGGAGTTTTTCGCTAGCTGTAGCTGCTCACGTGACAGGCATCCCAGCATGCAATGTGTCCCTGCCCTTTAGTCATGCAGATTTTTTTTTTTTTGCCTGATGAATATTTTACCGGTAGTCCGGCATTGGTGCAGATAGCAGCAGCATTTCCCACACACACCCCAGTCTTGATACAACTAAAACAATTTTAAAAGTCAGATCCTAAATGGAGAGGGCTTGCATGGTGATGGGACAAGGTCTTAGACCTCCTACACAGTAGGGAACAGTGTGCACGGGTGAGGGACGAAAACAAGCTGTGTGAAAGACAGTTGTGTGAAATGCCGATCTATCGGCTGAAAAAGCTGCTCTTCCTTAACGCAACAGGTACTGCAGTGTGAAAGGGATTTTAGAAATCAGGATAGAAGTGCTACCTTTTTAATCCGTTAAACTAACACAATCAGCCCCATGTGTGAAAGCAACCAAAGTCTCTGTGATTGCTGGATGGGCATGGGACTGTTTTTTTAAATTTATTATTATTATTATTATTATTATTATTATTATTATTTCAATTTATAGACCCCTTACTATCTAAAAGATCTCAAAGCGGTTTACAATAGAATACACAAGGTACAATAAAAAACCCCAACAATAATAATAGCCAATAATAATAATAATTCGTTATATTATGTTTGGCCCATTTTATTCCATCCTTTCTCCAAGGACTTCAGGGCAGCATACACAGTTCTCTGCTCTGCATTTTTATCCTCACAATAACCCTGCAAGGTAGGTTATGCTACGAAATAGTGACTGGTCCAAGGACTTGAAATCCAAATTTTCTTCTAACAGAGTGAAGATGTAAAAGACAATACAAAGGCAGTGGTGGCTGGCAAAAGTTTGACTTAGCAGGGCTGCAATTTTTAACCTTGCGGTTTTTATCACAATAGGATGCATACAGTACTTGTTTAGAGAAGAGTGTTATTACACATATGCAGAGTGCCACTGTCTTACCATTAAAAATATATCAATTCTTTGCACATCTCCAGACAGTGGAAGACATTATTGACTCCACGTCTCTGTCTCTCCATTCAAACTGCATCACCATATCTCTGCCCCTTCCTTCATCTTCATCGTCGTCATCGTCGTCATCATCATCATCAGTCTTAAGCATGTCATTTTGCAAAGGCAAGAGACTTTTTCAGTCATTAGCTCCCATTCAGGAAATGACAACTGATCGTATCTGACCATCCTCAAGCTTAACAAAAGATGGCAACCCTGTAGTGTTCACAATATTCATAAGAGAGATGTTGCTAAAGGCTGAAGTTATTAGGAATGAGAATTTGTCTAGCTTGGAATGCTCAGAAAAACATTAAAAGGCAGCTGACAGTTTCCTGGTGCAAATATTTGGCTTAACTGAGGGGATACCCCCCCCAAATATGGGTGATTTCAGAGAACACAAAAGTGCTCTCTCTAAAAATCACTTGCGCTCTTTGGCTGCAGTTGGTAGAGAGTCCCAGTAAACACAGAAAAGGCCTGACAGGCCTCTCCACAAGCCACAAATGACTGTCTTAGCATCTCTTCTTAGCATGAAATCATGAGGCTTGTCTACAAGCCCCATGACTCCTGGAGGGTAATGATGTTCCATGTATCATCTGCAGCTAGGGTTGCCAGGTCAGAAGCATCTCAAACCCTAAGATTTTAGGGGTATGTCCTAGTGATGTCATATGAGCAGCCCCAGTGATGTCACTGAGCATGATACATTAAGCATCAACCATAGTTGCTTGGAGCATTACACTCAAGCAAACAAAAATCTCTGATTGGAAATTAAGATAGAAATATTAGCTAAATGAGGGTGTTCCCAGGTCCAACTGAAGTAATGGGATCATTCCTTCTCACCTGCTTAGAAAGCCTGAGTACAGAACATTTAATCTAGCCTATTTGCTTCTGGCAAGAAGGGTTTAAGTGCCCTCAGGCCAGGCCAGTCACCAGAAGACCATTGTAGGAAGAAGGGAACCTAGTCTTGTGGAGATGTTAGATGGGAGCACTCAGGACTAAACATGGATGTCCCTGAAGGCTGCAATTCTAAACACACTTATTTAAGCCCCATAGAACTCAACAGGACTTACTTCTGAATAAATATGGTTAGGATTGTGCTGTTGCTAAGGCTTGACTAGGGATCTTGTGCAATGATATCCATATTAAAGCAGAGTTGACAAGCCCCTGCCTGGAATGCCCTACCTGCCTTTTAATATGGCTGCTCCAAACTTCTTTATAGACTTGATCCTTCACTGCAGAGAGAAGTTTGAGAAATGAGTAAGAGTTATGAAGATTCTGTACTCTTTCCTGCCTACTCTTTGGGCAGCTATAAACTCACTTTGACAGCCAACACAATGCCAGTGAGTAATAATTGACAGAGAGAAAACACACATGATTTGGGCTACCTTCACAGGCAGTAGCTTGGGAACAACAGTGATTGCAGCCACATGTCCCAGTATGTGAATTCTCTCTTACCACTGTTGGGCGAGAAACAAACCACCATACAAATAACAAGGTGCATCAGCAGTGGGTTTAAGGGGGTTGAGATGACCACATGGAACCACTGTTGTTGCTTCTATGGATGCAAGGGAGTAAGGTTAGAGAATAAATGAAATGCAATTAGAAAAAGAAAAAGAAAAGACTGTGATGATTTCCTAAATGCAATACCATACCAACCACAACATTCCTTTTTTTTTTCCAATTAATTTTTATTCTAATTTTCAAAACCAAAATAATACAAAAAGAAAACAACACAAATCAATAACTAATACAATACAAAAAAATACATATATATAAAAATATTGACTTCCGACTTGTCATAGTTCAGCTATAAATCTATAATATATAACAAACCTATCTCTTAATAGATTATAAAATCACCTTCCTCCAGCGGTTATCTTAGTTGGTTTCAAATCTCATTAACATCATATCATTTTAATATTCCACAAAAAGTCAAAGAGAAGTTTCCAATCCTTGAGATATATATCAATCTTTTTTTTTTCTAAATAAACATGCCAATTAATCCAGCTCATCAAATCTACTAAATCCAGTAATTTCAAAACACTATAATTCAACTATAAATCTATAATATATAACAGACCTATCTCTTAATAGATTATAAAATCACCTTCCTCCAGCAGTTATCTTAGTTGGTTTCAAATCTCATTAACAACATACCATTTTAATCTTCCACAAAAAGTCAAAGAGAAGTTTCCAATCCTTGAGATATATGTCAATCAATTTTTTTCTAAATAAACATGTCAATTAATCCAACTCATCAAATCTACTGAGTCCAGTAGTTTCAAATTGCTCTTCTGTCATTATCCATATTGAGTCCATCTTCCATCTTTACGCACCCAAAAATCTTGCTGTCATAGTCATATAATAAAAGTCTGATAGGAATTTCCTCCATCACAGATATTTTCTTACCATCAAATCCAAACGTAACACTGAAGTATTGTTTCAAAGCCGCATCTCTGCTCCGCTTTTCCACATGATACACTAGTACATTTCTTGAAGGTTTTTCCATTGACACAAAACAGGGATTAATTCTATTAACTTTCTCCATTTCAAGTTCCATCAAATCCTTCCAGTCCAGGAATTTTTTTGAACCGATAATATCTTTATTTCCAATCTCTTCAATTCCTTCAGAGACAGCGCTGTATTCCAAACTGTAATATTTATCTCCAGGATCCGTCACAACCAGGAAATCCAAATCTTTTTTCATGTCCATATTTAAGCCAATCTCCATAGATTGAACCTTGCCTTTAATTTCTCTTTCATCCTTTTTTTGTTTTCCAGATCTATCTTTATTCTCCTTTCTCATAGAATCCTGAGTTTCTTTCAGCTCCTGTCTCATTTCATGAAATTCAGTTCTCCACGCTTGTCTATTATTTCTCAGTTCTTGTTTTATTGAGTTAATCCCATCCATTATTTTCTGAAGCATGTCTAGAAATAAAGTCCCTTCTTGTACATCCATGATCTTCTTAATTGCCATTCTTAAAACCAAAAGAACAAAACTCCTTCAATTTTCAATGTCCCAAGCAAAGAGCAGTTTATTTCTTTATCCAGTTACAAAGGAGTTAATCTTTCCAACCAACTAACGTCACACGCTAGACAGTCCTTATCTCTTAAATGTCCAGAAGTGCAAAAACAGCTTTTAGTTCACAGCGTTCAAATAACTAGTAGCAGAGAGAATGAGCAGATTCGTCAACAACAACAACAAAAAAGTAGATCAGAAAAATAGTCCCTTATATATATTACACAAAAGTCTTGTAAATCAAAAAGATTTCTTATCTCTCCCAATCAGAAAGCTCTCATCCGTTGTAATCTTTAAAACGCAATTTTCCATGTCAGCTTTTTGCAATAAAAAAAAAAGATAAGCTATTTATATTTTCTTCCCCCTTAGTTCCGTAAATAAAGAAGGAAAGTCTTACCTCATCTAGGTTATCTTAATTGCTGTTACTTTGACAAATCTCTTTAGCTATATAGATAAGAAAATGATAAATGTAGACAGGAGGTTTGCCTGCTAGTCCGTTAAAAAAAAAACGGGTCAGTTATCCAGCTGAGCTAGCATAAAATCCTCGCTCTGTCTGAACTGCTGGAAGACAGACAATTCTGACGAATTCCAGGCTCCAACAATCAAAACAAAACTATGTGGCAGATCTCACGATTCTTCCTTATCCGGAAGAAATCATCCCCAGTCAGAAAAAACCCTTCTGACTGAATTTAAAACTGGATAAGTTTCATCCAAGACGGGAGCCCGTCTCAGAGGCAGCACAGGCGGAGGGATCCACCTGGGAAGTCTCCCAACCACAACATTCCTATGAGTAAGACAGAAAACTCAGCATCCCACAACCAGTTAGGGTTCCTAACCAAAACTAAACAAATTGTGGCAGCCAAGGTCACAGAAATCCCCATGCAGCACAACCTGTCCCCGGGATTACAGTTAGTGCAGAATGCTAAGCACGATTGCTGACTTGAGTGAGACCCTATTAGCACACAACACATCTGTTCTGATATCTGCACTGGTTGCCGATTTGCTACCAGGCCAAGTTCAAGGTGTGCTTTCCATATTACAGGTTCCATGTAGTACTTCTTCTGCTCTAGTAAGAAATCGATTCTTTCGTGTGACAGTACCTACACTTGGAACTCCCTGCCTATTGACATTAGGCAGGTGCCTTCATTGTACTTTTTTTGACACCTGTTAAAACGTTTTTGTTTATGCAAGCCTATCCAGGCATGTAGAACTTATTATATTTTTAATCTGTTTTTAACTCATTGTTTGCTTTATTAGCTTAAATGTTTTCATACCTGTCTTTAACTATTTTTGCCAATAATTTTATTGTTTTATTTCCTTCTATAAACTGCTTTGAGAGTTTTTACAATAAAGAGGTATATAAATGTTGTAAATAAAATATATAAATAATTTTTAGAGTCACTGTGAGTCTAGACCAATTATGCTTTTAATCTATATGCATAACATATCATACAGAATGCAGGACTGGACCAAGATGAAGGAGGGTTGAAAATTGGAGGGAGAAATATCAATAATTTAAGATATGCAGACAATACCGTACTACTAGCAGAAACTAGTAATGATTTGAAATGAATGCTGATGAAAGTTAAAGAGGAAAGCACAAAAGCAGGACAACAGCTGAACTTCAAGAAGACTAAAGTAATGACAACAGAAGATTTATGTAACTTTAAAGCTGACAACGAGGACATTGAACTTGTCAAGGATTATCAGTACCTTGGCACAGTCATTAACGAAAATGGAGACTATTTTCAAGAAATCAGAAGAAGGCTAGGGGAGGGCAGCTATGAGAGAACAAGAAATGGTCCTCAAAAGCAAAGATGTATTGCTGAACACTAAAGTCAGGATCATTCAGACCATGGTATTCCAGATGTCTATGTACAGATGTGAAAGTTGGACAGTGAAAAAAGCGGATAAGAGAAAAATCAACTCATTTGAAATGTGGTGTTGGAGGAGAGCTTTGTGCATACCATTGACTGCGAAAAAGACAAATAATTGGGTGTTAGAACAAATTAAACCAGAACTGTCACTAGAAGCTAAAATGGTGGAACTGAGGTTATCATACTTTGGACACACAATGAGAAGACCTGATTCACTAGAAAAGACAATAATGCTGGGAAAAACAGCAGGGAGTAGAAAAAGAGGAAGGCCAAACAAGAGATGGATTGATTCAATAAAGGAAGCCACAGACCTGAATTTACAAGATCTGAACAGGGTGGTATACCAGAGATGCTACTGGAGGTCGCTGATTCATAGGGTTCCCATAAGTCTAAATCAACTTGAAGGCACATAACAACAAAAGTTAGTATTGATGACATAGACTAGCATTGGCTCTCAGGATTCCAGGTAGTAGTTTCTTCCAGAGATTGAATTGGGGCCTTTGCATGTAAAGCATGTGCTCTACCACTGAGCTACAATCCTTTCCCTGTTTAAAAAAGTATATTTTACAATTGTTCTTTTCAATTCACTAATGAATACTAGGGCAAATCTACACCATGCATTTAAAGCACATTCAACATATATTTGAAGCACATGAATCCCACCACAGAATCATAGGAACTGTATCTTGTTAAGAGTGGTTAGAACTCTAACTGTGAGGGGGAAACAACACTTCCCAGGATTCTTTGGGAGAAGTCATACACTTTAAATGTGAGTTGGATGTGTTTTAAATGTATTGTGTGGGTCTGCATTGCTACATAAACTTTCCCTGTATATAAATCCTTTTAATTAAATTTTAAAATGGAAATAAGCTGCAAAGTTTACTTGGTGACCTTGGGCTACGTACCATCTCTCAGCATAATCTACCCCTCAGGGTGAAAACAACAGAAGGGGATCATGACCACCCCAAGGAAGAAGGGCACATTTAAAATGTAGAGGAAAAAATATTTTATAAATAATAATTTACAACTGTAGTGTGAAATCAGATACATATCAAGACATAGTATGAAAAAATATTTATATAAGCATGAATGCCAAAGATGTTTATTATTTACACAACCTGTAAAGATATTGATAGTGCAATCCTGTGCATGTTTACTCAGACGCAAGTCCCAATGTATTCAATGGGGCTTTTATAGACAGGGAAGCATGCAGAAGACTGAAATTCAGTGATAGGGAACTTCATTTACCCAATCCAAAAGTCAGAATCATGCCACTTTAAGCAATTTTGTATCTGTTTTATACTTTTTATGGTTATTGGATTTTAAATGGCTTTATTTCTTGTGACCTGTCTTGGTTTCCAACTCTGCCTCACAGGGTTGTTGGAAATATTCTATACACCCACACACTGGAGATGTAAAAATACATATACATATACCCTATATAAAAATACATATATCCCATATAAAAAATACATATACCTTATATAATAGTTTATTGTCAAAACCAATTGGCTATTGCAGAACATTTTTTTTAAAATTAAGTATAAATGTATTGCCAAATAAAGACAGCGACACCTAAGAAAACCTGGCTTAACTCATTTTAAAAAAAGGATCGGAGTGGGAAAGATTGACAACACAATCCTTTTTTATGTTCACTCAAAAGTTCCATTGATTTTCAGCACAATCCTAACCATGTCTACTCAAAAGTAAGTACTGAATTCAATGGGGTTAGCTCTCAAATATGACAAATTAGCATTGCAGCTTTACTCCCAGAAAGCTTCATATTGTGAAGGTTTTCAAAACAGGTTATGAATAAGACAAATAAACTGTCCTCTTCAACAGTCCAATAAAATTTAAGCTTATTTGACTCCTTAATTTGAAAAGTATAACACTGCAGCATGTACCCTTTTTACAACTTCTGTTCAAAGATTATTTGAAAAATAAAATGTATAATATGCGATTTTTGCAATTACAAAAACCCTGCAAGTACACTTTTATGCGTACCAAGATCCTGCTGTGATCTTCTGTAGTATACATATCCTATGCATATTTACTCAGAAACAAGTTCTAGTCCTGTTCAGAGAATTATGCCTCTGAAAGCTATATATTTACTGAATTCCTGATGTGAGACAAGCAGGAAAAGGAATCTGTTTTCTGAACTTGAAATGGGGTCTAGCTATTGCCTGGGGGTCAACAAATCTTGTCAATCACAACCCTGACTTCACTTATTGGCTAAAAACCTGAAAGAGCAGGGATTAGAGCAGCCACTACTAACATAAATTGTGGGAGGGGGGGCTGACATTTTGTTTTATATCTTTTGAACCAGACCACCCAGAAACTTACTTTTTTTAAAAAAAAAAATGAAAGCTAAAAGTCCGAAGTTTAAGGTGACTCACCTTGAGACCCAGAGAGGACCAAAAAAATCTGGAGTCTCTGGGTGAAAACTGGAGACCTGGCAATCTTTTCTGCAGCTAATGAGAGGCCCTGCAGGACCATCTCCTTGACTATAAAGTACTGTGAACAGAATCCCATTTCTTGCTGGCAATCATGGGACTATGTGTTCTCTCTAGAGTCCTCTGCAACCTATTACCTTTCTCCTTTCCCCAATTTTAGACATTTTTCCTTACGGAAGGGAGGGAAAGGTTGGAGTACAAGTCAAGATCAAGGTAGGCAAGTGGATTGTGCCTGCTTCAGACTGGGATTGTGATAATCCAAACAGAGGTGCTTGCATTTGAGAGCAGCACACTAGTTTCAAAATATCTCCCCATAATTTCTGGATGAAATATGTCATGTTCATTCTTAGGCTGCATTAATATGATTCATATCAGGAGGCAATTTCCAGAGAATTCTGTGGGAATGATTTTGGAGTAAAAACTTGTTGAGAACATGGCTGTGAATTCCAAAGAAATGTTCCCAGTGTCAAAGTGTTGGAAGGGTTTCAGTGGATAATGCACACAGAGCTTGTCTTGAAATATGTTCCGCCATATTTGTTTTCTGCACCAGAAGAAGAGGACAGGGTGTTAGCCAAACAAAGCAACAGGGAAACATTTTCTTGTCTCATTGCACCTGATCAGGTGTGCACTCAGCTCTCGATCCCCTGATGAGAAAGAAAACCATCTACATTTACCCTGACAGCTTGAAATGTAGTAGCAGGCTTGAAGAACAATCAGCTAGAAACGGGAAGGAATTTGGTCTGTTTAAATACTGAGATTGCAGCAGTGTAATACTGCTACTCCACACACTGCTTTATGGTGTGCTTTTCCACTTTAGGGAATTCTCTATGCTTTTGGTTTTCATTCTCTTACATCCAGTCCACAGTGATGGGACCAAATAAAAATGTTGCATCTCAAATTAAAACAGACCTGGCATGCATTTCAAATTGCATGAATCTATAGCAAATGAGCACAGTATGTAAGTATAGACAAGAAGGCAGAGTTCAGAATATGCTGTAGGCTATTTCTTCTCTCTTGCAATGCTATCCCTGCAGCAACTTTTGTGTCTTTATCACTCATCTCAGCTGGATTTAAGTCTATATATAGATATAAGAGAATATATGCAGAGAATAAGCATAGTCTCTTAAAGTATGGAAACAAAATGTTATGGGACATTATTTTTAGCCCTTTTCACAAAATGAGCATATGTGATTATATTTCTGGAGTAATTTCCATGGTAATCACTTCACTTCTATTTCAGGTAGGATAAACGTCCCTCCACAAAGAATTGTTTTTTTTTTCCATGGGAAGGGATGGAATGCTGGTGGTGGTGGTGGTGGTTGACATCTTATCCTTTTGGAGACTTTATAGGAACAGATTGTCTCTTGTCCTGCAGGTATAATATGTTTACATTTGTTTTGCTTCACAACTTTCTAATCTTAGCACTTGATTGTTATACATCATATGGCAAATGATGCAATTCTTTTGGCTTGGATCATATCCAAATGAGCTGATGGATGATTTTGGCCCTGTGATTGCAGTTTGGCTGGTTGAAAATCTTATCTGAGTTTTAAGATGATACATCAGAAAAACTAGACCTTGGATCAGCAATGGTTTTTTTCCATACAGTTCCTCCTGAGAGCAACAGACGTGTCTTCACGTCGCACTCCCAGAGGAATTTTTTATATTGTATTCAAAGCATGTGGTGGCAAGGAGCCCTTCATACTAGCTGCTCCAGGCTGTGGGTGGCTGGATTATCAGTTTCTGAACCTTTTTAAAGGCAAAAAAATAGAGGAAGCACTCCAGCTCTTGGACCTCCCTGCAAAGGCATCCTGGAACTGTGGATTCTGAAGTGAACCTATGATCCAATACAAATCATGTACTGCCTGGACAGAATTAGGAGAGTCCACTTTGAACTCTGAGTTCATCAAATTCCTCTCCCATCCCTGTACTGAGCTCTGGAGGTTGGAGCCAGGTGACATGTGACAAGGTTATTTAGATATGCAGGCCTTTCAGAGTACACATGGATCTTTCATTGCCTATTTTGGCATCTTTGTGGCCAGCACTAAAGTCCATGATTTCTGCAGTGCGCTTCTTGGATACAAAAATGTGTCTGGATAAATTGGTTTGTGGTCCATAATGAAACAGAATCAGCCTGACAATTCCTCTTGCTGTGTTCCCTATTTTCTCTTGGTTCAGCCACCCTTCAGAAAGAACAACTAAGAGACTGTATCAGAAACAAATTGAAAAGTGGGCTCTAGCCCATGAAAGCTTATGCCATAATAAAATGTGTTAGTCTTTAAGGGACCCTAAGACTCTTAGCTTTTTTTTTTTGCCGCAGCAGACTAACACAGCTGCTTATCTGGAAATTCCTTCAGAGAGAGAGGTCTATGGCAAGCTGAGAGTCCCTGGCAATTGGTAGATATGAAGCTGAAATGTCGGTTCAATTCTGAGATGTGTTTTAAAAATAAAGGTGGGCTTCTGTTCTGTCTTCCAGGCTATCTAATCATGATATCTGATATGAAGGTCTTGTGCCTATATACATATTAAGTGCATGCTGCAGTTGAGGGAGAAGCTGTTGAGTGCAAGGGGAGGGTTTAACTTAAGCACATATTCCCCACTGAGGCAAATGGAACTTGTTTGTAATCTTACCCCACTCTTCAACCAAAAAAAGACCAATTTGCAGACATTCTGAAATTTGGCTGCCTTCATCCCCTCAGAAGGGATGTCCACACCTGCAAATGGCATCTAATTCTGGCAGAAAATGACAAAAAGGTTATAGACTCTTCCTTTATTTTTAATCCCTCCCCCAAATCACTGTGATTGGAGTACCCTGAGAAAACAACTAGCTGTGACTAAAGACTAGACCTGTCTATCAAAATGAAAGATTCTCCGCTCCCCCACTTGGGTTTTGGGCATTTCCCCAGTCAGCTTGGTTTTATTTCTCAAGAGGAAAAGAAAAGTTTGTTTGTTTTGCACAGCTGAGGCCATTCAAAAGCTTAGGGTGTTCCTGATACAACTCAATATGCCTTGTTAACAATATGATCCAACTCATGAACATAAGAGCCTTCCCTGAAACACCCTGATTCATAATTCAGGATACACACAGAACCAGTACACACCCCTAGTGTTTACAGGCTTTCTTGCAAGCTGATTCTTTCCTGCTGATGCCACTTGTTCCCCCCCCCAACTGGGATTATTTCCAGTTTCATTGGTGGGAGTGGGCAATTAAGGGATAATACATAAGAGATGTGTGTGCTGTAGGGTCTTGGCAGGTAGAAACATCACTCTGCATATAGATGGGGGCACCCAGCATCAGCCGCTCTCTCTATCCCCTTCCCTGAGTTAATGACTGTCCCCTGGGCCAAGGGGGAAAGGGGGGAGGAAGAAGCAGAGGTGAGTTACCCAAGGGTATAAAGCACTCCTGTTTCAAATTTTTGCCCCACCCTTAAAAGACAACACTAAAAAGTGCAATTGAGAGAGCAATTTACGTTCTTAAGTTCTTTTTATAGCAACGGGACTTTAATCGTATTGGTTGAAGATGACGCAAAATGCCTCAGGCTGCTTTCAGACATGGAGCTTATTACGTTAGTTTAATGGATTAAAATGGTACCCCTTCAGCCCCAATTTCTAAATTTCTTTCACACTGCAATGCCTGTTGTGTTAAGGAATAGTAGGTTTTTGAGCTGATATAGGAGCATTTCATGCAACTGTCTTTCACATGGCTGTAATTAACTTTTTTTTTGTCCCTCACCCATTATACATATGTATACTGCAGTTCCTCTCTGTGTAGGAGGTCTAAGATTTCATCCCATCGCCATGCAATCCCTCTCCCTTTAGCATCTGACATCTTTTTTGTTGTTGTTGTATAGACACAGGGGTGTGTGTGTGAAATGCTGCTGCTACCCATGCCTACACTGGAATACCGGTACATCTTCATCAAGCAAAAAAAAAAAGTGCACATCTAAAGGGTGGGAATGCACTGCATGCTGGGATGAGCGGCTGCAGCTAGTGAAAAACTGCAATTTTCCAGGTTCTCAGGCTTGAAAAAGGATTATTTCTGGTATTATGTATCACGAAAATTAGCGCTAAACTTGTACTATATTCCACTAGAATTCCAGAACAAGCTTGTACGTTGTGTGAAAGATCAAATATGATGCACAAATTACCAGGTAAGAAATCCTCAGAATAACAGAGCAAAGTGCAGTGTGAAAGCAGCCCCAGTGAAAATACCCTAACACTGAGACATTTTTCTTCTTTTTTTCTTTTCTCTGAACGGGATCTTCCTAAACTTAGCAACATAAAAAGAGCCCTAACTAGCCCTGCATTAGGAACTTAGGGAGCTGCATTACACCAAGTCACATTGTTGGTCCATCTAGTTCAGTAGCATCAACACTGACTGGCAGCAGCTCTCTAAGCTTTCAGGCAGGAGCCTTTTTCAATCCTATCTGGAGACATCAGGAATTGAATTTGGGACATTCTGCATGCAAAGCATGTGCTCTCCCACTGAACTACAGCTGTTCTGTTCCCACAGTTGCTAACCAGATGTCTATTGACAACCCAGATGAACATGAAAACCCAGAACATGAGCTCAATAGCACTCTCCTACCCATGATCCCCCACAATGGATAGGAGAGGTATTATAGCCCTCATGACTAGTACCCATTTTCACTGCTGCTTTATCCTGCTTCTTAATGGTGGGAACTGTTCCAGAGAAATTATAAACAAATGTCAGGGAACACTGGGGTCTCCCATTAACTGTAACACTGAGACAGGAAATTCACAGTTTTCCTAATGTCTTTCTGCCATATAAGCACAAGAAGCCATCTTTGCACCAAGACCTGGCAAATCTACGCCTACACAGACTTAATGAAATGAAAACTTCAGACCTTCACCAAACTCCACTTGTTATTTGTTGTCACAGCTATACCTTCAAATATTGATTTTCCTGGGTGGTATTCAACAACCGCGTCCCATCAGCATAAGGAATTCTGGAAGTTTCCACCCTCTGCAACCTCCTGAAATCTGCTCCCTAGAACTGGTACCCCTAGAACTTAAGGGGGGTGCTGGTGGAGGAGAGGGGAAGAGTTTTTGGACTGATAGAATGAGAGGGTTAGTGCTATGTTGAATTCCACTCCCTCCCTTTCATAGGGATGAATGAATCTGTCAATTTCATTTTCTCCTTTTCCAGCCTTAGAAACAGTATGCCTCGTTTCTGCATATGTTTGGGGTTTTTTTAAAAAAAAGTCTGCATCAACATTCATATACATAGTTGTGCACATTTCTCCTGAGATACACATTTTGTACATTTTTTCCACTATTATACACAATTTTCTGCATGCACTTTTCAATAATATATGCATTTGTGTATGCATGCTTGGGTGGGAGAACTGCATCACAAAATCAGGAGAAGGGCAAATTTTGAAGGAGAACTGTGTTTCAGTTCACACATATTGGTTTGGGAAATATGGATTTGGAAATTTCTCCCTCATCCCTACTTTTGCAAAAGTTCCCCTTCTATCTGAATTAAATAACATTTATTCTTAAAAGTGTTATTTATAGTAAGGATTACAGATCATTCCTGTGACCCTATCAGAAGATGGAGGAGAAAAATTCTGCAGGGTTACTAGAGCAAAATAGAAGCCGCTCTCTTAATTGTGGTCTTCCTGAGACTGCTGTGCTGCCGTATTGTAAATCTGTGAGAAAGCAGCAAGGGCTATGTGATGATGATGATTGTGCTGCAGCGCAGACATATCGTAGAAGCCAAGCTTGGGCTCTCATGTATTAAATGTAGAGATATCTTTTAAAGGTCTGTCACTCAGCACTTCACTCACATAAATCAATACCTAAAATCCACTATGGAAACCACCTGAGCAGAACTGTGTCCCCAACACTGACCCTGAGAACAACACTAGACACTAGAAGGAAATGACTTGTGTGTGTGTGTGCGTGCGTGTGTGTGCGCATGCGCACTTTAAATCAATCATTTATTTTGTCTCTTCATCTCTCTCACCCTCTGCACAAACACATCCCAGTTCATTATCTTTCCCTTCCATCAGAAGGAACATGAAGTTGCTGGGGCTTTTGCCTCCACAAGAAATTTGATTCAGTCAATTGAGATCAGTTTCTTCCTTGGGGATTGAACATGTTACATCCATGGGGCATGCCATGGCTGTCAATAGGAATAAGATCTCCTTGGACTGGAGGAGAGTCCGAGACAGCACATTCTGTAGCATGAAGACAGGGTCAGGAAGCCGGTCAACCTCTGGACTCTCTTCTTAAAGGCCCAAAAGACTACATTCCCAGTGAAATTAACAGGCTCTGTAGCCTAAATGCCAGCTGTAATGGGGAGGAATAATAAGTATTAAATAAAAAGGCCAGTTGCAATGCCCACTGTCAATTTACAAACTGTTGAGGGGGAGGGGATAAGTAAAATTCTGCATAAGGAAGGTGTTACTAAATGATACACAAAAAAAGCCAAGATGGACAGGAAGCTCACCGTTCTGGAAAGAAGTACAGGCTAGAATTAACTTGGTTCTGGACAAATCCCTATTAATAGGGGACACCAACACAGTAATCAGCTATGTTCCTACCAGGTGGAGGCTATCAAAAGGACAGGAAGAATGGTTTCACCAAGCCATGCTAACAGCAAAATGACACTGGAAAGCTTGGACCACATCAATCACTGAAAACTTGATACAAGACCTTCTGCAACTAGTAGCCCACAAGGAAATTTTGCTCTATAAATCGCACAAAAAGTCAACTTTCCAAGAGGTTTGGAGTTCATTTTCGGAACTCTTCACCGAGTAAAACCTACAACTAGAAGAAGTGGGAGGCACAATGCAATGTAGGGGAAGAAACATCTCCAACTCAATGGCTGTTAATTTGGGACCCCAGCAGGACCCTGACAATCATTTATCTTAACCCTTATGTGAGCATATGAACCTGAACACTGCATAACATGTCAAGCAACTGAACATCAGAAATGAAAATGTACGTAAAGAAAAAGAAAAGGACATGAGAGCAAAGGGAGGGAGGAGAAATGGGAAGAGGGGAATGAAATAAGGGCTTATTGTAATAATGTTTTATTGTTTTATTGTAATAATGTGAAAACCCTAATAAACTATACATTTAAAAAGTCAGATTCTGGTAAAATACATTGCCTGTGGTGAAATGTCTCAATCAGTGAAAAATAAACAGAACTTTGATTCCATGTTTGTTCAGCATTAAAATCAAACTGCATATTCTTTTGCAGAATGCAATATTATGCTCAAATTACACCGGCCTGAGAGGCATAGGATTTAGTGCCATTCCCTATGCTGGCCAGCATTATCTTGGAGATATTTAATCACCAGGAACTCTATACCAATTTAGGATTATGGTACCAATGAGGCCAAGAATGGGTGATTTGCTGGGAGACACAAGTTTAATCTGTAGCCTAGGCCCCCTCAGACTCTTCATCCTGCTCCCTCAGCTGAATAGGTGGCATAAGCTCGGCAAAAAGGCCATAGTTCTGTGATAGAACATGTACTTGGCATGCAGAAGGTCTCAGGTTCAGTCCCTGGCATCTTTGGGTAGGGGTGGGAATGTCCTCAGCCTGAAACTCTGGACAGCTCATTCCAGTCAGAGCAGTCAGTAGACAACACTGAGCTAGACGGACCAATAGTCTGACTTGGTATAAGGTAGCTTCTTATGTTCCTAGGTAAAGTAAAACTCTCCCATTGAGCCCAGTGGAGAACCAAAAATATGCTGTCCCCACACCCTCTCCCAGTCTGTCCACACAGTGATGATGGACCATAGGATTCAGATTAACTATGCAGACCAATCACAGCATATAAACCCTAGACAAGGAGCCCATGACCATTGAGTTATATCTCTCTGGCCTCATGCCATGTGCACTTAGAGCACAGGAAGGTGAACGTTGATGATGGGAACTCTGGTAAAAGGACATTTGGAACAAAAAAGGGAGCATGTATGGGAAGAGTGCATTGCTGTCCATTGACTCTTTAGAATCTTTACAGGTATTCCATCTCAGGCACTTCTCTGTTTACTTGCAGCTTTTGTGTTCCTCTGGGGACATCATAAGCCAATTCTGGCACAGAATTCTCATCTCACTTTTTCAGAATTGAATATTACTCTTGAGTGACCAGGTGGGATCAGTCACTTGGAACAAGACTGTAGCACCAAGATTGGTCCTGAATGTCTATCAGTTTGTGGTTGGTTTACTCAGAAATTTTGCATTTTGTATTAATATGCATAAATCAAAATATGGCTAGTGTTTAGTATCCATATTTCCTTTACCATCACTGGCATCTCTCAAAGAAATATTAGAAATCACTCAACATATATTATTAATTCCTCATTTCATGTTGTAAAAATACACAGACACTTCTCTCAAGAGCATTTTAATCATGGCTGGTGAGACATGATAATTATTCTCGGTCAAGATATTAAAATCAATAAATGACACTTTCTTAATAATATGGAGAGGGAAAACTGTCAACACACCAAGTGAACTGTATCAGCACAACACATCCACTACAGATTCCTTTGCCTTGTCACTGAGGCAATCATGCCTACCCCCTGATCAGCAGAAGGTTGCCTAAGGAGTTCAGACCTGCCAATTTATGGTAGAAAACAATAATTTCATACAAGATGATTCATGGACCATATTACATGTTACCATTCATATTTTTAAAGATTCCTGATTCTGCCTACGTTCTGCAGTCTGAAATAAATGCTCATATTTCACTTGAGCGGTAAGACAGAAGAAATTCTTTACAGTTATTGAAATTCTATAGATGCTACTTTGCAAGGAGTGTTCTCAAAATCCATTTTATCAAGTCAAGTGCTGAAAGGTTTGTGTTGCCTGCTATGTTGTCATTGGAATGGAGAAATTATGTAGTCGTACCTGGCATAGGATGCCATCCTAGGAACGCCAGTGCCAACTATTGTGCCATTTATCTCAGCTATACATTCCTTTAGAATCAAGGCATTTGTCTCATACTATATTAACTTAAAGACAAATGCTGTCATGAAAATGTACTTAAGTGACTAAGTCCCCAATCAGAGTCTCCACAAAGTTATTTTTCAGTATTAGGAGAAATAAATGGCTGGTGACAGTAAAGGACAAAACAACCCTTTATTATCTCTATATATGAACAAAGCAGATGCCATGCTGGGTCAGCCTAAGGTCCATCTGGTTCAGCATCAAATACTAACAGTGAAATAGTATTGGGGAAGGTTTGTGGCTCAGTGGTAGAGCACATGCTTTGCATGCTAATTCCAGGTTCAGTCCCTGCTATCCCTAGGTAGGGCTGGGACAGAACCATGTCTGAAACCCTGGAGAGCCACTGCCAGTCAGTGTAGTCTTTCCCAACCTTTGGGTCCCCAGATGTTGCTGGACTACAATTCCCATCATTCCTGACCATTGGCCATGCTGCCTGGGCCTGATGGGAGTTGTTGTCAATATCTGGGGACCCAAAGCCTGATATAAGTACTGAGCTAGATGGACCAATGGTCTGATTTGGTATAAAGCAGCTTCCTGTGCTCCTTATTTCTGTCTACTTAACTGTACATCCCACTGAGTTATTTATTTATAAAAGTATTTCTATACTGTCCTATCATGAAATATCAGGACGGTGTACAATGTTAAAGCATAAAACACCATTAAAAACAATAGATGACAATAGATGGCTAATACAAATAAATAAAAATTAAACAGCTATAAAGATGCCTGAAAATCAAAAGTGTGGATGCCCATCAAATCACCACTGGAATAGTGTTTCCCAGCATGGGTCTGGAGACACCCAACTTCTAGCTGAGGCCAGTTGTTCCTCTATGACATAGTAGACAACTATAGGAGTTCAACAGTATTTATTTCCAGGTACATGTTTATGGGATTGCAACTTGAGAGATTTATTGCAAAGCTTGGAGGATTCATTCATTATTGTGGCTGTTTAGGTCTCCGTCAATTTGTCTAGCCCTTTCCAAAAGCTATCTAAGCTAACAACCTTCACCACATCTTACAGTGAATTATTTTCTAGAGCTAAATTCTAGAGCTCAGTACTGTCTATTAATTAGCTTTATTCAAGAGGCTTATTTTATTTATCTATTAAGGGATTTTTATCTAACCTTTCTGGAATCCTCCCTTCCCAAAGGATGGCTTTCCAAATACACAAAATCAATATAAATAAAAAGGAGACGTTGACAATTAAAAAACATATACAGTCAAAAAGAAGTTCTCAGATTATTTATTATGGGATCCAAAGGTTGCCCTCTTCCAACAGAAGGAATGTCCTCTGATGAGGGAAGATAAAAGAACATTAGAAGAGCTCTGCTGGATCAGACCAACGGCTTAGCTAGTCCAGCCTTCTGTTCTCACAGTGACCAACCAGATGCCTGTGGGAAGCCCACAAATAGGACTAGGATGGCTGGCATGGCGGGGCAGTGCTCAAGAACTCCCTCCTGACACTAGCATCACTGCTGCTTACTTGGACAGTGTGGGGACAAGGCAGGGTGTTGATGAGGTTGGGGCTGTGTGGAAACACTGGTGGGAGTGGTGGATTCACTCTGTCTGTGTGAAAACCCTCCTGCCCTGCCCTGCTTTTGTGCAGATAAGCGGCAGCAATGCTGATGTTGAAGGGTGGCTCCACAGTATTGCCTCGGTGTGCAGGACATAAGCACAACAGCTCTCTCTCTACCTGTGTATCCCAGCAGCTGGTATATAGAGGAATATCATCTCTAATCCCTGACTGTTTCCACTGGAGGAAGAGAACCAAACTAATGATCTGACTGTAATTTGTTTTTGTTTTGTTTAAAAAACACCTTACTTTGCACTTACCATGTCTGGAATTCCTTGCAGCTACTTTCATTTACGCAGTGGATTTACTATGCCTATTTGTTCCAAAGTATTTGCAATGTAGTAATATCCCAGGATATCAATTTACAAGTAGATCTGTGTAAAGTACAACTTCTGACATGGATTCACAATGTAGCCTTGGGCAAGGAAGAAGATAAAAAATGAATTGCCAGTCCTAGAGCAGGCAGCTCAAAACCTTTTGAGTGAGGAGTCCAAGTTAGCCTGCCAGCTAACACACTACTGGAGAGGATACAATTTCAGGCCACTCAGTAGTGCTACTGCACACTGTTACAAGCCATAACACGGTCCATTCTTTGCACCTTCACTTGATGGGTGGAGCAGTGGCAGTCGTCATGCCCTTGCTTGGGAATACATGAACTCAGATTGTCTTTGACCTTATTGGCTGGATAAACTGTTGCCTGGGGAAGCAATCTTAGAACCTGTAGTGTTTGCCTCTGACTAGCTGCTAATGATGAAAATAGCTCTTGAGAAATGCAAAACAAAGCGGAAATGCATAATTTCGTCACTTAAAAGGTGAATGGTGCAACAAAGCAGTGAAGAGATTAATGAAGAAAATAAAAAAATGTATCCCCCCCCATGAAAGACATACAGCTGAAGGCCTTCCTCATTGTTTTAATTGTTTGTGTCTGTTTTCATCTCAAGTAAGGTGCTTGTATGTGAAAGTGGATCATTTTACCAAATTCAAAACGAAAGATTGGCTGAAAATCCTGACCTTCTTTTAGGAGACCATTCACCCAGATGGGCATTCTAGGAAATCCAACAGAGTTGGGAAACTATGGAAAGTCACTAGACTTTTTTGAAAAAAAGCAGAAAAAGAGGACGAAACATGGTGGGGCTCATGGCTGCAATAATGGAGTTCCCACTTGAAGTGGGGGCGTGTTTGCCACCACCCGACTTCTAGAAGGCTCAGGAACTTTTTTGGGGTTTCCACAGATGGTTAGCTGGGGTTACTGACCAATGGGATGCGAGGCAGGAGTGGGTTTAAAAGCCCACTCCTCCCTCAAAACCTTGCCTCTTTTCGCCTTGCGGCACCCGCCCCCCCTTGTCAGTATGGGCTTTGCTAGTCTCCAGTTGGGGCTGAGTAGGAATTTTTTTTTAGGGATTTTGATTTCAGAATCCCTTTGGTTTTGCCTACTCCATACTGCTGGGTTGATTCGATTAGCTTTTTTTGGGGTGTGTGTAGATGTTTAGCTAATGGCTGGCATGGAATTCGGGCAGGTGAGGAAGGTGGGGGAAAAGTAGAAGGAGGCATGTTGTTAAAGGGCACTCCCTAGCGAACTACCAGTGCTGAATGACTGGTGGGGATCTAGGTGTGTCCTTGTGGGACCAGCTTGTGCAGAATGGTGAATGCCTGTACGGTGGGGCCAGGCTGCGGAGGTTGGAAACACATATTTGGCTCTCCTAGCAAGGAGGGACAAGTTTTCCCACACCCTTGGCTGGGGAGTCACAGTCCGTTGAGACTGACATGCCCAAGGGACTGGGGGGAATACTCCCTTTCAGTCAGGTTTATCCTCACCTTCCCAAAGTAAGATCAATTTGGATATTTGGATGTAATTGGCTGAAGTTTAATATTTGTTATATTTTAATAAATATAACATTATTCCATTGCGGTGTCACAAGTCTTCTTTGGTGTGGTGGCAAATAACCACAACACTCTTTGTAGTACAGAAAAAGGGCTGAAACCCTTGCCACCTTATAAAATTAAGTGATGTGGATTCAACATTCAGTGATACATGCCACCTTCCCTCACTTTATATGGCCTGACACCTACATGCAGACACCCACCTAGGGAAACTCATTTAGCCTTAATGATCTTCTCATTGAGGAACCCCTGATTAATTTTCAAGGAACATAATTTGAAAATCACTGTTCTAGAGCACATTAGAGTAAGATAAATCTCTCAAATCCCATGTTTTGGCATCTAACATGACCAGAACACACAGTTCCCCTATATGTGTGGATTCTGGGAAAGCCCTGTACATTCCGTGAAGCTAAGCCAAACCTTTGTTTGTACAGTAAATGTTGGCTAAGCACATGATCCTTCCAGCATTGGTCAAAGAGTCTTGGAGAATGGTATCCTTGGTTTGCAGACATATCCTATAATCAGCTCTCTATAGGAATAAGACATTTAAAATATAGCCTTCAAAAGTGCTTTTTAAAGGACTTGCTCTTGCAGCAATGAAGCAATTTGGGAAGCAAAGCTACATTAGATCCATTGGAAAGAGATTGTGATATTGAACAACAAGAACATCTTTGCAGCCTTCATTGATGTTTTTGAGACATTCACTGACCCTTTCCTAAATTAGGCTTAGCTGGAATAGATGGGCAACTACATCAAATGATGTACATTGACATAGTCAATGGTGCAGCACTAGTGTACACTAGATGAGTTTACAGGCTCATCAGAGGTCACTTTGGGTGAGTGCTTACATGAGCACAGAGTGTCTTATTATCTCCCCCAAAAAGAGAATGCAAATCAATACTTGCAGTTCTGACTTAGACCATTGGTTGTGCAAAGTGATCAGCTATGTAGATTAGGTAGTATATTATTACAGACACACACACACCCGGCTGCAACTTAAGTATTATTGCCTGCAGCATTTAAACATAAATACTGACATAATGAAAACTTCGTATAGATGTCTTTGCTCCAGAGATGACAGAGATAAATTATTGGTGTCTCCATTTTCTAAAGGGCTAAGTGATACATAGTTAAATGATTCTTTGATAGAGATGGGCAGTAAACCAGCAACAACTAATTTTTCCTCTGCTGCTTTATTTTCCTGCTGAGTAAATGACAACCTGACTAAAGTATTGCTCTAAGATATATCAACACAAACCTCAAAGTTGTGGCCATATTTACTTTGATGTTGCCTTTGATTTCACTATCTACTTTTTTTGTCCATACACACATCTCACTAGACACTGTCAATTTTAGAGTCTGTTAGAACATGTGGAGACCAAGCACCTTGTGAAACAATGATAACATTCAAGAGAATAACTGTAAATTGGGAGATGTATTACAGGAATGGATTGTGATATATGAAATAAATAAATACTAATTATAACTTTAGGAAGTGTTCACTCAGCTGTTACTCATATGGGATGAACATGAGAAAGGAACGTCCTAACTCCTGCAGTGTGTATAATTATATAAATAAGGGGTTATATCCAGAGCAGCACCAGTGAAGTTCTGGTGGTGCAGCAGCACTTCTGTTTCCTAGCCCCCCCCCAGGTGCTCCCAAAATCTTCTCTAGATGGTCACCCAACCCTCCAGAGCCAATTTTGAAGGTGTGGGAGAGCTACAGGGGAGTGGAGGGGAAAGTTCCATTCTGTCAATGTAAGTCTTTTGCACCAGCAGACCATGAATGTTGGATACCACCCAAGGTTAGTGAGGTAGAGTTATTCATATTTTGCTGTTGTTCCTAGGCACATATGAGTAAAATAATATTTTTCATCTCTTTTGACTATTTAAAATCAATGAGCTGTGCCCATGAAGTTCTTATTTTATCAGGAGGTAGTTCAACTCTGCTTTGTTTGTTTCAAGGCCGTCTATTACTAACAAGTTGTGGTAGTTGATTGCATTCCCAAAGAGTGGGCCATTAATTTATTAGTTATTCATATGCATTATTTATCTGATGAATTACCGATCCTGATCTGCTCAGATAAGTAATGTCTCCTAGAGATAAAAATGCTGCTGAAGTGACTTGGCTCTTGTGCCAAAGCCCAAATGCTGAAAATCAATTTTAATCCTTTTTCATTAAGGTTCTTGTGAGCCAGTGCTTTTCAGATTGTGGCTTTGCTTTGCAGGAGGTCTCCAAGAAATCTATAAATTAGATTGCTCTGGCCACTAAGATTTAGCTCTGTGTAGAACGTTTGCTGTTTATAAGTGTATCTTAATAACTTGACTTGGGTCATTGCAACATTAAAAGGTCATATTTTATCGGAAATGGTGCTTTTGTGAAAATGTCACCTTGCAGCACCCTTGTTGAGGTAACAATTTGCTGGTACATTTATTTTCCTATTGTCATTTTGCCTGAACTTTAGAGTTCAAAGAAACACTCCTCCCAGTGCGATCTGCTCCATGTGGCTTTGAAAATGCCCTACAGGATTGTTCCCAGTGCTGTTGCCAACAAATGCACCAGTTTAATGGTTTGCCTGCTATGGGAAGCATCATGTGGCAAATGCATTGGCAGTGTCACTGAATATGCCAGCTACAAAAAAAAAATGCTTGCGCTGATAGAGATTGTGAGAAGAAATCAACTGCTCAGCGTGTATCCCAACAAGAAAGACCATTTAGAGATCTGATTCACAGAGCAAGAAAACTCAGATAAAGCAAACGTATGTTCAACTACATGAGTCTACTATGTTCAACTAGATGAATCTTCCTCCTCTTCCCCTTCCACCAATCTATAGACAAAGTAGACCCATTGAAATTAATGGTCCTAAGTTAGTCATGCCCATTAATTTCAGAGGACATTTTTTGTTTGATTAAAGTTAGATACAACCCATTCAAATGCACTTCCATTCATACATTCTTTTCTCAGCCTCCCTCTCTATTGTCATTTCATTCTTAATTTGTATAATTTTAATTTAATATTAAATTTAATTAAATTCATGTTTTGATTACCCCTGAAATTTCCAGTATCAACAGTATTCTTTTCCTCAAGCTCAAGGTGGCCACATTATGGGTACTGTAAATGTTTGCTACAGCTGAGAACATAGTCACTGATCCCTTGCCTTGTGATAACAAAAGAAGCCAATTCCATTAGCCCTCTTCATGCCTTACTTGCCACAAGAGGGAAAGTGAATAATGTGTGAAGAGATCTAGTGTGGGATGTTAGTCATTCATTGCACAATACAGAAATGCCACACTTTTCTTACTGAATTCCAGTTTTGCTGAATTGACCAGCCACCTTCTCTTGGAAGTAGCTCCTTTTCTGTAGCACTATTCCATTTGGCTGCATTGACTGTGACCATAGCCCCATGGATGAGACTTTCCAACCACAGATGGCATTTGCACCCACTTTCCTGAAAAAAAAAAGCTAGGTGTGCTGTTTGAAAACGGTGGCATCACAGAGTCCACAGTCAGATATTTCTTGATCTGGTCCTCTCATCCCATCATTTATGACTGCAGAGAGTCCACTGGTATTGGTGCAAGTCAGACACTGCATATGCAAGATCATTCCAAAAGGCCTGTTAGATAGCCCAAGTGGTGCAGGCAGCATCATCGCCTGGGGAGCAGAGTTGTCTACAATGATCAACAATAAGTTATGGTTTATCTGGGATTCAATTACAAAACCTTTACCAGTTGGTACAATGTTATGTCCGAATTGCTAGACAGAAGTCCAAAACAGAGGCCACTGGACTTCCTATGGGTCCAGTGGTATGAATAATTTCATATATGGATAAAGCTTTCAGTGGAATTATTTTGTTACTCTGAACTGCATAGCTGAATAATTTCAGGTCTAGACAATTTTGTATTTCAGTTGATAACATATTTTGAACAATTCTGTTGAAATAAATGCTGGAATGTCACAGTTAACACCACTCCTTTGTGGTGCTAGCATGCTCCTGGCATTCCAGATCAATATTTGAAACCTAATCCCCAAAAGAAAGAGAGAAAAGCAGAATATCCAAGGATTTTACAGGATATTTCTGCCTTATCCCCAGCAACCTGAATAAATCCTGTTCTTCATTTGAAGTTTTTCTTTTTCTTTTCTCTCTGCAGAAGCTTGCAAGTCTCATTGAAGTTTACCATTATTAAATTTGGGGACTGAACTGTTTACACAGCAGAAAAGCTCTAAGTGCCTCCAATGATATTGAAGGATTCCAGTAATATATTTCACTGATGGGGCAAGGAATGTGTCAGTGCTATAAATCAAAAGAATGTGATGCAATATTGCTGTGATGTGAATGTGATATAACAACTTCAGCTTCTTTCCCCACACTTTACTTCCCCACACTGGAACAGGTTTGTAAGGACAACATCCAATGTCTAGAAGTTGGGAACATATTTTCATTCATAAAAATGAGATGGACAGCTTGAATTCACCTGACTTTCTGTACAGCTTTTTGCTTTCCTGGGATAAAGGTGACTGGGGATAGAGCTTCCTGAGCTAATCTTAATATTGTCATTTGTTCATATTTTATGAGCTTTGCTGTTAGCCCTCACTTTATCATTCTGTCTATGTGATATGGGCATAAGGATAATGGGAGGTATGGTGTTAGGAGGAGAACAGGCCAGGTAAGGGGAACTCGTCCCAGACAAATTGTGTCTGTGCCTTGTTCCGGTTCTCCTCATATCCACAGGATTGCTGGTTGTCCTATCAGCCAGCTCTCGGATCTCCAAGTGCTGCTTTTGAATGCCAGGTCGGTACATAATAAATCCTCACTTGTCCATGATTTAATCCTGGAGGAGAGTGCCGACCTGGCATGTATAACCGAGACCTGGGTGGCTGATCAGGGAGGAGTTGCTCTTTCCCAGCTTTGTCCACCTGGGTATTTGGTTCAGCACTGTGGTAGATCTGAGGGCCGGGGAGGGGGGGTCGCCATGGTCTATAGGAGTTCTTTTCCTCTCACCAAGCACCCTGTCCAGACGGCAACTGGTCTGGAATGTCTCCACCTTGTATTGGGCCAGGGAGACAGACTAGGAATACTGTTGGTGTACCGTCCACCTTGCTGCCCAACAGCTTCCTTAGCTGAGCTGACAGAGACAGTCTCGGAGGTGCTGTTGAGATCCCCTAGACTTTTGGTACTGGGGGATTTCAACGTCCATGCCGAGGCTGTCTTATCTGGCGCAGCTCAGGACTTCATTGCCTCCATGACAACAATGGGGCTGTCTCAATTTTCTACTGGCCCAACGCATGTGTCGGGACATACTCTTGATCTGATCTTCACCACTGGACATGGAGATGGTGATCTGGTGGTGGGGTGTTTTTCATCTACCCCATTGTCATGGACAGATCACCGCTTGTTGAGATTTAGACTCACAGCGGCTCTTTCCCTCTGCAAAGGTGGAGGATCTATTAAGTTGATCCGCTCCCGGAGCCGGATGGATCCCGTAGGTTTTCAGAGGGCTCTGGGAGATTTTCCGGCTGATAGGACCGGTGCTCCTGTCGAGGCCCTGGTCGCACTGTGGAATATGGAAATGACCCGGGCTATTGACATGATCACTCCCGCGCGCCCCCTCCGGTGTAGAGCTCATACCGCTCCGTGGTATACTCCGGAGCTGAGAGCGATGAAACAAGAGAGGAGGAGGCTGGAGTGCAGATGGAGGAAAACTCCCAGTGGATACAACTATGCTTTGGTAAGTGCCACCAATAAGTTGTATACAAAAGCGGTAAGGACAGCAAAGAAGCTCTATTTTGCTGCCTCTATTAGATCATCTTTATGCCGCCCAGCGGAGCTTTTTAAAGTCGTGTGAGGGCTCTGGCCCCCACGATACTATGGAAACATCTGAGACCCGCTGCAACGAAATTGCTGGACACTTTCAAGATAAGATCGCATGTATCCGCAGGGACCTTGACTCTGATGTTGTGACAGATGAATCCATTGAAGTGTCCGGAGCACGGCCTTGTCCTTCTTTATTGGATGAGTTTCAGTTGGTGCAGCTCGAGGAAGTGGACAAGGTGCTTGGAATGGTTCGGGCAGCCACGTCTGTTCTGGATCCTTGCCCATCTTGGCTAGTGAAAGCTAGCAGGGCTGGGACCACCGGTTGGGCCAAGGAAGTGGTTAACGCCTCCTTGAGGGAGGGAGTAGTCCCTGGTAGCCTCAAGGAGGCAGTAGTGAGACCTCTTTTAAAGAAACCCTCCTTGGACCCAGATAATCTGAATAACTATAGACCGGTGGCGAATGTCCCTTTTTTGGGCAAGGTTTTGGAGCGGGTGGTTGCCAGCCAACTCCAGGCGCTCTTGGATGAAACCGATTATCTAGATCCGTTTCAATCCGGTTTCAGGCCCGGTTTTGGCACCGAAACAGCCTTGGTCGCCCTGTATGATGACCTTTGTCGGGAGAGGGACAGGGGGAGTGTGACTCTGTTGATTCTCCTTGATCTCTCAGCGGCGTTTGATACCATCGACCATGGTATCCTTCTGGGGAGACTCGCGGAGTTGGGTGTCGGGGGCACTGCTTGGCAGTGGTTCCGCTCCTACTTTGCGGATCGTCACCAGAAGGTAGTGCTTGGGGAACATCACTCGACACCATGGACTCTCCATTGTGGAGTCCCCCAGGGATCGGTCTTGTCCCCCATGCTTTTCAACATCTACATGCAGCCGCTGGGTGCGGTCATCAGGAGTTTTGGAGTGCGTTGCCATCAGTACGCTGATGACACGGAGCTCTATTTCTCCTTTTCATCTTCCTCAGGTGAGTCTGTTGATGTGCTGAACCGTTGCCTGACCGCAATAATGGACTGGATGAGAGCTAATAAACTGAGACTCAATCCAGACAAGACCGAGACATTGTTGGTGAACGCCTTCCCTGCTCAGATGGTGGATGCTTACCCCGTTCTGGATGGGGTTACACTCCCCCTGAAAGAACAGGTACGTAGTTTGGGGGTTCTTCTCGACTCTTCCTTGTCTCTCGAGGCCCAAGTGGCCTCGGTGGCACGGAATGCATTTTACCATCTTCGTCTGGTAGCCCAACTACGCCCCTATCTGGACAGGGACGACCTCGCCTCCGTTGTCCACGCTCTGGTAACTTCAAGATTGGATTACTGTAATGCGCTCTACGTCGGGCTGCCCTTGAAGACAGTTCGGAAGCTTCAGCTGGTGCAGAACGCAGCTGCCAGATTATTGACGAGGACCAGTCGGTCTTCGCATATAACACCTGTCCTGGCGTGTCTGCACTGGCTTCCTATTTGCTTCCGGGCGAGATTCAAGGTGCTGGTTTTGACCTATAAAGCCTTACACGGCGTGGGACCTCAATACCTTGTGGAACGCCTCTCTCGCTATGAACCTACCCGTTCACTTCGTTCAGAATCTAAGGCCCTCCTCCGGGTACCAACCCATCGGGAAGCCCGGAGGGTGGTTACGAGATCTAGGGCCTTTTCTGTGGTGGCCCCTGAGTTGTGGAACAGCCTCCCCGAAGAGGTACACCTGGCGCCTACACTTCCATCTTTTCGGCGCCAGGTAAAGACCTTTTTATGCTCCCAGGCATTTTAATCTTCTTAACTTTTTAAATCTTTTAATCTGTATTTTAATTTTTGTAGTATTTATTTTGTTTTTGCTGTGCTTTTTGTTGTTTGTTTGTATGTTTTTGTATTTTTATTATGATATATTGTATTTTATTTTGTTTGTTCACCGCCCTGAGAGCTATTTCGCTAAGGGCGGTATATAAATTGAATAAAAAAAAATAAGGGGTGGGGAACATTTTTCAATCTGGGGGCCATGTTCTCTTCAAGAAAACCTTCCAAGGACCACATGCAGGAGGTGGGTGGGATAAGAATCAAAATGGGGTCTAGCCGGAGGAAAAAAACTGGGTGGAGCAAAATATGTGGCTTCTGAACTTTGCACAATAGGCTATATCCCAATCATGCGAAAGTCAGAGGGTTACCCTCACACACACATATCTCTCCATCTTCCACCCAGGCAAGCATGAGGCATTACTGTAGTATAAGAAGCCACTACAGCCAGGCAAACAGCCTGATGGCTCTATGTCTGTGGGGTAATGAATCCACTCTAGGTTTTAGTCTGAACTTTCAAGAAGCTGTCAAAGGTGCTGAACCTGCTTTGGGAATAGGCTTCAGCACCTTGGACAGCTCATTGAAAGTCTGGACTAAAACCAAAGCTGATTCACTAATAGGCAAAAAAAAAATGCAGTTTAAGAACATACCTATAGCCCACAGATATTTCTATCCAACTTTAAAAAGCAGGGAAATTGGGCAGCTATAGTGAATGCAGGGGGGGAGCAGGAGACCTGACCTCCTCTCTGAGATATTGGACTGCCCTACAAATTTGTCAAAATGCAAACACAATTTGGCTTGGTCTTTCACAGTCCAAGCCACTTGCTGTGTAGCTTGGAATCAATCAATCATTTTATTTGACTAACTGGTCAGCATAAAAAACATAATTAGCAAGGTTTATAGTACATACCAAATAATGTTATATAGCAATTTAATACAATATCATAAATAAATTTAGATTTAAAATAGTTATAAAACCATAAAATTATATATTTTTAGTTCAGTTTCTTGTGGCTCAATCGTAGGTTTCAGATTCAGGTGTTGTTCAACAAGATGAAGTTAAAATGGTATCATATAAGCCAGATTTGGATTTTTAGATTATCAATTAAAAGGACTTTTTAGAATTATGCGTCTTAAATTTTGAACAGCAAGACTAAACTTTGCTACTTGTATAGTTGTTTTTGAAAATGTATCACCTAAGAGATATTCCAACCAATAATTTTCTGATTTATGTGAAAAAGGGGCCAATAGGGGAATAATTAGTTGTTGTCTTAAGGTCTTGTAAAAGGGACAATACAGTAATACATGTGTATTATTCTCAACAGCGTCTTCACCACAGAGACACAAACGGTCTTTGTACGGTGTTTTAGTTAATCTGCCTTCCATAACGGCAGATGGTAAGACGTCCAATCGGATCTGTGAGAAGGCTTTACGGTACTTAGGAATTTCTAATTTCAGTAAGTATGGCATTGGAATAAAAAATTTAGAGTTATGCCTTTGTTTTTTGATTAACAGTAGCTGATGTTGATGGTCTATGTCTTTCAGACGCTGACGTATATTTACTGAGGCTGTTTCAGGTCCCATTAGAGAAATAAATTGGGAGAAAAAGCCAATCTTTAAAAGTTTATCTGTCACTAGTCCCGCCCAAGCAGAATGAAAATTATCTTTTAAAATATCCGGAGCAAGACCAATAGGATTAAAGGTAAGTTTTAGCCAGATATTAATCCTCAACTGCCATATCTTAGTTTCTACTGATTGAACTCAAGCTTCCAATCTAAGAATATTATTAGAAACACATGTGGGGATTGCCATAATAGATCTTAAAAAGGTAGTTTGAATTGCTTCAAACTGCCTAAATTTCAAGTTCTTATTGCCTTGAGAGCCAAAAGTCAGCTGTGGTATTATTTTGGCATTGAGGATTTTAATAGCTGGGAGAAAAGCTTGTCCTCCTTTGGTGTAGTAGAACGCCAGTAATGTTTTCATCGTTCTCCGTGCATTAAGAATCATGAGTTTATTATGGATCTGATGACTGCCTGAAGCTTGGAATACATAGCCCAAATACTTTAAGGAATTAACTTGTTCAATTTTATGACCATGTATCTGCCAGTAATGGTTAGTTTTTTTGCAGGTAAAAGCTATTATTTTAGTTTTCTGATAGTTTATTGTCAATAATTCAGTAGAACAGAAATCCACGAATTTGGCTAGAAGGCGTTTCAGATCAATTGGAGTTCTTGAGAGCAAAGCTACATCATCCGCATATAATAAGATATTTCTCGGTTTCTTGGCCAAAATAGGTGGATGAGCAGAGACTGGTGTTAGATTATGAACTATGTCATTAATATAAATAAATAGTATAGGTGCTAACACACAGCCTTGCTTGACTCCTCTTGATGTTAGGACAGGGTTAGATAAGTGACCATTAGTACTGCATCTTATTTGCAATGAGGTGTTATTATAAAGGCCTTGGTAATTACACCGAGGTAATTTAGTTTTGACCATAGGCGAGGGCGCGATATTAAATCGAATGCAGATTTTAAATCTATGAATGCCGTATAAAAGGTTCCTCCTTTTCTGCCCGCATATTTGTCAATTAGATGATGAAGAACTAGTATATGATCAAATATTGATCTTTTTGGTCGAAAACCTGCTTGCTCGATCGCTATGGTATCATTCTGATTAAGCCAGTCAATTAATTTTATGTGTAAATGGGCTGCATATAATTTACTAATTATATTTAGTAAGCTAATCGGCCTGTAATTCATAGGGTCGTTTGCAGGCCTTTTTTATAAATAGGTACAATTGCGGACATTCCCCAGTCCTTTGGTATTTCTAAGGATGAGTCGATATACGTAAACAGTGAGGCTAGGATGGGGGCCCACCAGTTTACATTGACTTTGAATACTTCTGGGGGGATATTATCTGGCCCAGGTGCTTTGTTGGCTTTCAATTTAGAGATTAAATAAATAATTTCCTGTTTGTTGACTGGGGGCCAATCCTGTGTGCTCTCATTTAATGAATAGGGCTCTGGTCTTAGGCCAGATCGATCCAGGAAAAGATTAGAAAAATAACTTTCCCAGATATGTGCTGGAACATTTGCAGCATTTTGGAATTGAGATTTTGGCCAGTGGTGTGTAACAAGACGCCAAAAGTTATTGGTATTTTTTAGTTCAGCAGTGTTAAGTAATTTTTGCCAGGTGGTGTTTCTTTCTTGTTGTTTTTTGTTCTTTATTAGAGCCTTGTATTTTTTCTTTACTTCACAGTATTGGTTTAGGTCTTCCCGAGACCCCGAGGCATTGCTTCTCTGGTAAGCATCCATCATTTGTCTTTTAATCTCAACACATTCACTATCAAACCACGTCTTAGATTTTAAATGATAAGGAGTAGTACAAAAGCGTGTATTTTTTATGATGACTGCTTGTAAGCTTGTCATTAATTTTTGAAAAATAAAAAGCGGGTTGGTAACAGGGGTGGGTTCTAACAATTCCTCTTTGATTTTAGTGATGGGTGAAGAGCTCAGTATATTAGAAATCTCAATATCAAGTTTAGGAATCCATTTAACTCTATTTGGACATATTTCTATTTCGTTGTTGATAAATGTCCTATGAGGTAGGTAAATATCCGCTGAATTGAAGTTGATTTCTGCGGTGACTGGCAGATGGTCACTTTCTGGGCAGTTTTTAATATAAAATTTGTTTATTGAAAAAAAGAGTTCAATTGAAACAAAGACTAGGTCGATGAGCGACGATCCACTAGATGAGTGGTAAGTAAGATCGCCTTTGGTATCTCCAGGGGCTCGGCCATTTAATAAGATTAGATTCGTCCCTGTGCACGCCTTCATTAGCGCAAATCCAGCATAATTAGTGCCGCTATCTTTAGAGCAACGAGAAGGTATATTTGTAGTCTCCATTGCGATTAAAGGTAATTGGTGGTATTTTCGATATAATTCCATATCTGAGACACCAATCCTAGCATTAAAATCACCATGCATGATCAATTTTTTCTCCGGGTTTTCAGTCATCAGCTTGGATATGAAGGTCTCAAGAAGGGAAATTCTTTTGTTGGCTATTTTGTTGCTTCGTGCCGGTGGTAGATATACATTAATAAGTATTATTGAGAATTGATTGAAATTCAAGGTAACAGCAATAGCCAGATCTTGTAAATTTCCAGAGAGTATAATTTTAACTTTCAAGGAAGTTGAGATGAAGGTGCATATCCCACCTTTAGCCCGACCTCCCCTTTTACTGGGTATAGCTTGAAGATGGAACGGTATGTAACCATCAAGAGTTGGTTCATTTATAGTCCAAGTTTCTTGGAGTGTTATTATATCGTAAGAGGTCAGGAAATCTTTTATGTCCTGATTCGTAGATTTTCTATTCCATCCAGCTATATTCCATGATAGTATTTTAAGTTCTTTCATTTTTGGATTGGGATTTAGTCAGTTAGGTGAGTGATGCATAGTTATGTGTCGATGTAAAACCATTTCTCTATGTTCACTTCCCATAGTTCTATGACAATGATGACTTTCAAGCATGTTATCTTCTGAGGTAAGGGCAACAGGAATAGAAGACGTAGCTATTAAAGATGAATTTGAGGAACTGGCGCGTATCGAATTTAATGTAGTGGAATCATTTATATCGTCCCAAGGATTAGGGGCAATTAGAGATTCATGTGTATCAGGTAAGTTGGCTACCTTCCTTACATTTTCCAAGGTCTGTATTAGATTTTTTAATCTGCTAATGGTCTCCAGCTGTTCTATGGAGTTGAAGTTGGGGTATGAATCAAGAAGCAGCAGTTCTTCAGGTGAGAAATCCAGTGTCTTAGATTTATCCTGCCTATTTGGTAAATCTGGATTGGTAATTTCCGTCAGTAGTTGTTGTTCTTCTAGCATTATGGGTGATTCATTATCCCTCACTTCCCTTTTAGTCTTCTTTATTGGTTTTGATTGCGTAAGTAGGTTCAGATTTGATGGTGGGGGGTTCAACAAACTTTGTGGCAAAGCATGGTCTTCAAAATATCTTATTACCCATAATTGATGGAGCGAAAATTTGTCTTTGTTCTTATATATCAAGTTGGTGGATCTGATATCTTGAAATGTAACAACTGCTCTGGCTGAGGTGTACTTGTAGAAAAGGTATTGCACCGCTGTAATTGAGTTTATGTTAATGAGGCCTGGGGTTATCCTCTCAAGTAGTTCCCATAGATGATGTTTTCTATCAGTAAATGTAAGCCAGCCCTTAGGTTTGGGAAAATTTAGAATTACCAGTTTCTTTTGATTTAAAATCAATTCCCAATGTGGACTCCTCGGTTGGTTTACTGTCTCCTCATTATTGTTTTTGCATTCCAATTGGATCTGATTTAACATAGTACAGTTACGCTTTTCCATCCCCTGAACTATGGTCGCTTGAGGTATATGTTGTGTCAGTGTGTCGATGACGTCATCGTGGGGAAATTCAACCTCTTGGGAGTTCTTAAGTTCCTTCTTTTCCTTAGCTCTCCTTTTCCTTTTTTCCTTTATTTTTGTAGCACTTTGCGAGGGATCTAGTAACTTATATAAATTTCCAAAATTCATATTTGACTTCTGGAAAAATTTGGGATTTTTTATATTTTTGCTTTTTTGGGGTTGTTGCAGTACTTGTGATTTCGAGCTAGGTTTATTCTTTATGGCAGGAGTCCATTCCTTAATCATAGTTTGGGTAGCTTGTGATCTTTGCATTGATTTCCCTTTGAAAAAATTGGTTTGTGAGTCTATTTTTGTCGTAAGCTATATTAGTGTTGATAATAAGGAATTTGATTCAGCAACATATGCAGCAATTTGTGAGAAGTATTGTGTAACTGTTGAAATCCATTCTGCATTTAATCCTATGTCTCCCATTTTGCCCTGAGTCATATAAATAGTATTTCTTTCGGGCAAATTGTGTGACTCAATATTTATTTATTTATTTATTATTCAATTTATTAGTCGCCCATCTGGCTGGTTGACCAGCCACTCTGGGCGACGTACATGATAAAACAATACATTAAACATTAAAATTTAAAAACCTAACTATAAAAGCTTAACCCATCCCAAAAGCTTTCCTGAAAAGCCAAGTCTTCAAAGTCCGGCGGAAAGTCATCTCAGAAGGGGCATGACGGAGATCATTTCGGAGAGAATTCCATAGGGTGGGGGCCACTATTGAGAAAGCCCACTCTCTAGTCCTCACCGGTCTTGCTGTTTTTACCGGTGGGATCGAGAGAAGGTCCTCTGAGGCTGATCTTGTTGAGCGGCATCCCTGATGATGCTGGAGGCGCTCCTTCAGATAGACTGGGCCAAAACCGTATAGGGTTTTAAAGGTCAGAACCAACACCTTGAATTGGGTTCGGTAAGCAACCGGTAACCAGTGCAACTCCTTCAACACAGGAGTGATGTGATCTTGCCAGCGGCTGCCTTTAATCAGATGAGCCGCCGCATTCTGTACCAGTTGCAGCTTCCGGACCGTTTTCAAGTGTAACCCCATGTAGAGCGCATTACGGTAGTCTAGGCGAGAGGTGACCAGGGCATGTACCACCGGTGGGAGTAGATGGTTGGGAAGGTAGGGGCACAGCCTCCGTATCAGATGGAGTTGATACAGTACCATCCGGCTCACAGCCGAGACTTGAGCCTCCATGGACAGCTGGGAGTCCAAAATGACCCCCAGGTTGCGGACCTGGTCTTTCAGGGGCAAATGTACCCCATTGAGCACCAGGTCGACATCCCCCAACCTTTTCTTGTCTCCCACAAACAGTACCTCGGTTTTATCCGAATTCAGCTTCAGCTTATTCCTTCCCATCCAGCCACTCACCGATTCCAGGCATCTGGACAGGGTTTCTACATGCCAGGTCTGCGCTCTCATCCAGTATCATATCATATTGTCTGCTTTTCCCTCCTCATTATATATGGCATCAATAAAATCTTTAAAGTCGCAGATACTATGATCAGCATCTTCCAAAATGTTCCTTCTTAATGACTGGGGCAGAGATGATGTTAAGGTTTCAGTGCTTCTTGGGGTCAATGACTCCAATGTTATCTCTCTGTGAGAGGATTCTAAGGAAGACATAGAGCTAGATATAGATAAGTTAACTGCAGATTCTTTTGTGTGTGAAGCGGCAGGGTCAGTGGGAGCAATACACTGCTCTGCTTGCTTTAATTCTTCTGCTAAATTTGGACAAGGGAATTCCTCCTACTTCTGAGCCAGCACTTCTGTGGTGCTTAAAGAAACATCAAAGACATCTCTTTCTAGCTCCGGTGGAGGGATGGAATGTAAGTCTAATGTTGCTGTTTCATTACTTTTCCCTCTTTCTTTTCCTTTTCCTTGATAGTATTGGGTAATTTCAGTTTGTCTATGCCTGAGATGGGGCCTTCTGGATGAAGGTTTCGTTAATTCAAGCGCAGGGGAAATTCCCAGCCTGTTGCAAGCACTTCTAGTGAGAACCATTCGTGCTTATCTTAAAGTTCTTCTGGAGGAGGGTTTTATTTGTCTTTTGCTTGACTTAAAGTCCTTTTGAAATAGGATGGTGGAATTCAGTGGATTAGCTTCCCGTCCTTGAGTTACTTACAGTTGGAAGATTAATATACAACTGAGATTCGTTGTCTCCGTCAGTTCTGAGATTAATTAGAATTTGAAGCTGTATCATACAGTAATCCAGCCTATTAGATCAGCATTTATCACAGGAGAGATATGGTTGTTATATAATGAGATGAATGCCAGCCCCCTTTCCACTTTCCTTCATCTCCCTTGCTCTCCATGTTGTCCACAGATATTTCTATCAAACTTGAAAAAGCAGGGAAATTGGGCAGCTATAGTGAATGCGCCAGGGGAGCAGGAGACCTGAACTCCTTTTTGAGATATTGTACTGCTCTACAAATTTGTCAAAATGCAAACACCATTTGGGTTGGTCTTTCACAGTCCAATACACTTCCTGTGTAGCTTGGAAGAATTTGGTACTATGTGCCTCTGAGCATATGGTGAGTGGTGGCAACACCTACCATCTCCAAAGATGGAGAATTATATTTTTGTATGTTTGTGGGTGTTCTTTTTACTTTGCTTCTTTCCTGTGTTACTAATGTTTCTACACAGAATCTAATCTAGAAAATTTTATTTCCCTCATTATTCATCCTAGAAATCTGTGTCAAATTTATTTTATTAATTTCAAAGCCTTTTTATTCATCAATGTCATATGATGGTGAAGACAGCCTTTTGTGTTTCAAATTGGAGGTGATGTTCTTTTTTATTTTGGGTGCATTAACAGTTGAATCTGAACCTGCAGTTTAATGTAAAATCAGACTGATTACAATACTTCAGCAATGACTCTAGCTGTTGGGAAAAAGAGGATGCACGTTTTCACCCTGCTATGTTTCAACCACTTCATTTAAGGCAAGGTGGGCATGGTCAATTAAAAACATAGAGCACACCTAGAATTTTGCTAGAATATATTTTACCTCCAACTGTTTGATCTTGTGCAGACTGAGACTCTCATGTCCATTGGAAACTATTCTGCAGTATAGTCAGTGCCATTATTCCACAATTGTTTTTGGAGCTTTTTTTTTAGTGTTGCAAAGTGTTGCTGTACTTCACATATTCACAAAAACAGAAGCAAAGGAGAATGTATTACTATAGGAAACGTCACTAAAATTGCAAAGTAAATCAGACATATTTAAAGTGACCATCTGAACTATATCAACTGTCTTAATAATGTTGCTTCCTCCCTGCTAAAACAAGATAATAAATAATAATAAATTTTATTTTTCAGTCGCCTATCTATCTGGGTCAAGGATGCTCTAGGCGACGTACAACAAAAGTAAAAAAACAATACATATATATATCAACACAACCAATTTAAATTAAAAACCATCCTTCAATACATATAGCATACAGTTAATCTGTCCCAATCTTGTAGGCCTGCCTGAATAGCCAGGTCTTTAAGGCTAGGTGAAAGCTTGACAAGGAGGGAGCATGTCTGAGATCAAGAGGGAGAGAGTTCCAGAGGGTGGGGGCCACAACAGAAAATGCCCTCTCTCTGGTCTGCACCAGCCTAGCTGTTCTCACCGGTGGGACCGAGAGAAGGTCTTAAGAGGCTGATCTTGTCAGGCGGCATAATCTGTGATTCTGGAGGCGTTCCTTCAGATATACTGGGACGAAACCGTATAGGGTTTTAAAGGTCAACACCAACACCTTGAATTGGGCCCGGTAAACAACTGGTAGCCAGTGTAGATCTAATAACACTGGGGTGATATGATCCCAGCGACGGCTATGCTTAATCAAGCGTGCCGCCGCATTCTGTACCAGTTGTAATTTCCGGACCGTTTTCAAGGGTAACCCCACGTAGAGCGCATTGCAGTAGTCTAAGCGAGAGGAGACCAGGGCATGTATCACTCGGGGGAGAAGATGAAGAGGAAGGTAGGGTCGCAGTCTCTGTATCAGATGTAATTGATACCAAGCTGCCCGGCTCACTGCTGTAATCTGAGCCTCCATAGACAGCTGGGAGTCAAGAATGACCCCAAGACTGCGGACCTGGTCCTTCAGGGGTAAATTCACCCCATTAAGCACCAGGTCAGTAATTCCTAAGCTTCTTTTATCTCCCATGAGTAACACCTCAGTCTTATCGGGGTTCAGCTTCAGCCTATTCTCTCCCATTCATCCACTTACGGATTCCAGGCACTTGGACATGGTGTTCACAGCCAACTCCGGTAAGGACTTAAATGAGAGATAGAGCTGAGTGTCATCTGCATACTGATGACACTGCAGCCCAAAGCTCCTGATGATGGCCCCCAGCGGTTTCACATAGATGTTGAATAGCATGGGAGAGAGGATAGAGCCCTGTGGCACTCCACAATGAAGAGGCCAAGGGTCTGAAACCTCATCTCCCAATGCCACCCGTTGCTGCCTATCCGAGAGATAGGAACGGAACCACTGCAATACAGTGCCTCCTATTCCTAATCCCTCCAGGCGATTTAAAAGGATACCGTGGTCAACGGTATCAAAAGCCACTAAGAGGTCCAGGAGGACAAGGAAGGTGTATTTACCCCTATCCAATGCCCTCCTCATATCATCTACCAGAGCGACCAAGGCTGTTTCCGTTCCATGACCAGTCCTGAAACCCGATTGGAATGGATCTAAGTAATCCGTTTCCTCCAAGTGTGTCTGTAACTGCACAGCCACCACCCTCTCAATCACCTTGCCCAAGAATGGTAAATTAGAGACTGGGCGAAAGTTGTTTAACTCTTGGGGATCCAAGGACTTTTTTTTAGGATGGGCTTTATTACCGCTTCCTTGAAGGCTGATGGCATTGCACCCTCTTGCAAGGATGCATTCACCACCGCCTTGATCCCTTCGCTCAGTCTCTCTTTACAGCTCGTAATGAGCCATGAAGGGCAAGGATCAACCAGACAGGTGGTTGGCTTCACAGTACCGAGCACCTTGTCCACTTCCTCAGAGAGAAGAGGCTGAAACCGATCCCAACGCACCGGAATGCAACTGGTCGACTCTGGCCCACTTCCTGTCTCCACGGCGAGCAGAATCATGCTCTTCAGGCGCTCGATTTTATCGGCAAAGTGTTTCGCAAAAGTATCACAGGAGGTTTTAGAATGTTCCATGGGTTCCCGAGCAACTGGACCGACCAGGCTTTGGACCACTTGGAACAACCTCCTGGGACAACATTCTGCCGATGCAATAGAGGCAGCAAAGAAATCTCTCTTTGCTGCCTTTGTTGCCACCTGGTAGGCAGCTATTGCTTCTCTAACCCATGTCCGATCGTCTTCAGTGCGAAATTTCCGCCACCGGCGCTCAAGTCATCTCACCTCCTGTCTCAGACCCCGCAACTGTGGTGTATACCAGGGTGCTGTCTGAGTTCTATTCAGGGGGAGAGGACGTTTCGGAGCCACCCGGTCCACTGCCCTAGTGATCTCCTTATTCCACTCCATCACCAGGGATTCGACCAGGCGTCCTTCAGTCAGCTCCATATCACCCAGCACATTCAGGAATCCTTTGGGCTCCATCAGGCATCTGGGGCGGACCATCCTAATAGGTCCTTGTCCCCTGCGGAGGGCGTGTGGCATCGAGAGATCTATATTCACCAGATAGTGATCTGACCATGACACGAGGTCAGACACCTGGGGCGGACCATCTTAATAGGTCCTCCACCCCCACGGAGGGTTCGTGGAACCGAAACGTCTATTCTCACCAGATAGTGGTCTGACCATGACAAGGGGGTGATGGATGTACCCCCAATTTCCAGATCACTCCCCTCCCCTCCCGAGATAAACACAAGGTTGGGAGCATGACCGGCTACATGGGTAGGCCCTATATTACTAAGGTGCAGATCCCAGGAAGTCATGGTTTCCATGAAATCCCAAGGGGCTCCTGTGAGGACAGTCTCGGCGTGTATGTTGAAATCCCCCATCACCACAAGATTGGGGGAGAGCAACCGCACATCCGAGATCACCTCGAGCACCTCAGTCAGGGATTGTGCTGTGCAGCGGGGTGGGCGGTACACAAGTAGAATCCCTAAACTGCCCTTTGGGCCCAACCTCCAGTACATGCAATCAACAAACTTGATCTCGTGGAGAGGGGGTCTGGCGAAACACAAAGATTCCCGATAGATGACTGCCACTCCCCCTCCCCGCCTACCAATCCTCGGCTGCTGTGCATATCGGAAACCGGCAAGACGCATGGCCTCAAGTATAGGTGCTGAGGCCTCATCCAGCCAGGTCTCCATAATACACACCAAGTCTGCGTTCTCATCCAGGATCGTATCATGGATGAGTGATGTTTTCTTTACCACAGACCTGGTGTTACACAACAGCAGTGGAAGATTGGATGGAGTTCTGCCTCTCCCAGTTATCATCTGGTGGTAAACAGGCCCGGAACAAGGGATGGATATTAAGCATCTATCCCTGGTTCCCCGATGCCGGCTTGGCCTGCTACCCACGCCCCTCCAGGATCTGCCACCTAGCCTTTGAATATTGTGGTTCTGATCAGCACAGCACATGTCTTCTTCCTATTATTTGGGCTGATTGCAGGTGTTGCCACCACTCACCATATGTTTTGAAATGAGCTTATGGGAAGCATCAGAATTGCATGGGGGTATTTTTGATTTAACATTGCGGAATGTGAAAAACCCACACTGGCTATAGTATACAGCACTGTCATGGCTGTATAATTTACTACCCCAGTGACATAGGGGCCACCAGTCTCCACTGCAGGCAAAAGCATTTGAGGAGACAGTCTGATGAGGGGTGTGGCCTGGGAGGGAACATGATCTGGAGAGAGTCCTGAGAGCTGCATAAAGAGGCATGGAGGGGCACATTTGGCCCTTGGGCCTCAGGTTCCCCATTACCTTACTACACCATGGTTCCTTCCCATACCAAGGACATAATCATAGAAGCTCTCTGCCACTTGGAAAGTTGCCATGTTGCAGCTCCTCCCTGTGCCAGTATTGCCACATTTTGCAAAAGAGGCACTACTATTGAAAGGGAAGAACTGCAGTGTGACCTCTGGAATGAGACATGCAGCAATAGCAGCAGGAATGAGACATGCAGCAATAGCTGCCACATCACAAAAAGTAACAAGAGAAAAGGACCTGCCTTACCCAGCTCTTTCCTACGGCAAGTGCCTCTTGACCACATCTATGCTAGACATTTATTTCACTTTAAGCAATCATGAATCCCAAAGAATCCTGGGAAGTGTAGCTTGTGAGGAGTGCTGAGAGTTGTTAAGAAACTGTTATTCCTCTCACAGAGTTCAATTTCCCAGAAATCTCTAGGAAGGGGAATGACTGTTAAACCACTCTGGCTACTGGAACTCTGTCAGGGGAATAGGAGTCTACTAACAACTCTCAGCACCCTTCACAAGCTACACATCCCAGAATTCTTTGTGGGGAGCCATGACTGTTTAAAGTAGAATAACAGTGGAATAAATGCCTGGTGTGAATGTGGCCTTAGTTAGCTTATGTGCACTAGGGATGGGATTCACTGGCTGGTGCTGGTTTGAAAGCATTCCATTGACTAACAGGCTATTATCGATTCAAGTCTGTGTTACCAATTCATTCCCCCCCCAAAAAATATTAATCAATATTAATATCAATATTTTAGATTTGTTCTGAAAACAGCCACAGAAAATCACTACATAAAAATCCAATCTGCAATGATAGTGAATAAGGAAATTAATGGAAAATTCGGTTTTGTTGTTGTTATGTGCCTTCAAGCTGATTATGACTTATGGCAACCCTATGAATCGGCAACATCCAATAGCATCTGTCATGAACCACCCTGTTCAGATCTTGTAAGTTCAGGTCTGTGGCTTCCTTTATGGAATCAATCCATCTCTTGTTTGGCCTTCCTCTTTTTCAACTCGGTATTTATAGCGAATAGCAAATATTGATCCCTGACAAAATGGTATCAGAAGGAAGTTTGATGGAGCAAAAATCAAACCGGCACAGAAATGCAGATTCCATCCTAGTAACATGCATATTTACTTGACACAAACTAACGAATGTAACTTATGTCCCCTAATGAATGTAACTTGCATTAAGCAGCACAAATATGATGTTTATCAGTCCATACATACTTCTTTGATTGGGTGCTGATTAGGTGGTGTTGTGAGACTCAAAATAGCAGTGGTGAGGATGGAAAAAATCTAAACTTCACTGAGAGCACAGTCAATAGATATTATTTTTTATTTTTTATTTATTTTGTTTCATTTTTAAACCGCCATAGCGAGTAGCTCTCTGGGTGGTGAACAAAACAGGATTAAAATACAATATACAATAAAATCAGTGACGAACAACAGCAAATAAACAAAAACATTAAATAGAACATATTGACATTAAAATTGAACATTATAATAACATTAAAATGCCTGGGAGTATAGCCAGGTCTTAACCTGGCGCCTAAAAGAAAGTACCGTAGGCGCCAGGCGTATTTCCTCCGGTAAGCTGTTCCATAATTCGGGGGCCACCACAGAAAAGGCCCTAGATCTAGTAACAATCCTCCGGGCATCCTGGTGAGTTGGTACCCGGAGGAAGGCCTTGGATACTGAATGAAGTGAACGGGTAGGTTCATAGCGGGAGAGGCGTTCCACAAGGTACTGCGGTCCCACACCGTGTAAGGCTTTATAGGTCAAAACCAGCACCTTGAATCTGGCTCAGAAACAAATAGGCAGCCAGTGCAAACGGGCCAGGACAGGTGTTATATGTGCGGACCAGCGGGTCCTCGTCAACAACCTGGCTGCCGCATTTTGCACTAGCTGAAGTTTCCGAACGGTCTTCAAGGGCAGCCCTACATAGGGCACATTACAGTAGTCCAATCTAGAGGTTACCAGAGCATGAACAACTGAGGCAAGATTGTCACTGTCCAGATAGGGGCGTAGTTGGGCTACTAAACGAAGATGGTAAAACGCATTCCGAGCCACCGAGGCCACTTGAGCCTCAAGCGGCAAGGAAGGGTCAAAAAGGACCCCCAGACTACGAACCTGTTCCTTCAAGGGGAGTGTAACCCCATCTAGAACAGGATAAACATCCACCATCTGGGCAGGTAAAGAGCTCACCAACAATGTCTCAGTCTTGTCTGGATTGAGCTTCAGTTTATTAGCTCTCATCCAGTCCATTATCGCGGTCAGATATTGAGATTCAGCAGTGAAAATAGTTCCTGACAAATATCTACATGCTAGCAAGAGCAACTAATTGAACTGTATAGTGCACCCACTTTATGTACTTTTAAAGTGGATTGGCTCACCTGTGGCCCTCCAGATGTTCCTGAATTACAACCCACATCATCCCTGTTCATTGACCATGCTGGCTGCGACTGATGGCGGCTGGAGTCCAGCAACATCTGAAGAACCACGCGTTAGCCACTCACCTCCCATTATTAAGTATCATATGTGCAACATTTTTCTAATGTTTATAGTTGTTCAAGGCTCTAACTGCCATAAATAAAAATAAACTGCAATTGGGTAGAAGGGGATTGGAGATGGAGGTCTCATCTACACGGTGGTTTACTATGTGTTTAGTGCTTCTCACATGTCCTTTTAATTCACATGGTTCACATGATGTTATTGGCAAATAGAAGCTATCACACAGTTTCCCCCCTGTAAATCCATACTAACTCAATCCTCTGAGAATATGAAAAGGAAAGGAAAAAACATCTTCACTTTGTATCTCTAGTGCTTGCAGACGCTTTGCTCTGATGTTTGTAGGTGGGTGTGTCAATTGTTCCCCTCTCCATGCTCACTCCCTCCTCCCTTTATTCATTTTATTTCCTGTAGGCTGAAAAGCAACTTTAAGCTGCTCTCCTCCTTCTTTTTTATGTTGCTGCAAACAGTGCCTTTATTTTCTTTTTCCCCCAACGTGTGCAAAAGCAATACACTGGCCAAACAAAGATTTTATTTCAGCTGTATCCTACCAGAAAAAACACAGATATTTGTACTTCTGGGGATTTTTTAGAGGAGCCCACTGTAGCATGCTTGGTTGCCAAGCAACCAGGGGGAGTGGAAATGTTAAATTAGAGGGCATGGTCATTAGGAAACTGCATGATTGATCCTTCCCCTCAGTGTGAATAGAAAACACCATGTTTGCAGCTGGCATTGAGCCCTTACTGTGGATGACACAAATAGAAAATGGAGGTAAAAACAGTGTCTTTACATTTCCAGTTTTTAGTACAAAGTAATGCTCCCATGTGGATAAGCCCGGAGAGATACACATCCAATTCCAGGCAGCTGGATTCCACCTCTGATGTTTCATAATACCCATTTCAAGTAAGAATTGTTATTCTTGTCACCTATGCTGCACTCTTTAACACACAATTAGTTTCAAAGAGCAATCATATATTTTTCCATTTGAAAAGTGGAATCTCTGTTGTGACTATAGTAACTGAGTTGAAACTATTTACATGCAAAGCTCAATGCATTAAAACAATTGACTGACAGAAGCCTAAATGCTTGTATTGCATGAAACAGGGAACAGCCATGGAATAAATTCTCTGAACTATCTTTTTTTCTGACTAATGAAATTCTTTCTTTTCCAGTGGATCAGTAAACTCTAACAAAAGAGCTGTCTTTTTTAATCATGTTCTTCCTTCTCATCCCATTCTCTCTACATACACAATCACATTCTGTTTGCTGATCCTATCAAAGAAGCCTTGGGGCCCAAGAAAAGTCTTTTTGAGCACGAGTATATATTTCTCTTCATTGTGCTGCTTTTTTTTTAACTGCCATTCAGCATTATAATGTTCCACCGCACACTGAATAAGACAACAAAATGCTATAAAGCCATGTACATGCTCTGTGTGTGCGTATATACTGGGCTGAACCCAACCCTCTATTTTTGCCAAATCTTAACTCTCTTCCATGGGAAGTGGGAGAACTTTGTGTGAAATTAGATGTACAGGGTAGGGGTTGTGTTTGCCATATTTAAGTGGCTATTTTGATGTCTGGATTATCAAGTTGCCATGAAGCACTTCAGAGCCCCTGCTTGTGGATTTGTGGTACCTTGTAAAGGTCCTGCTTCGCCTCTGGCAGCACTATTTTGATGTCTTGATTGCCAAAGTGCTACAAAATGCTTCAGCGTGCCCTACCTTGTAGAGATCCTTCTTAGGTTCTGACAAGACAGGAGTATGTCTAAGACATCCTTCTTCACTTCAAGATCTGTCCAAATCCAGTACACAAACCATATATCTATATTTATATCTATACTTACACGAATCTAAAAAAATGTAACATGAACATTGAGAACTGGGAAGTCTTGGCCCATGAACGTCCCAAATGGAGGTCGGCTATTATCAAAGGTGCCATGGACTTCGAAGAAGCACAAATACAGGGCGAACGGGACAAACGAGCTAAGGGGAAGGCACATCAAACAAATCCTTATCGCGACCATCTTCCATCTGGAAACCTATGTCCTCACTGTGGGAGGCTGTGTGGATCCAGAATTGGCATCCACAGTCACTTATGGACCCAATGTCAGTTAAAGACCTTACCTTGGGAGACAATCTTACTCAGCCATGAGTGATCGCCAATGAATGAACATACACACAAAGGGAGAGAATATATAAGGCATTATTAATATTTGTTATCAGTAGGGACTTTCAGTAGATACATTCAGCTTTTAGAAATGTATAGAAGGCATTCCTTTGTGCTAAATGGTTGGGATGCACAGAAGAAATACACTTGACAAGAGTCAACAGATGCTGTAGGCTAGTGTCTTCCAAAGCTGAGGAAAAAAAACTAGTACAGGCTGCTTAAAACTGTGTCTGCTTAAAACTGATGAATAATACACTTAGTGTTCCTGGATTGTACCTTTACCGAGGTATAAGGAGGTGGCACAACATCACTGAATTTAAAGAAGGGCACAACTCTGTCAAATGATCTGCACTTGAATAATTATTGTCATATCTGTCTGGTTAAATGCCAGAGCTGAGGTTCCTGATGCCAATTCGCTGCTCAATTCACACTTTACTTTTTGATGATTTTGCCAGCAGCTATTATATGTGTTCCTAGTTCCTCACTACTATAGATCCTAGGACACATTTATGGACGCCGAGCACAAGTCCATCACTCCTCCAGCTTAATAGTGACGTGAATGTATTTAAACAGATATCAAAGTCCTCAGTCCGCAATAAGAATTCCAGGTGAGCTGAATTACCAAGCAGGTACTGCTCTTTTAATACCTTCTACTCCTTGTGGGAACAATCCACACGGTTCACTGCAAAGAAAGCCACCTCTCTACTCTTTTCCACTCATGCTTCCAAACTTTCCCTTGTTTTCCATACGTCCCAAGTCTTGCATTTCAGGGGTGTTCACGCATTACATTTGATGAATGTACGATCTATGTACCTGTGTACACAAATAGCTGAGCTGCACACCTGTACTTATTCACACGTAATGTTCAACAAATGTACAGTCTGTGTACCTGCATACACAAATAGTTGAGTTGTACAAATGAAGAAGTGTACACTCTTTCACACAAATGCTTGTACATGTATAGAAACAGGTTGTACATGTGTTCAGTGTAATGTGTGAACAACCCTTTTCCTTCTTCAGCAATATAACTGGTTTACCTGACCAATGTTCTCTTTTCCCCAGTCTCCCTCTCCTCTTCTCCATGACTGGTATAATCTCTATACCACCCACTGCCCAGCAGAAACAGAGTAACACAGAATTAAGGAAGGAAGCAATTGCAGTTGCAAACTGAGGAAGGCAGGATAAAAAAAAAACCAAATCAACAGATGTGGAGTAGCCTCAAATAAATGAGAGACATCTCTCTTCTCCTTATACCTCTACAGCTGCTGTGCTTTGTACCTTTTTACTGCAGCTATGTTATGCCTTTTCATCTTCTTTTTCTTCCTTCCTTTATTCTTGCACTTTAAGATTGGCATTCATTCACTGTGTGTCAGAGGTCTGGAAGGCTAGCTCCAGAGAGCTAAATGGCAGAGCTCCTAATGGGCTTGAAAAAAACCCCTCTCTCTCTCTCTCTCTCTCTCTCTCTCTCTCTCTCTCTCTCTCTCTCTCTCTCTCTCTCTCTCTCTCTCTCTCTCTCACACACACACACACACACACACACACACACACACACACACACACACACACACACACACACACACACACACACACACACACACACACCCCTCTGTCTCCCTATCACCAACTTCTAATAGTGTTGTTTAGTGATGGGTAAATTCTTTCCAGCTGACCTCGTAATGAGTTCTCCACCCCCTCCAGCTTTCTAAGAGTATTCTGGGGGGAAAATCCAGATATATTTCCAAAGATCAAGCTCATGAAAGCTTGCCTTGTGTAATGCTGGCTCTCTCCCTTTCCCAAACCCTGGTGAATGGGTGTAGTGGAGGGCTTCATCAATGACTTAATTCCTATGGAGTTTCTATTACAGCCAGAAAGCAATAGAAATGGAGTGTCCAGTGTCTCCCTTCACAATGTATTTAGCACAGAGGAATTGGGGACTCAATTTTCCAGAGTCCTCAGACCCAGTGACAATGAATATTTCTGATATGTCTCAACTGATGCCCTCCCCACGACCCCCCATAGCAATCCAAACTCCTTTGCCAGGATGCAATTTGGGACAGGCAAAACCAGCAGCAGCGAGTGCTGTCTAGCCATGGACTTTGGGAGGAGGGGTTAGACTAGTGGGAGATTCCCTACTGCGTGGGATTGAAACCCAAGTATGCCAAGAAGACCTATGGACTCACCAGGTATGTTGTCTCCCTGGAGGAAGGATTAGAGATATGACAGAAGGGTTGCCATCACTAATAAAGCCCAATGACAGGTATCCCTTTCTTCTCATCCATGTGGAAACAAATGATACAGCCAAGTGGAGTTATGAAGAAATCACATCAGACTTTGAAGTTCTGGGAAGGAAACTCAAGGACTTTGGGATCCAGATAGTTTTCTCATCTATCCTTCCGGTACTTAGAAAAGGAGTAGAAAAAGAAAGAAAAATACTCCAGCTATGAATGACTGGCTATGAAGGTAGTGCCGACAAGAGATTTAGATTCTAGGACCACGGCCTATGCTTCCCGGGAGATGGACTGCTGACAAGTGGTGGATTGCACTTCACAAGGTCTGGGAAGTATGTGTTTGGCCACAGCATGAAGAACTTAACCATGAAAGCTTTAGACTGAATCCTCAGGGGTAAGGAGACATACATTTGATGGTAATGACTAACCAGGGCTGGTTCTAAAGGGCGGCCAGGTTGGGCACTGGCCCAATGGCCCCTGGAGCTACAGGGGGGCCCTCAGCCGCCCCTCTGCTCCCCTTCCATGATCCGCCCCCACATCCCCCACGTCTCCCCACTTACCTGTCTGCTGTCTTTTACTGTTGCCCTTACTGAAGATGGTGGCCACGGTTTCCCTAAGGTACTGAAGCCCCTGCCACCATCTTAGTTGATGGCAGAGATGCGCGCATGTAGCACGCATGCGTGCCATCAATAAAGATGGTGGCGGAGGCTTCATCCTCTTAGGGAAACAGTGGCCGCCATCTCGGTTAATGGCAATAGTAAAAGACAGGAGACAGGTAGGTGGGGGTGGGTTGTGCATGCACACGAATGCGAACACGCAGACACACTGGGGCCCAGGGCAAGCTGATGCCCAAGGGCCCCGGCATTCCTGGAGCCGGCCCTGCGACTAACAAAGACTTGTGCACAGTAAGAGGAACTGAGGGAATGGCTCTAATGGCACCTAGTAACAGTCTTCATAAAAATGTAGGAAGGAAGCTAGGCCTTCACGGAAATCACATGGTCTTCGATGTCTGTATACTAATGCTCAGAGTATGGGAAACAAACAAAATGAACTTTGACCCTTAATACAGGAGAGTAAATATGACTTGATGGGTATAACTGAAAGTTGATGGGATGACTCCCATGACTGGAACACAGCAATTGAAGGATATAATTTCTTTAAAAAGAATAGAAGGAATAGAAAGGAAGGCAGAGTTGCACTATATGTTAAAAATATATATCCTTGCACAGAAATACAGGAGGATGAGCTTGGTGGCTCCACTGAGAGTATTTGGATTAAAATAAATGAGGCAAGGAATAAAAGGAACATGGTGGTTGGAGCCTACTACTGATCACCCAAATCAAGGCAAAGATGTGGATGAAACTTTTGAAAAGCAATTTGCCAGTATTTCAAAGAGGCATGATGTAATAGTAATGGGGGACTTTAATTACCCCAATATCTGTTGGGAGACAAATTCTGCCAAACACGGCCCCTCCAAGAAATTCCTAACTTGTGTTGCTGATAACTTTCTCTTACAGAAAGTGGAGGAAGGAATGATCAGCTACCCTTGACTCAGTTCTAACCAACAGAGATGACATAGTGGATGAAATGACAGTTATGGGAACTTTGGGGGAAAGTGATCATGTTATACTTGGGTTCTTGATTTTAAAGACTGAGAGCAGCCATAAGTGTACCCTGGACTTCAGGAAAGCTGATTTTAATAAACTCAGAACAATTGTAAGTACAGTTCCATGGCAAGCGACCCTAATGAGAAAAGGAGTCCAAGATGTGTGAGGGTTTTAAAAAAGGAAATTCTAAAAGCGCAATGGCAAGCAATTCCAACAGGAAAAAAGGGGAGAAACAGCAGAAGAAGCCAATGTAGTTTCACAGAAAGCTCAGAGATGACCTAAAAACAGAAAATAACACATACAGAAAGTGAATGGAAGGCCAGACCACAAAGGAAGAGTACAGAGAGGTAGCACGGAATTGCAGGGATAGCACCAGGAAGGCTAAAGCTGAGAATGAACTGGAGTTAGCGAGGGATGCCAAAAGCAGCAAAAAAGCTTCTTCCAGTACACCCATAGAAAAAAGACAAAAAAGAAATGGTAGTACAGCTACTCAGTAAGAATGGCAAAATGTTAACAGATCACAAAGAAAAGGCAGAAATGCTCAATTCCTACTTTGGCTCAGCTTTCTCCCAAAAGAAATGTGAAGTTGAAGGGGCAGGATTGCAGCTTGAAACTGAAAGACAAATGGTCAAGGAATACCTAATCACTTTGAAAAAGTTCAAATCGGCAGGGCCCGATGAACTGCATCCTAGAGTATTGAAGGAACTGGCTGAAGAATTCTCAAACCCACTTGTCTATTATCTTTGCAAAATCATGGAGGATGGGTGAAATCCTGAATGATTGGAGGGAGGCTAATGTTGTCCCTATCTTCAAAAAGAGCAAAAAGGAGGAACCTGGGAATTACAGACCAATCAGCCTGACATCAATCCCTGGGAACATTCTGGAGCAGATTATAAAGTAGTCAGTCTGTAAGCACCTTGAAAACAATGCAGTGATTACTAGAAGCCAACATGAATTTATCAAGAACAAATCCTGCCACACTAATTGTATCTCATTTTTTGATCGGGTGACCTCCCTGGTATACTGTGGAAATGCTGTGGACATAATATACTTTGACTTCAGCAAAGCTTTTGACAGAGTGTCCCATGATATTCTGATTACCAAGCTAGCTAAATGTGGGCTAGTTGGAACAACTATCAGGTGGAACCACAGTTGGCTACAGAATCGTATTCAAAGAGTGCTTATCAATGGTTCCTTCTCAAACTGGGAGGGGGAGGTAACATGCAGGGTACCATAGGGCTCAGTCCTGGGCCCAGTGCTCTTCAACATTTTTATTAATGATTTGGATAAGGAGGTGCAGGGAATGCTTATTGAATGGGGAAATTCTGAAGCAGACTATAAAGCAGTCAATCACCTTGCACCTTGAAAACAATGCAGTGATTACTAGAGGCCAACAAATCCTGCCAGACTAATCTTATCTCATTTTTTGATCACGTACCTCCATGGTAGACTGTGGGAATCCTTTGGACATAATATATCTTGATTTCAGCAAAACTTTTGACAAAGTGCCTGGGCTCCTACTGGGAGGAAGGGTGGAATATAAATAAATAAATAAAGTGCGCAGCTTGGGAGTCCTTTTGGACTCATCTTTGTCACTGGAGGCGCAGGCGGCCTCGGTGGCATGGAGTGCTTTTTACCAACTTAGACTGGTGCCCCAGCTACGCCCATGTCTGGACAGGGAACATCTTGCTTCAGTCGTTCATGCTCTGGTAACCTCAAAATTGGACTACTGCAATGCACTCTACGTGGGGCTGCCCTTGAAGACGGTTCGGAAACTGCAGCTCGTGCAGAATGCAGCGGCCAGTTTGATAACTGGGACCAAGCGGTCAGAACATGTAACACCGATTCTGGCCTGCCTGCACTGGCTGCCTATATGTTTCTGGGCCCAATTCAAGGTGTTGGTTTTAACCTATAAAGCCTTACACGGCACGGGCCCGCAATACCTGATGAAACGTCTCTCCCGATATGAACCTACCCGTACACTGCGCTCAACATCGAAGGCCCTCCTCCGGGTGCCTACTCAGAAAGACACCCGGAAGGCGACTACAAGAAAGAGGGCCTTCTCTGTAGTGGCCCCCGAACTATGGAACACCCTTCCTGATGAGGTATGCCTGGCGCCCACATTACTACATTTTCGGCGCCAGGTGAAAACCTTCCTCTTTTCCCAGGCATTTTAGTATTTTTAGTATTGGTATTTTAAAAATAAAACTCATTTTGTATGCCACACTTTTTTGTAATTATCTATTAACTTGCATTTCTTTATGGGTTTAATTATGTTTTTTAACTTTTTTACTGATGTATATCTATATTGTTGATTATGATGACTAGATTTTAAATTGTATATGAAATGCTTTTCCTGTTGTACACCGCCCTGAGAGCCCAGGCTATGGGCGGTATAAAAATTTAATAAAATAAAATAAATAAATAAATGATGTTCTGATTAGCAAACTCACTAAATGTGGGCTGGATGGAACAATTATCAGGTGGAACCACAGTTGGCTATAGAATTGTACTCAAAGAGTGGTTCTCAACGGTTTCTTCTCAAACTGGGGGGAGGTACTATAGGGCTCAGTCCTGGGCCCAGTGCTCTTCAACATTTTTATTAATAACTTAGATAAGGAGGTACAGGGAATGCTTATCAAATTTGCGGATGATACAAAATTGGGAGAGATAGCTAATACATGGGGGACGGAAACAGAATTCAAAGGGATCTTGATAAGCTGGAGCATTGCGCTGAAAAGAACAGAATGAAGTTTAACAGGGATAAGTGCAAAGGTCTACACCTAGGACAAAGAAACCAAATGCACAGTTATAAGATGGGGGATGCTTGGCTCAGCAATACTACATACAAGAAGGCTGCATTAACAGAATTATAATTTCCAAATCGTATTAAGTATTGGTTCCCGTCTGTTCGGCACTGGTTAGGCCTCATCTTGAGTACTGCATCCATTTCTGGACACTGCACTTTAAGAAGGATGCAGACAAACTGGAACGGGTTCAGAGCAGGGCAACGAGGATGATCAGGGGACTGGAAACAAAGCCCTATGAGGAGAGACTGAAAGAACTGGGCATGTTTAGCCTTGAGAAGAGAAGATTTGGGGGAGATATGAGAGCACTCTTAAAGTATTTGAAAGGTTGCCACACAGGGGAGGGTCAGGATCTTCTTTTAATTGTCGCAGAAGACAGGACACACAATAAAGGGCTCAAGTTGCAGGAAGCCAGATGTTGACTGAAGATCAACAATGGAACCAATTACCTAGGTAGGTGGTAGGATCTCCAACACTGGAGGCATTTAAGAGGCAGCTGGACAGGCACCTGTAGGGTATGCTTTAATATGGATTCCTGCATTGAATAGGGGGTTGGACTCAAAGGCCTTATAGGCCCCTTCCAGCTCAACGATATTATGATTCTAAGTCATGATGACTATCTTCTGGACTGGGACAGTTCATTTCTGAAGCCTCTCAGTTCTGAATTGTGGCATCATCATTAATATTGTCAAATTGGACAATTGTCAGTGTTACTTTGAAATAGCATTCTGATAAGACAAAATCAGTGCATTGAGATAAAAGTAAGAAATAATGGCTGTCTCTAATTCGTAAATGCTGGAGTACCTAAGTGAGAGCTAGAAAACATTACAGTAAACCAAAGATGACAAAAAGCTTGGCAAGATTGAGAAATATGAACAATGCATAGCAGAGAGTTAATGGCCAGGATGTCTGCATCGTAATAGAACAGTTGTGGCTCATTGCAGACATAGGATCAGGAGATAACAACAATGTTGTTGTTTATTGTTGTTTTTTGGTTGTATTTAATTACTGTTGTTCGTCTGTTGGTTGCTGTGTGAATGAGATTGAGTGGATGTGTGTGAGTATTTGTGTTGTTTGCTATTTTTAGTGTTTGTCATATTAGATTTATTTTAAGATGTGCCTGGGAGAACATACTCCGGCCCTAGTAAGGGGATTTTCGGGGGGGCCAATTAACGTAGTGACGGGTAATGGGAGGTATGGTGTTGGGAGGAGAACATGCCAGGTAAGGGGAACTCGTCCCAGACAAGTTGTGTCTGTCCCTTGTTCCGGTTCTCCTCATATCCACCGGATTGTTGGTTGTACTGTCAGCCAGCCATCAGATCTCCAGGTGCTGCTCTTAAATGCTAGATCAGTTGCTAATAAAACCCCCCTTATCCAGGATTTGATCATGGAGAAAGGGGCTGATCTTGCGTGTATTACCGAAACCTGGGTGGGCGAGCAGGGAGGAGTTGCTCTCTCCCAGCTTTGCCCACCTGGGTACTCGGTGCAGCACTGTGGTAGATCTGAGGGCTGGGGAGGTGGGGTTGCTGTGGTCTATAGGAGTTCTTTCTCCCTCACCAAGCACCCTGTCCAGACGGCGACTAGTCTGGAATGTCTTCATCTTGTGCTGGGCCAAGGAGACAGACTGGGAATACTGTTGGTGTACCGCCCACCTTGCTGCCCAACAGCTTCCCTAGCTGAGCTGACAGAGATAGTCCGGAGGTGTTGTTGGGGTCCCCCAGACTCGTGGTACTGGGGGATTTCAACATCCATGCCGAGGCTGTCTTGCTCGGGGCGGCTCAGGACTTCATGGCCTCCATGACAACCATGGGGCTGTCTCAAATTGTTACTGGCCCGACACATATATCAGGACATACTCTTGATCTGATCTACGCCACTGGTCATGGAGATGGTGATCTGAAGGTGGGGTATTTTTCATCTACTTCATTGTCATGGACAGATCATCGCTTGCTGAGTTTTAGACTCACGACAGCCCTTTCCCTCTGCAGAGGTGGGGGACCTATTAAGTTGGTCTGCTCCCGGAGGCTTATGGATCCTGAAGCTTTCCAGAGGGCTCTGGGAGTTTTTCCGGCTGATAGCACTGGTGCTCCTGTCGAGGCCATGGTTGATCTGTGGAATATGGAGATGACCCGGGCCATCGACATGATCGCTCCCGCACGCCCCCTTCAGTGCCGAACTCATACAGCACCGTAGTATACCCCGAAGCTGAGAGTGATGAAGCAAGAGAGAAGGAGGCTAGAGTGCAGGTGGAGGCGAACTCCTGACGGATGTAATCATTCCTTGGTAAGTGCTTCCACTAAGTTGTACATAAAAGCGGTTAGGGCGGCAAAAAAGTCTTATTTTGCTACCACCATTAGATCATCCCTTTGCCGCCCAGTGGAACTTTTTAGGGTGGTATGAGGGCTTCTCCATTCTGGCTCTCATGATACTAAGGAAACATCGGAAGCCCGCTGCAACAAACTTGCGGAGCACTTCCAGGATAAGATTGCATGCATCCGTCGGGACTTAGACTCTGATGTTATGACAGATGAATCCATTGAAGTGTCCAGAGCGTGGTCTTGTCCTTTATTATTGGATGAATTTCAGTTGGTGCAGCTCGAGGAAGTGGACAAGGTGCTTGGAATGGTGTGGGCGACCACGTCTGCTCTGGACCCTTGCCCATCTTGGCTAGTGAAGACTAGCAGGGCTGTAACTGCCGGCTGGGCCAGGGAGGTAATAAATGCCTCCTTGAGAGAGGGAGTAGTCCCTGGTAGTCTCAAGGAGGCAATAATAAGACCTCTTTTAAAGAAACCTTCTCTGGACCCAGATGTTTTGAACAACTACAGACCGGTGGCGAATGTCCCTTTTTTGGGCAAGGTTCTGGAGCGGGTGGTTGCCGGCCAGCTCCAGGCGCTCTTGGATGAAACCGATTATCTGGATCCGTTTCAATCCGGTTTTAGGTCCGGTTTTGGCACTAAAACAGCCTTGGTCGCCCTGTATGATGACCTTTGTCGGGAGAGGGACAGGGGGAGTGTGACTCTGTTGATTCTCCTTGATGTCTCAGCGGCGTTTGATACCATCGACCATGGTATCCTTCTGGGGAGGCTCGCAGAGTTGGGAGTTGGGGGCACTGCTTGGCAGTGGCTCTGCTCCTACTTAGCGGATCGTCGCCAGAAGGTAGTGCTTGGGGAACATTGCTCGACACCCTGGACTCTCCATTGTGGAGTCCCTCAGGGGTCGGTTTTGTCCCCCATGCTTTTCAACATCTACATGCAGCCTCTGGGTGCGGTCATCAGGAGTTTTGGAGTGCGCTGCCATCAGTACGCTGATGACATGCAGCTCTACTTCTCCTTTTCACCTTCCACAGGTGAGACTGTTGATGTGCTGAACCGTTGCCTGACCGCGATAATGGACTGGATGAGAGCTAATAAACTGAAACTCAATCCAGACAAGACTGAGTCACTGTTGGTGAGCTCTTTCCCTGCTCAGATGGTGGATGCTTATCCTGTTCTAGATGGGGTTACACTCCCCTTGAAGGAACAGGTTCGTAGTTTGGGGGTCCTTTTGGACCCTTCCTTGTCGCTCGAGGCTCAAGTGGCCTCGGTGGCATGGAACGCGTTTTACCACCTGCGCTTAGTAGCCCAACTACGCCCCTATCTGGACAGTGATGATCTCGCCTCGGTTGTTCACGCTCTGGTAACTTCTAGACTGGACTACTGTAACGCGCTGTACGTAGGGCTGCCCTTGAAGACTGTTCGGAAACTTCAACTAGTGCAAAATGCGGCAGCCAGGCTGTTGACGAGGACCAATCGGTCTGCGCATATAACACCTGTCCTGGCTCGCTTGCACTGGCTACCTATTTGTTTCCGAGCTAGATTCAAGGTGCTGGTGTTGACCTATAAAGCCTTACACGGTGTGGGACCGCAATACCTTGTGGAACGCCTCTCCCGCTATGAACCTACCCGTTCACTTCATTCAGTATCTAAGGCCCTCCTCCGGGTACCAACTCACCAGGATGCCCGGAGGACTGTTACTAGATCTAGGGCCTTTTCTGTGGTGGCCCCCGAATTATGGAACAGCTTACCGGAGGAAATACGCCTGGCGCCTATGGTTCTTTCTTTTAGGTGTCAGGTTAAGACCTGGCTATACTCCCAGGCATTTTAATGTTTAATGCTTTATGTTTAATGTTTTTAGTTTAATGTGTTCCTTTGTTACTGATTTTATTCTATATTGTATTTTAATCTTGTTTTGTACACCGCCCAGAGAGCTATTAGCTATGGGCGGTCTAGAAATGAAATGAAATAAATAAATAAATAAATAAATAATCTAGAAATAATTTGGGCTCCAGGTTTTTGCACAGTGACCGCCTAAATGTGAGTTTTTGTAGGCCAAGGTTTGCTGCTGCTTCTGTGTAGTTCTTCAGAGAGGGTAACTAATTTCAAGGCTGGCTGGTGTGAATGTGACCCTTAGTGCTCAGACACCGAAAGGTCTCTCAGACATTGCTTAGCTCTGAGTAATGGCTTCTGGTACTTTTTATATGTGAATGCTTAAGAGGGTTCTTTCTTTCTTTCTTTCTTTCTTTCTTTCTTTCTTTCTTTCTTTCTTTCTTTCTTTCTTTCTTTCTTTCTTTCTTTCTTTCTTTCTTTCTTTCTTTTGTAATCCAAGTTTTAAAATCCTGTAGATTTGGAAGATAAAGATGGCTTGCAATTATCAGAATTCCTCACAATGTAGAACTTGATGCCACTTTAAAATTGGTACCATCCAAGGTCTGTGTTTTAATTTTCATTGCTGAGACAGTTCCTTTGCGAGTTTCCCTGTCTGTTCAGTGCTGACTGAAATGTCTTTCATACTATTTGTTTGGTTTTGGGATTTCTATCTTTAAACAAAGCACTCCTAGTGTTGCTTACAGACAGAAATAATAGAAATCAATATTAAATGTTAAAATAAAATACATTAAAGTCAGCCAAAAATCTGGGTTCAGGCCTGGTTATGGACTGAATTGGCCTGGTTATGGGACTGAATCAGCCTTGGTCACCCTTATGGATGACCTTTATCAGGAGAAGGACAGGGGGAAGTGCGACCCTGTTATTCTTACTTGATCTCTCAGTGGTTTTTGATACCATTGACCATGGTATCCTTCTGGGCCAACTTGGTGAGATGGGTTTTGGAGGCACTGTTTTACAGGGGTTCCAATCCTATCTCCAAGGTCATTTTCAGAGAATAGAATTGGGCAATTGTCTTTTGGTCCCCTGGCAATTGTGCTGTGGGCTGCCACAGGGTACCATCTTGTCCCCAATAGTGTATAGCATCTATATGAAGTCCTTGGGAGCAATCATCAGGAGATTTGGCTTGAGGTGTCAGCAGTACGCTGATGATACCCAGCTCTATTTCTCTGTAACATATGAATCAGGAGGCACCATGAAAGCCCTGGACCGGTGCCTGGACTTGGTAGAAGGATGGATGAGGGCCAGTAAACAGAGTCTGAATCCTACCAAGATGAAGGTGCTATGGGTTGGTGGTTTCCGAGCTCAGATAATTAGTCAGTTCCCTGCTATGGATGGGGTCATACTCCCTCTGAAAGAACAGGTTCATTGTCTGGGAGTGCTCCTGGATCCGTCTTTGTCGCTAGAGGCCCAGGTGACCTCAGTGGCTAGGAGTGCCTTTTACCAGCTTCTGCTGGTAAGACAGCTGTGGCTGTTTCTGGACCGGGATAGCCTGACCACTGTTGTCCATGCACTGGTAACCTCCAGGCTGAATTACTGTAATGCACTTCTGTGGGGCTGCCCTTGAGGTTGGTCCAGAAGCTGAAGCTGGTGCAAAATGTGGTGGTGCAACTGCTCACTGGGGCAGGGTATCACCAACATGTCACCCCACTGCTGAAAGAATTGCACTTGCTGCCCATTAGCTACCAGGCTAAGTTCAAGGTTCTGGTTTTGGTGTACAAAGCCCTATACAGCTTGAGACCAGGATATCCGAAAAGTCATCTTACTTCTTATATATCCGTTCAATCATTACGCTCTACAGGTGAGGGCCTCCTGCAGATACCATCTTATCAGAAGTTCCATTCCGCACAACATAGGAAGCAAACCATTAGTGTAGTGGCACCTACCCTTTGAAATTCCCTCCCCTTAAATATTAGACAGGCACCATCTCTGTTATCTTTTCAGTGCCCACTGAAGACCTTCCTCTTTCAACAAGCCTTTTAAATCGAGACCTTATCCCAGTTTGTGTCTGTACTGGAATTGCTTTTTAATATGATTTTAAAGCTTTTTTTAAAAAAAAGTTTTTAAAGCTGTTTTGTTTTAACCTATTTTAAAGTCTTTTTTATGATGTTTTAGAGTGTTTTACAAACAGAGCCAGCATGGCATAGTGGTTAAGGGGCTGAACTATGATCTGGGAGACCAGGGTTCGAATCCCCACACAGCCATGAAGCTCACTGGATGACCTTGGGCCAGTCACTGCTTCTCAGCCACAGAGGGAGGCAATGGTAAACCCCCTCTGAATACCGCTTACCATGAAAATCCTATTCATAGGGTCGCCATAAGTCGGGATCGACCTGAAGGCAGTCCATTTCTATTTTCAGAGTGTTTTAATGTTTTGTTTGCCACCCTGTGCCCCTACTGGGAGGTAGCGTGGGTAGAAATTTAATAAATAAATAAACAAATAATAAAAAGAAACAAATTACTCAAAGGATCTAGCTAATAAAATATACATGAACAGTAATCTCATCCACATTCATCTGAATGCAAAGCCCATTTATTGCTAAAAACCTTACATCTGAATAAGTTTGTATAGAATTGTGCTTTAAAAATCAGTTTCAAGAAATGATCAGTGATGAATCATTCAAGCCCTTCTAAAGAAGTTGGTCCTAAATCTTAAGCATTCTCTCAAAACTAGGGAATGAGCTGGCTGGACAGGGAATTCCACATGTAATATTGTATTTTATATTGTGATCCACTGTGGGGTCTTCTGGTGAAGGGCAGGTAAAATATCATCATCGTCATCATCATCATCCAAAATGAAAAGGTTGTGGAGTTAGCAGCTACTAAACATCCCCCCCCCTCTAAAAAAAAAAACAAGTTGGGGGGGAGAAAACAGAAGGTATTGTTTCAAATGACCAGGAGAAGACACCCCATCAAAAAATCAGGATAGCCCTTTGAATTATGCTGAGAAACTAACAGATGGCCAGTGCAATCCTTGTGTCAACAACCTGTCCTTTGCACTCTGGACCAGCTTCCAAACAATCCTCAAATAAAGAGTTTTATAGGCCTATTAAAACTACTGTTACTTCTGCACTTCCAAAAAGTCACCTGGACTTAATATGTAATATATTATCAGCCCTAAATGAGCAATTCTAACACCCTAATGTTGATGGCTGGGAAGTGGGGGCTTGGGATAGTGTCCAATTGTCTTTCTGCAGACTCTGCTGGCCTCAGTAGTAGAGAGGAGCACCACTGGTGGAGGGAAAGGGATTGAAATAGGGCATTTGGGGCAGTGTGCCAGAACCAAGCCCTATAGATCCCTAAGAGGCCCAATCCTTGGGCCCCTCAATACGACAGCCTGGAAGTTGTGTGCTTAAAAGCTGCCCCCTCACCTTCCAACCTGGCTGGAAGGAGCTGACTCCACTTCTCATGCAGCAGAAGATCCTTCTGTTCCATTTCTCCCCAGATCCTGGTTAGAATTACTCTGTTGGAAATCTTTTTGTTGTTTGCACATATAAGGCTATTGAATTCTGTAGCCACTGAACACCCAAATATCTACTCAACAGCTCATCCTAGGCTGCAATCATGTGCTGTTGTTGTTGTTATGTGCCTCCAAGTCAACTACGACTTATGGCAACCTCCAAGAGCATCTGTCATGAGCCACCCTTTCAGATTTTGTAAGTTCAGGTCTGTGGCTACCTTTATGGAATCAATCCATCTCTTGTTTGGCCCTCCTCTTTTTCTACTCCCTTCTGTTTTTCCCATCATTATTATCTTTTCTAATGAATCATGTCTTCTCATGGTGTGTCCAAAATATGATAACCTCAGTTTCATCATTTTAGCTTCTAGTGACAGTTATTATTATTATTATTATTTATTCGATTTATTAGTCGCCCATCTGGCTGGTTATCCAGCCACTCTGAGCGACGTACAAAAGCAAAACATACAAGAACATCAATACATCAAAATACTAAACAGTAAAATAGAACCTAACTCTGTTCTTATCCAAAGCCTTCTTACTCTTGCCCGAACAACGACAGAGTAGAGCCGTTGGTAGTGTTCGTGGTGGGCGACAGCGATGTATAGGCTGGGGGCCAGTACAGATAGCAGCGTGGAATTCCTGCATGATGACAAGGGCAGGGACACAAACCGGGCAGCGAAGGGGGACCTCATCTAGGCGCTCGTATATCTGGTTTAATTTGCTCTAACATCCAATTATTTGTCTTTTTCGCAGTCCATGGTATCTGCAAAGCTGTCCTCCAATCCTGTGCAAATCCTGTGCACAGTTACCTATTTAAAGCCCATTTGCTTAAATGGGATCATAGAATTTTCTGTGAACAGAAAAACCCATTCCTTTCCCTAGCAAAGTCAGATTGGTGCCAGTTAGATTTGTGGCTATTTCACTCTCATTTTGCATGAATCTATAATCAAGCTTAGAACTCTGATGATACACTTCTGTGCATGCAGATGAATACATATGAGAGAAAGAGAAGATGTTGTGTCCAATACAAACTATCATTTTATGTTCACCAAAAATTAAAATATCATAAGATGAAGGCTGCAAGGGGACCCCTACAGGAAAAGCCTCTTTGTCTAATGACCTTTCTAGTTCTGTGATGGCAGATACAATAGCCACTGCTCATAAATCATAGTGCAAGAAAACATCCGGAGGGCATACTTTGACACTGTTTGCATATTTAAATGTCACCACTCTCATAAAAGAAACACAAAATGCTTTTTTTCTCTCTTAAAAATGTCAGCCCAGACTGGATTAGGGAAGATAATTCAGAAGTATTTCCAGAGAATAATTGCCACTGTCATCTACCTGCAATGTACTTAACAAATGAGGATAGGGTTTTTATTATTAGGAAAAATTATGATTATTAGAGTAATTAATCAGCCTCTTCTGACAGCTTCTCTGAGAAATAATCTCCAAAGGCCAAGGAACTACAACAGACCATTTTGTTGATACAGCACAGCAAGTACAAAACATTTTCTCACCATTAGATATCAAATAAGTGCTTGTCTGAACAGATTTAAGTTATTTTTCTGAGGCTAAGTGAAACTGTTGCACTTTGTTAAGTAAAATGATGATGATAATACTCTTGTTCACTAAACAAAATACACTTTTTGCAGTGATGTCTGCTATCTGTTTCTTTTTATTTTTTGCCCAAAATTACTTTCCCATTCCCATCCCAATTCCCACCTTTTAGAAGAAGGAATTTGATTATTAATACATAGAGCAGAAATGAATATTCCTTTCCTGCTATTCAATATTTCACAGGGGGAAAAATCACTAGGAGTTGAGGTCATGGTAGCTGTTGATTCCAGTGGTTTAATTTTCCTTTGATTACAGTTAGGAATGTAAGGAAGCAGCAATTTCCGTCCATCCTGTGATTGATGCAATCAGTGCAACTTCTATTCCGCTACAGTTTGGCTTCCACTAAAACCTATGTTATTTGCATCATCTATCCACCCATCCCTCAGTTGAGAACATAAGAAGTAGCCAGCTAGATGCCTATTGGAAACCTACAAGCAGGACATGAGCACAAGAGCACACTGCCAGACTGTGGTTTCCAGCAAATGGTATTCAGAAGTATACTGGTGCCTCTTTCTGAGTCCATTACACCCTTCCTTCAATACCATGCATGGCCAGGTCACCCATTAGGCAGGTTGCACCTCTTGCCTCAGATGGCAGATAGGGTGGAATGGTGGATCAGTACCCCCTCAGCTGATACCACCTGCCTGCTTCAGAGCCACCTGTCATAGTTTTGCTGGTTGGTCAGCTGAGTCAGGCTGCTATAGTGGCTGCTGCCAATGCTGCCATCCACAACTCCTGGCTTGGCAACCACTGCTTAGGGATCTAGGAGCAGTGGCACTCCTAAAGGTTTGTTGAGTCCAGGCTGCTTGCCTGTCTCTCTATCTTCCCTTAGAATGAGGCTTTGAGGGCAAAGTGGACCTGGTAAGTGCTGGACTAAAGTTTCACAGCAGTAAACTGGGAAAGTTTAAACAGTATTTGCGGCCACAAAGGTGGTAGCAGTAAGGCCGTCTCCAAGTCCACCTTTCCCTCAGTGCTTCACTCTGAGTTGGCCCCTAAATACTCAAACTGAGACATGGGTTATATGGCCCCAGAGAGGCAACAGAAGGAGGAGTTGGGTGTAGGCAGTGGGAAACAGTGAGAGTCAACTGGTGCAAGAGGTGATGGTGGCTTGTCTACCTCCCCTCAGGTGATGTCTTGAGCCAGCACTGATACCTTGCCTCTAGAGTTCCCCTTCTGTAGCATATCTTCTTCTTGCACTTCTTCTTGTCCTTGTTCCCCACAACTATGTCTGCCTCTAAAATGTATGAGATTTTAATCTCAGCTGAACTGGCAGCTTTCCTAACCCTTCTCCACAGAAGTGGAAACTTTTTTTTTAAGCAACTGGAATGTTCATGAACGCTTTATGATGTCATAGCAGGTCAGCCAATTGTTGTCAGACCCACAATACAATATATCATATCATATGCCAAATTACCTTTCCTCATTTGATATATTACTATTAATAATAGTATTATTTTAACAAATTGCTGTTTCAAAACAGTCTTTTAGGTAGATTACTGTTATTCCCATTATACAGATAGGGAACTAACGCTTATATGCCTAAAATACCAAACAGCACATGGCTAAATTGCTGGGATTCTAACCCTTATCTCCAGGGTTGTCATTCAGATACAGCCATTATCATAGTCTATCAGAATGCCATGGCTGTCACTATCTATGGGAATGATCATAGGCTGGAAAGCAAAAATGGATTGTAAGGATACATTATTCATGGAGAATCAGTGCTTCTAACCTTACTCGGTTTCTTTTATTTTCATCAAGATGCAGATTTAATTTTACAGTTTTTAATGTGCATATAAATATATATTATTAATCTAATCCTAAACATAACAAGTACCTATTGTCTCTTGGTGAATATGCTCTGCCATTCCAATCATCAATTAATAAATTCTGGTTCTGTGTAAATCTGTGGAGTTTTTGCCTACCTTTAACTTTTGTATAACTGGTAATCTTTGCCATTTACTGCATATTCACACATACTAACCTTTCATTCTCCTATTGTTGCAGTTTGAATCTTTTCCCAATATTTTGCACAATATAGTCTTGCAGCTACAATCACATTTGATATTAATTCACTTTGTATAGGCACTTTCTTGTGTATGTCAATAACAAATAAAGTAGGATCTGAATCTTGTTATATTTTTGTTCTTTTTCTCATTGCTTTCTTAATCTGTACTCAATATTCTTTTGCTTGCTTACACAAACTTTGCCAGATATGAAATAATTTCCAACATTTGTCCTACATTTCTAATATTTATTTTCCATATTTATTTTTATCTGATGTAACCTTTACGGAGCCATGTACCATTGGGACAATTGCAGTCTTGAGGTGATATTATATCTAGCTTCATTGATAGAAGCCCAAGTAGCTTCTGTAACATGAAGTGCCATTTACCAGCTAAAGCTGCACTTGCTGTGACACCCATCCCCTCAGACAGAGATAGCATAGCTACAGTTATTTGCTTTGGCAAATTTTAGTGACTGCAATGTGTTACACATGGGCCTTCATTTGAAGACTCTTTGGAAACTGTGGTTAGTTCAAAATAGATTACTGATTGGGACCATCATACTAAGGGATCATGTTACACTAGTTTGAAGACAGATGTACTGCACCCTTATCCATTTCTGGGCACAAGTCAAAGTGCTGGTACTGACCTAATGGCCTAAACGGGTTAGGATCTGGGCATCTGAGGGACTTCCTTCTCCAATATAAACCTGTCTATGGCTGGGAAAGAGTGTTCCCTGTGGAAGCCCCTCAACTCTGGAACTCCCTTCCCACAGAGGTGCATCTGGTGTCATCATTGTGAAGATGCACCTCTTTACTCAGGCCTTGGCATTTGAGCTATGTTTTTAGGACCTATCCTGTATTTCTGAAGATCCATCTGATATGTTTTAATGTCAATTGTCATGCTGTATTATTGTGCTGTAGTAACTTCCCCTGAGACTTTGCGGTAATTAAGAAATCCCATATATAAATATGTATTGATATTTGCTTCAGATGCTTTTCTTCAGGTCCCACTATCATCAGAAGCACCTTGTGGTGAAGGATAGATAAGAAATTCCGTAAATAAATAAAGATTTGCTTCAGAGGCCTTTCTTCAGATCCCACCACCATCAGAAGTGAGCTGGGTGGCGACTAAAGCTAAAATCTTTTACGTGGTGGCTCCCTGGCTCTGTAACTTTCTCCCCAGACATTTGCCTGGCTCTGAGTCTGTTTTCTTTTAGAACCAGGTTTAAAAAAATATTAATGTACCTGAGCCACTTTATCTGTACTTAACTCACATTTAATCTGTTAACTTTTGGCTATTGATGTTATAATTATGCTGTGTTTTAATGCTGCTATATTTAGATGCTGATATTGGAAGCTTCTTTTGGAACCTTGTTTCGAAGAACAAAGTATTAAATGCTTAAATAAATAAATGTAACTCTATTCCTACTCCACCCACCGCAAGCTGGAGTTCTAAAGAATATTTATATATTAATTTATTTAAATACATTAATATCCTGTCCTTTATTGAAAGATGTAACAAGCAAAGCTCACTTCAGATAACCTGTTTATTTATCATCCATCCCTATTTGTTTACACAAAGTTTATGGGGAGGTTGTACAACACCCACCGTATATTGAGTGTTCATTCTGGTTTGTATGCAGAAAGATTATATGACATCAAATCAAGACATTATTATCCCACACTTTCCACTGCATTTACCCATCACTTTCCTTTTATAAAAAAGAACAAATTTTATAAAAAAGGACTAGAGCGCCGGTGGCGGAAATCCCGCTCCGAAGATGTCCGGACACAGGTTAGAGCAGCAGTAGCTGCCTACCAAGTGGCAATAAAGGTAGGAAAGAAGGCTTTCTTTGCTGCCTCTATTGCGTCTGCGGAGTGCTGTCCCAGGAGGCTGTTCCAGGTGGTCCGAAGCCTGGTCGGTCCAGTTGCTCAGGAACCCCTGGAACAGTCAAAGGCCTCCTGTGACTTATTAGCAAAACACTTCGCCGATAAAATCGAACACTTACGGAGCTCGATCCCGTGCGCCGTGGACACAGTGGATGAACCAGAGTTGGCCAGTTGCATGCCGGTAAATTGGGATCGGTTTCGGCTTCTCCCTTCTGAGGAAGTGGACAAGGTGCTTTCATCTGTGAAGCCAACCACTTGTCTTACTGATCGCCCTTCGTGGCTCCTTGTGAGCTGCAGAGAGAAATTGGGCGAGGGGATCAAAGCGGGGGTAAACGCATCCTTGAAAGAGGGTGTGATGCCATCAGCCTTCAAGGAGGCAATTGTAAAGCCCATCTTAAAGAAGCCCTCCTTGGATCCCCAAATATTTGATAACTTCCGCCCAATTTCGAATCTGCCATTTCTGGGCAAGGTCATTGAGCGAGTGGTGGCCAACCAGTTGTCAGCACACTTGGATGAAACGGATTACTTGGATCCATACCAATCGGGTTTCAGGACTGGTCACGGAACTGAAACAGCCTTGGTCGCTCTGGTAGATGATTTGAGGAGGGCATTAGATAGGGGAGAATCCACCTTTCTTGTCCTCCTCGATCTCTCAGCGGCTTTTGATACTGTTTACCACAGTATCCTTCTGCTTCACCTGGAGGGATTGGGAATTGGAGGCACTGTATTACAGTGGTTCCATTCCTTTCTCTCCAATAGGTACCAACAGGTAGCGTTGGGAGAGGAGGTATCAGACCCTTGGCCTCTCAATTGTGGTGTGCCACAGGGTTCTATCCTCTCTCCCATGCTATTTAACATCTATATGAAGCCGCTGGGGGCAATCATCAGGAGATTTGGGCTGCAGTGTCATCAATACGCGGATGACACTCAGCTCTATCTCTCGTTTAAATCTTCACCAGAGTTGGCTGTGGAGACCTTGTCCAAGTGCATGGAATCCGTGAGTGGATGGATGGGAAGGAACAAGCTGAAGTTGAACCCTGATAAGACCGAGGTACTACTTGTGGGAGACAAGAGAAGGTTGGGCGACATTGACCTGAAGTTCAATGGGGTGAGTTTACCCCTAAAGGACCAGGTCCGCAGCCTTGGGGTTGTGCTTGATTCCAGGCTGTCCATGGAGGCTCAGATTTCGGCAGTGAGCCGGGCAGCCTGGTACCAACTACACCTCATACGAAGGCTACAACCCTACCTTCCTGTTCACCAGCTCCCACTAGTGGTACACGCCCTGGTCACCTCTCGTTTGGACTACTGTAATGCGCTCTACGTGGGGTTACCCTAGAAAACGGTCCGGAAATTACAACTGATACAAAATGCGGCGGCTCGACTACTTACGAATAGTCGCCGCCGAGATCACATCACACCAGTGTTGTTCGATCTACACTGGCTACCAGTTGTTTTCCGAGCCCAATTCAAGGTGTTGGTATTGACCTTTAAATCCCTACACGGTTCCGGCCCAGTTTATCTTACGGAGCGCCTTCAACGCCACCAATTATGCCGCCCGACAAGATCGGCCACACAGGGCCTTCTCTCAATCCCGCCAACAAAAACAGCCAGATTGGCGGGTACTAGAGAGAGGGCATTCTCAGTGGCGGCCCCCACTCTCTGGAACTCCCTCCCACAAGATCTCCGGCACGCCTCTTCCCTAAATGTGTTTCGGAAAGCCTTAAAGACCTGGCTCTTTCAGCAGGCCTTCAGGGTATCCGGGGAGGGTTAATTGTTATAACTGAAATGCCTCCTGCCCAGTTTTAATATTGTTGCTGTAGATGTGTTGTTTTTTATATTGTATTATTGTATTTTATCAATTGTATTTTAACTATTTTGTAAGTCGCCTAGAGTGGCCATTGGCCAGATAGGCGACGAAGAAATTAAATTTATTATTATTATTTTATTATTATTATACATGAGCACTAATTCCACACTGCAACTTGAATTTGCTGGTATGTGATAGAATTCTTCATGAAAATAGCAAGAGCCTGAAAGTGACCAAAGTTAAAGCAACAGATAACAAACTTCTGGATACTCCCCCAAAGGCCTCACTTAGAAATGTATGGGCTGGCTGTGATGTTACACATCCAATAATATGACAGAGGCCAGGCACAAAGGTGACCTGGTGGGAAGAGAAGGGTTATATTAGTTTCTATATGTTGTCTCTGCAACTGCTCCACAAATGCAGGGCTAGAAGAATTACATCCTTAGTCCTTTATATTCAGAGCTATACACTCATTATTTCATAGGTAATATACAATAGAATGAATTAGTGGTGCTTAATGTATAAAAAGTGAGGTAGTGAGACTCGTGCCTGCCTGGAAAATTATGCTGTGAATTGTCATTCCTGGCTTCTGATCCAAGATGTAAGAGGAATAGTGGATTCTGTCTGCAGAAAGGTTTGTAAAATATGAATCCTGCAGATACATCCTTTGTGATATCCATTTTTATTACCATTGTGCTCGAAACCTTCTATTATGAATAGTCCCCAATATCACATTTTCATGTTTCTTGATCATCTGAATTGTAGAGTTACCCCTATGATCTAGATCCTCTGATCCAAAAGCATCAAGGCATGATGTAATCCATTAAAAAATTATGAAACCAACCACATTCAAACTAAAAGGGGTGTGTGTGTGTGTGTGTGTGTGCTTATGTGTGTGTGTAAGCAAAACCAATCTGGCATAGGTTTGTGTTTTTTAAGTGTGAGTTTAGTTAATTACAAGAATGATATACTTCCATGCTTAGCTGACAGAAGTCAATGACAGACTGAAATTGTTGTTGTTGTTTTGAAGGGTGATCACAGTGAAGCATCTCATTCTCTGTTGATATCACCAGAAATACATACTGTAATGGGTATATTCTGGAATCTATGGATATTTGGTGTAGGCAGCAATGGCCAATACAGTGGTGCAGCAGGCAGTAACTGTGACCATCTAGGGATGAGCAAGAGAGTGGAGGGCTGATCCCATTATCAGTGTGTGTCTCAAGGCAGCGGCATGTGGGTCAAATCTATTCAGGTGCACTATGTAGGTTATGGGCCAATGACAGCAACCTGTAAGGGGTGCCAGTGCTGATCCAGCCACTCCCTGTTTCCTCTGCTGCTTTGTAATGCATAATGGCTAGGATGCCTGGCTGCCATCCACCCTGGTCATCGCCTAGTGATAACTAGTTACTGCCAGACCAGTCCCATTACTGCACTAGCTGCTGTTGGGTGTCTTTTTTTCCTATAGGGGATTTGCTAGAAATATTGTGTGTATATCTAAGGCTGTGAGCACACTAGTCACCTACAGCAAAGTGTTTCTGTTGGCCACACCCACACAATGGGTTGATTTGCCAATCTGTTGCAAAATCTGTTTGAATCCAATTTTTTAAAACTGTGATCCCTCTTGGTTTTACAGTAAACGGGTTGGGGTTTGACTAGCATAGTGTCCCCCCATTTTCAGAAAAGAGAAGTGGAGATGCACTAGAACCAGGAGAACAGTAAGTGTGTCTCTACCCTAAATAAAGCCAAGCAAATCTGTTCAAATTCAGTTCCTTCTGAAGTTTATTTTAAGGAATGAAGTGAGTGCTTGCAATATGCCGTAATGGTAATTCTATAATAGTAGCAGTCCATAAACTAATATTCTAAATTAATTGTTTATCACAAAGAACAGCCCAGCCAGTCATGCAGCAGTGACAAAGACCACAAACCCAACTCCACAACTTTTTTTTACTATGAATGGATTAAGGTAGCAAAATCCTCTTTATTGGCAACTAAACCAGAAAAATCATGATGCAGAAAAAACTTAAGTGGAGGCACAAGCTCTGAGTGCTTTGTTATATGTTAGACATTTCTGCCTTCCTAAGGGAGTACGGTTGTGTAATCATAACTGGGCAATAAATCATGTGCCCATTTTTCGTAGATAAACTGGTGTAGGGCTATCTGCCTAATTTGTACCATATGTACCCATGGCCAACCAAGATTTCTTGCTTTCTCAGGCCAAAGGACAAGATAGTGTCCCTGTTAGGACTGGTGGCTGAAACCTTTTGACAATGGTGATGGGACAATATCTTCCACCGTACCCGAGAGTAGTAGGCTACCTTCAGACTACAGAGCTGACTCTATTTATTTATTTATTTATTTATTTATTACATTTATATACCTTCCCATAGCAAAAGCTCTCTGGGCAGTTTACAAAAATTAAAAACATTGAACATTAAAAACAAATATACAATTTTAAAATCATATGAAAATTACTCTAAAGGAGTTGTGGAAGAGTGTTACTGCTCTCTGGCATCTGCCACCTGAATCAGCTGCCTCACTTTGCCTAATGGGAGGGCCAGCCCTGCTTGTACCATTGGTAATTCAGATTTCCCCACAAAAAAGGGCTTTAGGGTTTTTTCCCCCCAGAATACTTATGGTCTCACTGGCTTCACTCTGATGGCATGGTCAGCAGACTGCCTATGAACTATAAAAGTGCAAATTTCATGGAAACTACTTAGATCAGGAAGAGGTGAGCTTTCAACATCAGGGTTGGTGTTCTTGGTGTCAGTCAAGAAGTCCATGTAAAAGTGCTTACCTGCTCATGCTTGTCATCAGCAATCATGTGCCCATGCTGACAATCCCTACATGGAGCATAACATCTGAATTCCCTGCTGCCCATGTGCTGATCCAATGTTGGCTAATGTAGGGTGGCAGTGGCAGTGTGGCACTTGCTTACCTATGTGGTCTATTGATGATCAATCATACAAGGCCAAGGAATTCAAATATTACTCCCATATGTGGATGATGAGCACAGACTAATGCCTTTTGGCAACAACCATGGATGGGTGAGTTTGTTTGTTTGTTATATACTATCCTTTCATAAAATATCAGGGCGGTATACAGCAACATAACATTTGACATGGACCTGAGTTTATTAGCTCTTGGAGAATCATGTGTGAATATTGCAATGAGAACTTCTGGCTGGCTGTTTTGAACTAAGGGCAACACTAGACATTATGGTAGAAGTCCCAGCGTCTTGTAACATGGCACTTCTAGTAACATAGGAAGAGAGAAATAGAGCAACGTAATCTTCAAAGCAAAAGGACTATATGGGCAAGAAGCACATAACCCACTTCTTTAATGTGGCTTATCTGAGGCTCATCTCTCCTAAGGTATCAACTAGAGCTCTGACACTGGAGGTGACCTTTGCTGAAATGAGATTCAGAGAGGGGCTGCATGGAGGTAAGCCTATTAGTGTAGTGGCAAATTCAGAAGTGCAGGGTCCCTTCGTGATAGTTATGCCATGCCCTTCACAGCTACACCCCCACACTCATTTGCTTGTTCTCCATTGTCATCTCCACACTCCTTAGTCCTTCCTGTATGTGTCTTCTCCCACTAAAACAGATGTCCCTATGAGCCAATCAGAATGAAAGGGGAGTGTGTTAACTACTAAGAAGAGTCATATCAGTGTCTAACTCACCTCTTTTCACTCTGATTGCCTCCAATCATCAGGAAAGGACAAGGAAGCATGTCAGAAGGCCATTCTCAGTGGCTAACGCACACCCTTTTCAAGCTGATTGGCTCATAGGATGCTGAAGACATAGGGACATGGCTGGGACATGGCTCCTAAAGAAGGAAGGAGTCTAAGACCCCCTGAAACCCTGGATGACTACACCCTGGTTAAGCCACAGTAAGAGGGAGGCTTTATCTCCCTTCACTTGCATGGCCCTTTTGCTTTAAAAATCTGATCCCACGCACATGTAATGGTGTTTAAACATATAGAACTTCCACCATCATTTCCTCTATTTTTGATGGAAAACTGGGAGGGAGACAGAAGTTGGCCTGACTGACTGACAGACTGGGACAATGACCAGAAGTACTCCACACTGCAACATTTTGTTGCAGGTCCCACTAGTCATGTCTAACCAGACAGATGCCTGAAAGAGCTCCATAAGCAGAACATAAATGGCTAGTCTCCAGGAACTGAGATAATATATTTATCTGACCATCTCAAATGGAGGTTGAAACAACTGAAAGACCTTTCTTCCATGTATCTACTGATTTATTTATTTTTAAGCATTTATGCAAGCAACATCAAAGCATCCTGTGGCAATAGAACCAATGGGTTGATGTGTTGTGTGAAAAGTGACTTGCATAAATTCCTCTTAAGCATGTTTGCTATATATTTCACTGGATGGTTGAGTATCATGTGCGGGAATGAGTCATTTTCATTCCCCAGTTCACTCTCTCCATAGAATTTATATGTCATAAAGCCATTGCAACTTCAGGCTGACATCTGCCTGCAGCAATTAGTTGTTCAGAGCCACCCTTCTTTAAGGAGTATTGTTGGAAGTTGCCTAAATACTCCTTCAAGGTGATGGTTATAGGCCAGAGAGGTTGCAGCACTCCTAGCACCTCTTTTGCTCTAACTAGACTGATAGTATGCCCAGCAGGAGGAGTTTTGACAATTTGCTCACCAATACCATCCAGTCAATGCCACTATTTCTATGCAATCAATGCATGCAATCTTTTTTTGCTTTATCTTCGTTGCATTCAGCCAAGTTCAGAAAAGCTGCATTAAAGAAAGTGATAGGTGAAAGGCAGCCATAATGCCAGTTAAGTTTGATGATTTCATCCTACTGCTCTACTGGGACCACGTACATTTCTTTCAACTAAAACGAGTGTGTGTTCACAGCAGACTAAGTATTGCAGAGGGGAATGCACAAGCAGCAGGGCCGCTGTAGGCAACAGCTGAGATATATATCATTTACATATTTATTAGAAACCCAGGGCTGCCTTGAAGAGAAAGTCACTTCAATTCCAGTAAGTAAGCAACCCATTGGGAAAATAAAGGAAACATACACTGCAGCAGTTTTCTCAGATAATGCAGTAAAGCAGCAATATCCTGAACACAAAGAGACTTTGTAAGGGGGAAAATATCCCATCTCTCTGACACACCTTCTTTTGTTAAACAGACAAAGAGAGGGAAAATAGAAAAGTAATTTAATTATCCTTGAAACTGGATGCTGCACAGGCATGACAATTATTTCTCCATTATTTATATTACTTGGAGAGTTTGTCTAAATTGCCCTACGCACTCTTTACATATAAATGAAGCACCTTGTGTCACTTCTGTCACCCCACATTCTCTTTATATGGATCTATGGGCAAATACTCATCTAGGAGGTACTAATGAGATGAGGCTATTTCATTCCTGAGAAATTAACCCAGAATGAATGACATCACATGCCTCTTTTCCTAATCCCCCCCCCCCCAGTAATGGCCGATGAGGCAGCATGGATGAGGAACCATTGGTCTCTCAGCTTCTGAACATGATGGGTCACTGCCACTGACTGACAGGGAGAGGGGGAGGTGGGAGGTGTGGGGAAGTCAGCGCAGTGCAGCACACAGTGGCAAGAGTGTCAGGGCTCTGCCGCCACATGCTATGCTGCTCTGAGCTCCCCATGCCTCACCCCTCCTGCTATGTTCAGGAGCCAAGAGAGCAACAGTGCCCCATTCTTGCTGCCTCATCAGCTGCTACTGGCTGCTCATGGGCAGGTCTAACAGATTCAGAATTTAGGTGGTAGAATTCTATGGGGATAGAATGGGCTGTTTCACTTCAAGCTGCAGGTTGGAGAAGCCATTTTTTCATGGGTCCCCGTGTAAAATGACAACAGGAGAATGGGGTAGCTAAGTACTAGAATATCTGCTTTGCATGCATAAGGCCCTAGGTTCAATCCAGGTAGAGCTGGGTGAGACCCCTGTCTGAAACCCTGGAGAACTACTGCCAAGACATTGTAAGAAATGTACTATTTGCTAGGTGGGCAAATAGTAATATTCAATTTAAGGCAGCTTCCTGTGATCCTAACAAGAAAAACTCCTTTGCATGTTAAAAACACATTCACACTAGTAACATCTGAGAAAAGTTATAGGCTAGGGATGGGCAGACGTTAGGCTTTAATTTTTTATTTTTGTCTTTGATGTTTACTAGAACTCCAAGGTCTACCAGCTAGAGACTGGTGCGAAAGACATATATTTAGAATTAAAGAATTCTGAGCCCAGGAACTTGTTTTCAGTAACAGAACTAAACAGAGCTCATACAAAAATCCACTCCTTGTTACCTCACGTTTTCTTCATTTCAGCAGTATAATTTGGGAGGGCGGAGGTGGTCATTTTATTGCTGCTGTTGTAAAACTGCTGCAAGTGTGGCAGCAGATGTGCTAAATCAGTGTCTTGTCTCAGTAATGGACTGGATGAGAGCCAATAAACTGAAACTTAATCCAGACAAGACTGAGACACTGTTAGTGGGTGGTTCTCTAGACTAGATGGATGGCTTGCTCGTGATGGGGTTACACTCCTTCTGAAGAAGCAAATGTGTAGCTTGGCGATACTCCTGGATCCATTACTGTTGTGTGAAACTCAAGCAACTGCCTTGGTGGCTCAGGACCTCAGGACCTCAACAGCACCTCTCCCTGTATGAACCAACATAGACCCTGTGTTCATCATCAGAAGTCCTTCTTCATGTGCCCCCTTCACAAGAGGTTCAAAGGGTGGCAAGATGAGAACAAGCTTTTTCAGTGGTGGGCCCCCTCGCTGTGGAATGCTCTCCCCAGGGAGGCATACCTGGCACCATCTTTATCCATCTTTAGGTGCCAGGCAAATATCTTCTTCTTCACCCAGGCCTTTGGCTCTTGATGTGTGGTGTCCCAGCTATTCTTTCTGTATTTAATGCGTTTTACGACTTCAGTAAGTTCAATAAGTTTTATTAACTATTATGCATGTCTATGTTTGGCTTTCAGTGTACTGATGAGTTTTAGATTTTATTGACTATGTGTGTTTTTATCCGTTTTTTACATGTAAATCATTTTGAATCACACTGGTGAGAAAAGTGTGTATATAAATAAATAAATAATTGCCATTATGGTTGAGTCTTAAGGCAGGGTGATTAACTATGCAAGCACCCCTTGCTTGAATCCAGGTCAGCTCCAGGCATGACTGAGTCCTTGGGCACCAGCCTGCCCTGGGCTCACAGCACCCGCCTGCACCACCTACCTCTCCCACTGCAGTGAATGCTGGCTGTGCTGCACACGCATGCCTGCCATCAACCAAGATGGTGGGGAAAGCTTCCCAAAGGACTTGATGCCTTCGCTGCCACCTTGGTTGATGGCACGCATATGTGCTACATGCATGCACATGTCTACCATCAACCAAGATGGCGACAGGGGCATCAGCCCCTTAGGAAAGCTCAGCCATCATCTTGGTTGATGGCAGGCATTCCCTTGCAGCACAGTCAGCATTCACCACAACAGGAGAGGTAGGTGGGATGTGCAGATGGGCATTGCGGGCCTGCATGGTTGTAGGAGGGGTGCCTGGGAGTTCCCTCTCTGTGATCCATGACAGGGTTGGTAGCTGATGCTGATGTGGATCATGGAATGAGAGCACTACCCACTCACTCTAAAGAGGGGCCCTTCAGAGGCCCTCTGCCAGGGCCCAACCTGGCCGCCCTCTGGCACCGGTCCTGTTTGAATCTTGTGAGCAGAACTGAATTTGACTTCCCCATCTTACTTCTACTCACAGTCCCTTGAGCACAGGAAGGCAGCATCAGATGTTCCCATAAATGTATAGAACATATTTTTTCTCCATCAGAAACTTGGGGAACTACATCCCAGAGTCCTCAGTGGACAAAGATGCTCATCCTTCATTTGCAGACAGGAGGTAACTGCCAGCATACAATTTGGAACAAAGGGCTGCTGCACACTTTAAGTTCTTCTTACATACAGTAGTGTGGTTACAGCCATTTACCATGGAGCAGGGACCAATTACTATTTGCTGCAATCCTCACTTACCAGACACCACTGCTGGGCAGAACAATCTAAATCCCTCTTGCTGAGGGCTAGGGAGGGGAGACATTTTATTGGGCAGAGGTGTACTTCCCAGTCCTGGCTAAGCTGGTCTCCTACCATCCACCACTGATGGAGTGTCTCCCCCTCTTGCCTGCTAGATGTGCAGGCAAGCAGGCAAGCCGCTGGCGGTAGCCAGTGGAAGCCCCTAAACCAGGCATTCTGGAGGCAGGGAGTAGGAGGGGCTGCTGAATCTCAATTCCAGTCTCACTGCCAACCCATGACAATATTGGACCCTATGAAGGCCCAATCACTGTGCCTGATCCAGGGTGGTGCAGATCACTGTGCCTGATCCAGGGTGGTGCAGATCTGTTGGATCTCAATTTCAGTTGCACTGCCAATGCATGACAACACTGGACCCTTGGCAGGCCCAATCACTGTGCCAGCTCCAGGGTGGTGCAATAATCTTCTTGCCTCGCCACCTTCTGCCCCAGCTGTCCTGCATAGCTCTGGATACAGCGGTGGATGGGCCATCTCCATAAATCCCTTCTAGTCAGTGGCGGCTGTTGGCTCCCTGTCAGCTCAGGGCTTGTCTGAGGATTCAAGGGCCTGTCCAAGGTTCTGAAGCACCTTGGACAGCTCCTTGAAAGTTCAGACTAAAACCCAGAGTGGATTCCACTGCCTCGCTAACATAGAGCCAACAGCTGCCATTGCTGCAGCATGTGTGCATGCATGAATGGAGGTTTGGACTGTGACCTAAATGTGTAACAAATGTGTAAGAAAAGGTAAGCTATATGAAATGGTTATGAAAAATTTGAGATGCCTTTGTTTTAACTTGATAATATAGTTAAAAATGACCTACAAGCTTTGGGGAGAAAGGGAAACATGACCATGTTAGGTGCATGTTGCAGTAAACCAGTGTGTGTTGTTTTTTCCAAGGTTTTGCTTGTGCCTTATAGCCAATTGCCCGGGGGGGAGAGTTGCTGGGTGTTTTTTTTAAAAAAATCTACATGTAGAATAATCTGTTCTTTTCCTTTGGGTGCCCCATGGTTGTGACTTTTCCCTTTGAGATATCAAATGGGGCCTGTGGACTTCGAATTATTTTTCTGACCTATAATGTTCTGTAAAGGAACAGCCTAGCTGAGGCACAAGACTAACCAAATGGACATGTCTAGACATTAGCTTTGTGAACTCAGAATTATGCAAAACATTTACAACCTGGAAAGGCTCCATTTTCAGTTCTTTGATTTGCATTCTGTAGTATTTCAAAGTTAAAGAAAAAGGGCATACAATGGGCAGGAGAAGGAAGGATTTCCCCCCTTTCCCCCCCTTTCCTGTTATAAGATGTGAGAACATTTAGAACTCTTAACATAAGCAGGAATCCATCACTGAAATTAATCAAATGTCATTTTGAAAAGAAGCGTTAGAAAATGGTCTTTTATTATATGTTTTCCCATTTCTTAAGAAAGCCCATATGTAATTGTCAAATAAAGAACACCTAGGACTGCGGCTCACAGTAAATGTCAAAATCCATAGATTAATAATGTCACTGCAGTGCTCCAAAACATACTTCCGTATGCAACGGAGCTGATTTCGCAGCAGTAAGCAAGCTCCTTGCAGTCTCTTATACACTGGAGCACGAAGAAGGAAAGCTTTGCATTTATGAACACAAAAGTTTGTTAAAAGCAAAACTCCCATGCTTTGCTCCTATAAGCTTGATCCAAAGCAGCATAAGTCACTGAAGTTAATTTTAGGGCTGTATTCATCAAAAATCTATTGGGATTCAGGCCAACAGTCTTCTGAATAGGAGTGGGGGTGGGAATGATGGGGTTTACAAATTGTTTCATTTACTGAGTCAACATCAACCAAAGGTCATTGCAATTCCCTTTGGGGCCAGAAGTTTACATACAGAAATAAAATACATTTTAAAAGAGCCAGAATTATAAACATTGATCTCCAAATCAAGAAAGAGCAGTCTCCCTCATTGTTCAAAGATTCTCAGATTTTCAGCAGTTTCAGCCAACAGAGCTGCTCTATATGTTACAGGCATGTCTGTGTGTGCACAAAGAGGGGGCATTTCCTGGACCTCTTAAAGTCTAATAATTATCTAAGATCATAAATAAATCATTATATTGTCTCTTTATAGAGTAGGCACAAAAAAAGACAATGTCCCTAATCCTCTGTGTCATTTTGTCCACATATTCAAAGTGCTTACGGGTGGTATAAATCCTAGTCCTACCAGAGTAGATCCATTGAAGTTAATAGACATGACTAACTAAGGTTCCTTAATTTAAATGGGTCTACTCTCAGGAGGACTTACCCCATGCCACAAAGGGTTCTTCTGTTCCCCATCTAAAAATGCTGAGGAGAAGGAGATATGGATGGTGAAATAGTATCTCAAGGATAATTGTCCTGAATACTTTTGAAAGCAATGGTCAACATTTTAACTTTCAAAGGGGTTCCTGTATTGTTTGAAGTACAATGGGCACAGTCCACTGGGAACTGATCCATTGTAGTCAGCATGGTATACTAGCTAGAGTTCTGGATTAGACTACTGGTTTCCAGGCTGCCTGTCTACTTGCCTCCATGCCTGTCAGTTACCAGAGTCACTGATGGTCACCAACCTGTCCTACCATTTCATTTCTGCATCACAAGATGGAAATCCTCAGACAAAGTGAAGGGAGGATAAAAACATCCTCCCTCACTTTGGGTTCAAGAGAAGAGGTACCTAGTACAGTCTCCAGAGATTCAGGTAAAGAAAAGCAACGATGAGTGTCAATTAAAAATTAGAGATTCACCAATAGGCAACACACACACACACACACACACTTGGGGTTTAAGAATGTACCTATAGCCAACAGGTATTTCCATCAAACCCTACAAAGCAAGGAAGTTGGGCAGCTAGAGGGAATGCACCAGGGGAGCAGGAGACTTGACCTCCTCTCTGAGATTATTGTACTGCTCTACAAATTTGTAAAAATGCAAACACAAATTGAGTTTATTTATTTATTTAATTTATTATTTAATTTGTATCCCACCCTTCCTCCCAGCAGGAGCCCAGGGTGGGAAACAAAGCGCTAAAAACACTTTAAAACATCATAAAAACAGATCTTAAAATACATTAAAACAAAACAGCGTTAAAATTATTTTTTAAAACAACTTTAAAAAAGGGTTAAAAACATTATTAAAAACATATTAAGCATTTCTGACACAGATGCAGATTGGGATAGGTCTCAACCTAAAAGGCTTGTTGAAAGAGGAAAGTTGGTCTTTCACAGTCCAATCAACTTTCTGTATAGCTTGGAAGAATTTGGTAATGTGCATCTGAGCAAGAAGAGAAAGGAGGGGGAAAGAGGGGAGGGGAAGGAGGAAAAGGGGGAGGGGAGAAAGCAGAAGGGGGAAAAGGGGAGGAGGAGGACAGGTTTGATCATTGGTATGCTTATTGAGTTAACTGTGATTTACTCCTGTGTAATCATGCTTAGGATAGGTGAAACTGACCAGGATATGGGAGGAAGGGCAGGAGGGGGAGGGATGGAATGGGGAGGGGGAGGAGGACGGGAGGAAGGTTTGGGAAGGGGGAGGGGAGAGGGGCATGGGAAGAGTAGGGGAAGGAGGAGGGGGAAGGAGGAGATTGGGTGGATGGGCACTAGGCAGAGGGAAATCCCCTTTCCTTTCCAAAAGGAAAACATAGTTAACAGTATCATTGTTTTTCAGGGTTTCCCCCACCTTTTTTATTCTACAGCAGGCACATATACTGTAGTCTGTCATCCAAATTTATACCAAAGCAAACAACTGTCCACTTTTTAGAACACTGACAGTTGGTTCTTACTGAGCAAGTCCTGTGCTATCATACACTCCAATGTTAATTTTTTAAAAAATTAATAATCAGCCATGCTTTTTTTTGTTACTTATGAACTGCAGAAGGTGAAGGTCAGAGTATGGGACAAGATCAGTAATAGGATTACAGGTACTCTGTGAATTTGTCTGATTTTTAATTAATTTAATTTAATTAATTTAGGAGACCACTGACAGAAAGAAGTCCACCAGGGTTCTGGATTTTTTTACTCATGTTTTATACTTTAAAATGTGGATTCTCCTGAGTGTTTTGTGTATTGCCATGAAAACTTAGATGGTTGTTAAGCAAGTGTTTTTGCATTCAGGAATATAAATTTTCTAAGATTTTGTTTTGAAATGAGCTTATAGAAAGCATCAGAATGACATGGTACTGTAGGTACTGTAAACCGCCCAGAAAGCTTCAGCTATGGGGCGGTATATAAATACAATAAATAAATAAATAAATAAAATGGGGGCATTTTCAATTTAACATGGTGAAATACAAAAAAGCCATGCTGGCTACAATATACAGCCACTCTTGTGGCTATATAATAAGAGACTGCTAGACCACCACCCTTTCACACCTAAATGTCTTTGATCCAGTTAGGGGATCAGAGTGACTCATGGAAGTCATTCTGGCACCCACAATCCACAGTTATAGCATAATGGAATAAAATTGTTCCCCTCTCCACCAAAACTCAGCAGAGGGGAACATAGCAGCAAATCTACCCACCCTTAAATGAACAGGGAACGAATACTGCCGAAGCATTTGCTACGGGTGGACATAGAGTAAACAAGTGAGTTTCCAGATGCAATCACTGAATCCCTTTACAATGGCCAGTTATTTTGCTCTTAAAGAATTTGTACTGATCAGTCTGTTGACACAGTGCCAGCTGTGTTTTGTCTAGAATTATGCATGGTAATCTATGAAACAATACATCGGGAAGGACAAAACAGCGTAGAGTTTGCCTTGAACCTTTACCCAAACGCTGAAGCAAACTATTCTGACACTTTACTCTCATTCAAAACAAATATACTGTATTTCTCTTTGAATCTATTTACAGCACAGGAATTAGTTATGGGTTTATGAAACCACACAAAATTTCTAATCTCAATATGTCCTAGTTCTGTTGGGGGAAGGTGGAATGATTCAGTGAAGTGGCATGCAGCAGGCATTTCCAAAGGTTACCGTTTAGGTAGCCTCTGCTTTCTATGACTATGTGAACTGCAGCATCAGCAGATAACAGGATGAGGTAGCAAGAAATGAGGAGCAGGTCATAGAGAACAAAGAAGTGGGTTCAGGTAGCTGCAGGACTCCAGAGATTTCCAGCAGGAGTTGATAAAAAAAGAAGTCCAAACCTCAACTGACTTTTAATATCTCCATGTAGCGTCTGATGATTGCCAAAGCACCACCAGTCTAGCAAAGCTGCAAGGAATGTAAAAATGTGGCACTCTGACTTGGAACTATGTTCTGCAGCATCTCTGAATGACTTTGAATTGTGTTTTCTATCTTCTCCTGCTAAACAGCCTTAGATGGTTGGTGGGTGAATTTGGAATCCTCACCCTGAATTCAGATTCTTGCTTCAGAACCATTAGATTCCTTTGCTCCATAGAGAGGGGAGTTATCCCTTTGATGTTTGTTCTGGAAGCTTCAAGGCCATGAGATTTCTGTGGCAGAAATCCCAGCTTGAGATCATCATCAGAAAGGCCAGGAGGGTGGGTCACAGTCCAAAATGTTGACCCAATTCATCAATAATCAGGGCAAATCATGGTCATGTTTTCCTTGTATAATTCCTTTGTTGTTTAGTAGTGTAATGAGTTAAAAAGGGAAGTACAGAGATATGCATAAGGAAAACCATGTGGAGTAGCTAACTATATGCTACTTAACTTATCATTAAGTGAACACTAGCTTATATGGCTTTTGAAAAAAGGTTTGACAAATTTGTGGAGGATAGATCTATCAATGGAATGTTCAAATTCACGAATAGTCAAAAAACCCTTGTGCTTGCAACATACCTATAGCCAACAGATATGTCTATCAAACTTTAAAAAGCAGGGAAATTGGGCAGCTATAGTGAATGCACTAGGAGATACTGCCAAAGCCCTGGTCAATCTCTGGAATACGGAGGTGACCCGGGCGGTCGACACTATTGCTCCGAAGTGCCCTCTCCCACCAGGGAAGGCCCATAATACACCTTGTTTACTCAAACCGTGGGCCTGATGAAACTGCAGGGATGACGGCTAGAGCGATGATGGAGAAAAACTCAGTCCTTTCCAATAGAACACAGGCTAGAGCTCATTTTCGAGCCTATCATGTGGCAGTGATGGCAGTGAAAAAAGTTTACTTCTCTACCACCATTGCATCTGTTCGGTGTCGATGCTTTTCCGGGTGGTCCAGGGTCTGAACCTGAGCCCTCAGTCGCTCACTGTGACATGTTTGCGAGGCACTTTGCAGATAAAATTGCTCGCATTCAGACTGACTTTAACTACAGTTGTGCCAGATGTTCTCGAAGCTTCCTCTGGTCATTTTTCTATGGATACTTTTCAGCTTGTAAAACCTGAGGATGTGGACAGGATTCTGGGAGAATCAAGGACCGCTACTTGTTCCCTTGACCCTTGCCCATCCTGGTTAATCAAATCTGCCAGAGGGGAAGTGGCTGACTGGTTGGCATATTTAATTAACACCTCCCTAATGGAAAGTTCTATGCCAACATTGTTGAAGGAGGCTGTGATAAGAACTTTGTTTAAAAAGCCTTCATTAGACCTTGCGGATCTTAACAAATTCCGCCCAGTCTCTAATCTCCCCTTTCTGGGCAAGGTGATTGAAAGGGTAGTGGCTGCTCAGCTTCAAGTTTTCCTGGATGAATCGGATTATCTAGACCTTTTTTAATCAGGCTTCAGGCCTGGTCATGGGACAGAGACTGCCCTAGTCTCCCTGCTTGATGACCTACTCCGTGCATCAGACAGGGGGAGTGCATCCCTGTTGGTACTGCTGGACCTCTCGGCGGCCTTCGATACAATCGACCATGGTATCCTTCTGGGCCATCTAGCTGGGATGGGATTGGGAGGCACTGTTTTACGGTGGCTCCAGTCCTACCTGATGGACAGGACCCAGAAAGTGGTGCTGGGAGACTACTGCTCGACCGCCTGGCCGTTGGCCTGTGGGGTACCACAAGGTTCCATTTTGTCTTCCATGCTCTTTAACATTTATATGAAACTGCTGGGAGAGGTCATCAGGAGATTTGGAGTACAATGTCATCAATAGCTCTATCTCTCTCTACCACCTGATTGCAGGGAGGGAATGCTCATCCTAAACTGGTGCCTGGAGGCTGTGAAGGGCTGGATGTGGGCTAACAAACTGAAACTTAATCCAGACAAGAAGGAAGTAGTGCTGGTCAAGGGAAAACCTGCACCAGGGACTGGGTTGCAACCTGTTCTGGATGGGGTTGCACTCCCCTCGAAAAAGTAGTTCCGCAGTTTGGGAGTACTGGATCCTGCCCTGCTGCTTGAATATCAGGTGGCTGCAGTAGCCAGGAGTGCTTTTGGCCAACTCAAACTGGTCTACCAGCTGCGTCCATTCCTGGAGGCAGTTGACTTGGCCACAGTGACACATGCATTGATTGTAACACCAAGGCTTGATTACTGTAATGTTCTCTATCTGGGGCTGCCTTTGAAAACAGTTCAGAAATTACAGTTGGTTCAAAATGCAGCAGCCAGAATGTTAACTGGAGCACGGCGCAGGGAGCATATCACCCCTGTGCTTTATCGACTCCACTGGCTCCCAAATTTGCTTCCGAGACCAATTCAAAGTGCTGGTTCCGACCTTTAAAGCCCTAAACGGCCTTGGACCAATGTACCCGAGGGAACGCTTAAGCCCATATGTACCTGCCTGGGATTTAAGATCATCTGCCTCTGGTTTCCTCTGCGTGCCTGGAGTGAAAGACATTAGATTGACAGGAACGCATGAGAGAGTTTTTTCAACTGTGGCCCCCAATCTTTGGAACACCCTACCCCAAGAATTCTGCTCTGCTCCCTCCCTGATGGTTTTCCGGAGACTTCTGAAAATGATCTTGTTCCGGATAGCCTTTGGGAGGGACTGAAGGTAAAGCCTGACACTGATTTTATGATTTTATGCCTTCTACGTTAGTTTTACCCTTGTAGTCCCCTTTAGTACTACTCCCTGTGTGTGTGTGTGGGGGTAAAACCACAACTGACCTACGCACACGCTTCAGAAACCACAAATCGGCAATCTTAACAAAAAAAGTGGAGCAACCAGTTGCAAAACATTTCAACATGGATGGTCACAGTCTGTTGAACTTTTCTATAATAGCAATAGAGATGCCAACGAATCCAGCAGCATTGCCTAAAAGGGAGAACTTTTGGATTTACTCTCTGGACACATTGGCACCACATGGCCTGAACCTGGAGGACAGTACCACCACTACTTAGCTTCTGCAAATGAAGCCCCTCTGAGCATTACATCCTCAAAGCTCTATAACTGCCACCTTGGTAACAGCATCTGTATGTTAGCAGCTGATGAAGGCGGAAGCTGAAACGTTTTGTTAATAAAATAAAAACCTCTGTTTTGTTAATCACAATTAGGTATATATATATATATATATATATATATATATATATATATATATATATATATATATATATATATATATATATACACGTGGGGGAGGGGGAGGAGGGGGAGGGGGAGGACAGGATTGAGAGGGGAGAGGATAGGGGAGGGGAGGGACAAAGGAAGGGGGAGACAAGGGGTAAGAGAAAGGAGATAGGAGGGAGGAAGAGAGGAGGGCAGATTTGATTATTTGTATGCTTTTTGAGTTCAGTGGGATTTACTCCTGCACAATCATGCTTAGGATAGGTGAAACAGACCTAGGGGAGGGGCAGGGAGGGGAGGGGGAAGGAGGGGGAGGGGAACAGATTGGGTGGGTGAGCACTGGGCAGAGAGAAAGCCCCTTTGCTTTCCAAAGGGAAAACATTGTGAAAAGTATCATTTTTCAGCGTCTCTTCCACCTTTTTATTCTACAGTAAGCACAAGTAGTCTCCCACCCATATCACTGGCTACATCCACACCAAACCTTTATTCCACTTTAGACAGTCATGGCTTCCCCCAAGGAATCCTGGGAAATGTAGTTAGTGAAGGGTGCTGAGAGTTGCTAGGAGAAGCTTTGTTCCCCTCACAGAGCTTCAATCAGAGTGGCTGACTGTTAAAGCACTCTGGCCACTGAAGCTCTGTGAGGGGAAGAGGAGTCTCCTCTCAGCATCCTTCACAAACTACACTTCCCAGGATTCTTTGGGGCAAGCCATGACTGTCTGAAGTGAAATAAAGCTCTGGTGTGGCTGTGACCCCCTGATTAGTCAAGCCAAGAAGCTGCGAGTCTGGCTTTCAGTACACTGACAGTTGGTTCTTACTGAGCCTGCCCAGGCTTATCATTGACTGCAATGTTAAATTTCTTAAATTAATTAAAAATCAGCCAGGCATTTTTTTTAAACTTTTAAACTGCAGAAGATGAAGGTCAGAGTATGGGGCAAGGTCAGTAATTGGATTACAGGTACTCTGTTAACATGGCGTATTTTTTATTTCAACAAATTATGAGAACTCTGACAGAAAAAATCCAACTGGGGTCTGTTTCCCCCCCTCTCTTTACACTTTGAACTCTTGATTCTCTCTGACTGTTTTGTGTATCGCCATGAAAACTTAGTGGGTTATTCAGGAAGCGTTTTTGAGTTCAGGACTATAAGTTTTGTAAGGTTTGTTTTAAAATGAGCGTATGGGAAGCATCAAAATGGCATGGGGAGTATTTTCAATTCAATATTGTGGAATGCAAAAAGTCCATGCTGGCTATAGTACACAGCCACTCTCATGGCTGTATACTTGCTAGATACTGCAAACAAACAATGGGGAGAGTTATCACTGATGAAGATGGAACTCTGGGTTGGCTGGGCTATTTGGTCTCAACCACCATTTTCATTTTGTTCTTATTCTCAAATGCTCATGAAGGAACAATACTTAGTTTTGTACATGGATTCCAAATCCAGCGGGTGATATCCAGTTGTGTCTGCCCACATGTGGAACAGATTTCTATGAGCAAAATGGGACTTCCCCTTCTTCTCCCCCGCCGTCTCTCACATGCCTCACAAATCTGCTTTGGAGGACTAAGGGAGAGGAACGGAAAGTCCCATAGCACAAGTCAACATCAACATGATACATTGGCTGCCTCTCAGTTATATTGTAATATAACTATGTAGATACATATCTAGAGGACACAAAGCACATCTTCTCCATTGAAATATCTGTTTCCTTTTCAACAGGTTCAGTAATAGTACCGTTTGTATTAGAGCTGTGCAAGTCACTCCTGATTTGGTACAGGGACCGATTTGGTGATCCTGATCAGGTTCCAACTTGGGCTGAGTTGTTCCAGGCCTAACCAGACCCAATCTGGGCCCTGAACTCAATCAGGGGCTTTGTAAAGCCCTAGGACTGGATGGCAAAGAGACTGGGGAAGAACCAGATGGTGACAGTGAGTCTCTGTCTGCATTGTCTCCTTCTCCTCCCTTCCTTGCCACCTGACCAGAGCTTGGAAAAGTTACTTTTTTGAACTACAACTCCCATCAGCCCAATCCAGTGGCCATGCTGGCTGGGGCTGATGGGAGTTGTAGTTTAAAAAAGTAACTTTTCCAAGCTCTGCACCTGACCACATGTTTAATATCCTTCCACACACACCTTTTGACACCTCCAGATTGCTCCAGATGGATCTGACCCGAGGCCATCTGAGGCTGCCTTGACCTGATCCAAAACAGTCCCAGTTTGGTGCAAATCATCCAAATTTGGGATTTGGCCATATCAGTTGCACAGTCCTGCTTTGTATTAATGTGCACCAGGTACTACAATACATTGTGAATGTGGGCTAGAATACTACATATATTTATATTTGCAATAGTGTATACACAACACATCCCACAGATAAAATTAAATACTAGCTGAACCTAAAGGAAAACCAGTGTTTTCAGCAGACTAGAATAAACTGGTTTAAACTGAGAAGAGAGCCAGGTTACATTCAACCTAATCTCCTTTTAGCCTATTTTTTTCTGTCTTGGGTTTTTCATCTGAAATTACTATGAATGAATTACATCTGTGTTTTGTTCATCTGGGCATTTTGTTCATCTGGGTAGTTCTGTCCCTTGACTGCATGAAGGGTACAGCAAACAATTTTAGTCAAGTTATTAATTTATATTTGTAGATTCTGTTCACTCCATTCATTTTATGAGGTAAATGAAGAAGGGTGGATCTGTTATGTTGCACTGAAACAAGCAAAGGAAAACATTGACACTTCACAAGATGTGATTTGTCAGATTTTAGAAACTATACTTGCATGTCTAATGGTATCTGTCTTTCCCCAAGTGAAGGTTCTTTGGGGCTGAACAAATACTAGAGTAGTCTAACATGAATACTTATGTATCCAGAAGAATAGCTGTGTTAGTAACATCAAAGAAAACAAAGTCTTCAGAGGATGGTTAATGTATTGTAGCAAAAACTTTCATACCCAAAAGCCTGTTTCATCAGGTGTATAATGTGGTCTCTGGTGATGCTGGATATATAAAAGCACCATCGTCCAGTGGAAGGAAAATCTATTTTACAAGTGGAGACAAAAGAAAAAGGAACACACCGTAAAACACAAATGGCCTAATTTAGTGTTTCTAAACCAGGGGGAGCATATGAAGATCTGGGCGGGGGGGGGTGAGTATTTCCAAAAATTTTAAAATATAAGTGAAAATTAACAATATTAAAATATAAAAGTATGAAATGTTATGTTTGAAAGGTGTGAAGATTGTATGCAGCTTATTACATGATCTGCACATCATCAGATGTGCAGGAGCCAGGTTTGAAGGGAGGCATGAGATTTTTCTGTTAGCTAAAAGGGGGCATGGCTTAGAAAAGATTGAGAGACACTGGTCTAACTTATAGAAGTTACACTTATTATACAAAGGAAATTTTAACATATTGTTGATAGTGTAACTCAGGTGTGCCAAACTTTCACAAACAGATACTTAATATACAGAACAACAGAACCCTTTTCACACCTTCAGTCACATGTATATTGAATATATAGAGGGAGAAGTAGTTTGGGGCCACTGGCACCACTGCCCAATCTCCATGTTTACAGCAAAAAAAGTGTGAAAGGAGCTTCTGTGTGTGCACAGCTTTATACATAGATAGGCTCTGCATAATTAGAGTACCCAGTTATGTAGAAGACCTACCATGCTTATAGCTGCACACATGTAGAGGGCCCTCTCATAAGTCCAGTGATGCTTATTTTATTGCTACTCGACCCATAGAATCCACCAGATGCCAGCAAGCTGCAAGATGCAAGTCATAATCAGAGTAGATCCACAGATTTTCACGGGTCTGCTCTGAGTATGATTTGGTTGAATACCACTCATTGTTTAGAAAAAGGGGGGAGGCATTTCCATGGACATTAACATGAAAACACTGGGTCTGCCAAATCTTTTCTAGAGTGAAACCAGGTGGCTCAATTCAACCCTGCAATATATTTGATAGAACTCTTCTGGAAATTGTAAATCAAAGAGTCCCAATCTTTAGTTAAGTGTTTGCTTTTACTGAATCCTAACTTCTTTGGCATTCAGAGAGATGCTATTACACTTAACAACAAAAATAAATAATTTCATTTACAAAACAGTGAGTAGCATTCATACATAGGGAGATGTGCTCTCTTCTCTTCTCTTCTCCCAAGGACATCTTTTATTGATGTCTTAAAGATGGGAACAAATTGCTCATCACCACCAAGCAACCAATCTAGGCTGTTTAAAATGTGGGTGTCTTCAGAACAAAAAAACCATCATTTGCTAAATGAAGCAAAACACTGTAATAGGTTTAATGATGTAGATTTATCTTCTAACAGTTGTTTTGAGATCACAACAAATCATTAAAATCATTAACTCTTGGAGCTAAATTAGATTACAGATCTTTGGGAATGCCTGGCCAACGCAATTATTAAACTGACAGTTAAATTAACTAGGCTATGCCAGCAAAGGACAAACTTGCACCTACACCATGTCCACATATCATGACTGGAAAAGCCTTAGCATGCACTAAGGGACACAAGAAGCATAACAGAAAATTTGATTTGGAAACTGGGATAAGAAAAGACTTTGAAGCACAAAGCAATACAATTCAGGGGACAGAATCTACAAAACAATAGCAATCTATGGAGAAAATAATGTGACTTAGCAGCTTCCAGCTTCATGAATATTGAATATTGAAAATTACAGATGGCCATTGCTAGGGCATGGGTTTGGTATCATAGTGGGCTATTCAGTACTTTATAATGGATGATAACAGATCTAAGCCAGCTTAAATGCAAGTATGAATAAATATTTTAGGGATGCATGATGTCGACCAGGGGTGGCTAACCAATGGGCAAGAAAAATTGGAGTTGTAGTCCAGCAACATCTGGAGTGCCCAAGCTCCACCCCCCCAATGTAGACCAAGGACACATTCGTGCAAAATATGTTTTTTAGTCTCCATATGAAATCCTTAGATCAGTGGGTCGTCTTGCTTAGTATCACCAGCCACTGACTTTCAGAAAATCTCAGTTCCAACTTTCCAGGGTCTTAAAGAGTGTACTTTCTCAGCCCTTTTATTCAGGTTTAATTTTTTACAAACATTTGGTTATGCCTCAAAATCACCACATTGACTTTTTTAGATTTCAGCCACACTTATTTATGTCAGAACAATGTGTGAAGTCAACCCAGAGGTTTTGACTAAAGCTAAGATGATTTTGTGTGTTTCTGTGAAGTTCAGTACTTGTGTTAAAATGCCTATGTTCTGTGAAGAAGACCTTTCATCAAACAGCCAGTTGCATGAAAATCAAAAGTATTTCTTGACTTTTTAACTAACTCTAGAACACTACTCACAGGTCAGAAAGAGCTGTGCAAAATCCTGCAAATGCTGGCTGTGAAGGCTCTAGGGGACCATGTCCCTTGGGGATTCTAAACTGTTCTCTAAAAGAGCCTCCAAATTTTGCATTTTTAACTGAACAAACTCAGACTCCTGCTACTTTAACTTCACCTCTATATTTAAACTATGAGACACATCTGGCTAGTGTTGCCATTGTTTACCTACCAACTTTTACATCCCATCACAGCTACCAATCAGATGCCTGAAAGTAAAACAACTTCAGTTAAGTTAGTCAAGTAATATGTTACTTATGTCACTTGTTTTCACAACAAATTTACACTATACCCCCTCCCTGGAACAGAAGAAGCTGATCCCAATGAAGTCAAAAATAAATACTGTACAGTAATGTTCCTGAGAGTAAAAAAGATATTTTTCTAAGGATAATGGCATGGGGGTGGGGGGAATCTAAATATCCTGGCTTGTGTTCCTGAAATGTATATGAAATTAATGAAATAATCTAAAACCAGTGGTTTCCAAATGTTTTCCCCCATGGAATATTTGAAAATTGCTGATGGTCTTGGCAGATGATTTTAATGATTTTTCTGCCTATTGTAGCAATTGTAATATGCTATGCTAGATGCTGTATGCTTTTTATTGCTTCTTTTCTTACTTATATTTGATTGTATTACAATTTGCATTTACAGAATGCAAACTGTAATACAATAAAATATAAGAAAGAAAAGAAGCAATAAAATTGTAATACAATAAAGTATAGTATAAGAAACAAAAGAAGCAACACAAATACAATTCAAAATAAATATTTAATGCAGACATGCCGTGGAATGTGTGAATGAAGCTTGAGGACCACTGGTGGTCCATGGACCACAGTTTGGGAACCCCTGATATAAATATTAAGCTACAGTTATTTCATCAGGTTGATCATATAATCAGGGCTGGTGCCAGAGGGTGGCCAAGGTGGGCTCTGGCTGAGGGCCCCTGAAGGACCTCTTCTTAGGGTGGGTGGGTAGTGCTCCCTTCTGCAATCTATGGCAGCATTGGCTCCTGACCCTGCCGTGGATCAGGAGAGGGAGCTCCCAGGCACCCCCTACTGCCGTGCAGTCCGTTACAATGCCCACTTGTATGCCCCACCTACCTCTCCCTTGATGTAAATGCTGGTTGTGCTGCAGGTGCAAGTCTGCCATCAACCAAGATGGCAGCCAAAGTTTCCCTAAGGGGCTGATGCTCCTGCCGCCATCTTGGTTAATGGCAGGGATGCACGCATGTAGCATGCACACGTGCCATCAATCAAGATGGCGGCGGAGGCATCAGCCCCTTAAGGAAGCCTCGGCCACCATGTTGGTTGATGGCAGGCATGCTTGCACAGCACAGGCAGCATTTACCAAGGGAAAAGTAGGTAGGCGGAGCATGCATGCATGTGCTGGGGCCCTGAGCAGGCTGGTGTCCATGGGCTCCAGCATTCCTGGCGCCAGCCCTGCGTATAATCATAAGAAATCTGGGAAATAGCAGTGCAATCCTATGCATGTCTACTCAGATGTAAGCCCCATTCAGTTCTTACCCTCAGGTAAGTGTATATTGGACTATAGCCCCCGTGACAGTGAAATCAATTGGAGATGTTTCATCAGCTTTGATGTGCAGATTGAAACCTGGTATAAATTTTAACTTATAAGTGCCTTTGGACATGGATCTGTTTCCTTGTACATTGTAATGTACCACGCACATAGATAATATTAAACAAACAAACAAACAGTGTTTTGATTTATTGATTCCACAGTATTGAAAAAATTTTCCAACTGAGAAAAACCGGGGCATTTTTTGCTGATGATTTTCATAGCCTTTGATTTATTTTTCAGACTTCAGAGAGTGAATTTGCCCAGTGCCTTCAACAATAAATGAATCTCAATGAATCTCAGCAAGGTCAGGCAGGGGGCAGGGATACTTTCCCAACCTTCATTACAGGGAAATGAATCTGGCCCAGTGTCCTACATCTAATTTGAAATCAAAAGATCCTTCAGTCAAAGGATCAATCAAAGGCACAGAAGTTTGGATTTGTGAAATGTGAAAGACAACTTCATCACACTATTTTATCATCACAAGAGGATTAGGCAAAACCGTCACCAGGCCAACCAGTATATATACCATTCTATGTGTGCTTTATCATTTAGTGAAAACTTAGTTGAGGATATGTTTACCTTTTATTGTTCTCTACATTAGGTAGCCAGTCAACACCCCCAACTGTTATATAGACATCTCTGAAAAACAAAGAAGCAACACAAAATACTTTTTCTTTGTGAATAAATTTGCTGTATAGAAGTAATAGTAATTAATGTTCTGAGCAGTTTGACAATTAAAAAGTAAGAGTTGACATTTAGACATGTCTCATGGGTACACTGCTGGTATTATATTAGCACGCACATTTTACATTCAGTTTCATGACTGAGGGCACAAACACAGTAACGCTGGAGAAAGTTAGGCTGAAATCTGTGTGAGTTGATGTGTGTTCTCTTTCTTTTCTGCTTCCATCCTTAAAATAAGCACAGTACAACATGACAAGACAAAACAACTTTTTCAATTATAAGCTGCTGTGTTAATTTTATCAGCTTTTGTTCACATCATTTCCCATTTCCCACATGTCTTTCTCTTGTTGCACAAATTTAAACTTCTGTGTATTTATTTATTTGACTAGGGGATCTTTAAAGTCAAATGAAACCTAAAGTAAGAAAAAACAAATTTACAATCACCCAAGACTCTAACATTCTGCCTTGTAGAGGACTCTACCCTATGAGATACAGAATGAACTACTAATCACATTGTCTTGTGTTCGGTTGATTTGTTACATATTAATCTTTGCCTTTTATTGTACTCTTCAAAGCAACTGTGAGTATTTGTCTTAGTTAGCTTTAATGCTTGTTTTTAGTGGTTCAAGTACTGAGGTGTTTATTATCATTTATTGGAACTGTAGTTTTAATTGTTGGACTATTGCAAATCATTGGGCTGTATTCATCTTAGTGCCAAGTCATGGGTTCCACCAACACAAGGATTTCTCCTTGCACAACAGAATGTTTGTCCCCTCTCGTCTATCCACATGCCCTCTAAATCTGTTCGGGGGGTGGTTCCTCCGATCCTCCAGAGCAGTTTTGGGGATAGCAGGGGGTAGAAGGGGGGAAGTCTCATTGCATTAACTCTAATCCTTGTATTAGTGCAATTAATTAGTGCTGCAGGGATGAGACTGTGCTGGGACCATCAAGGGGCAAGCATTTCCACCTGCCTTGCCCCACCCCTCTGCCTGGGCCTTATCAGGAGGAGCTGCAGGCTGAGTCGTGCTGCAGCAGGGATGAGACTGTGCTGGGACCTTCAAGGGGCAAGCATTTCCACCTGCCTTGCCCCCCCACCCCTGTTCTTAGTGACATTTGTTTGGGGAGTGTCCTTTACCAGGAAGATGAATGTTTTTGGTTTGCTGTTCCTGTTTTTTTAGCTTTTCCGTTATTGTTAGTTTTTATTGTTAGTCTCTTAATGTTTTGATGTTTGCATGTTCTGCTTTGTACGTCGCTTAGAGTGGCTGACAATTCAGCCAGATAAGCGACTAATAAGTCAAATAAATAAAAATCAATTAATTAGTTGAATACTGCCTAGTCTTTTCATGAAGAGACCCAGCAACTGCTACTAATAACATCTACAAGGGGGTCTCCCAGTAGCTGAATGGTGATGTATAATATCTGATGCTATGTAGGGTTATGCTGTAGAGCTAAGTAACTAATAAACCAAGTTGATTGGCACAACTGGTGTTAAATTTCATTACTGTTCCCCCCCCCGCAAGTAAAAGGGGATGACCAAACAGATTCTCATCTCACATTCTCCATTTCTCTAGGAAGAATGGAATGAAACCACTTCCTTCTGATCACTGAGGGAGTTGCACATTTTTTCCAGGCCTTTCAGATCTGTTGATTTTTAATTTTGACTTTTTTTGCTGTGTTGCCTAATTACAATTTTATTGGTTTTATTGGTTTTATTGTTTATGAGATTTTAATTGCCTCATAAGCCTCTCTGGGAACCCATCTTGGACTGAAGAGTAAAGTATTAAATTGCAGATTAAATAAATAAGCAAATAGTTGTCACAGAGCAGCTTACCCGAGGGCTTATCACTCTCATTTTACATCAGGTCTTTCATTTCTAACTATCACTCCTTTTTGTCTCCTTAGTGAGAGCAGGGTGCCTTTGGGAAAGAATAGTTGAGAACAGCATGTTTTTGGGAAAGCTCATCTTAATACAGGGGTCATCTCAATCTTACCTATATGTACCCAATCTTTTTAGATCAATAACATACAAGATATCAAGAAATGTAGAGTAATTTTGAGATTGCTGTATTGCTGGTCAGAAACTAGAAAACAAAAAAAAATATTTTATTATAATTATTGATAAGCACACAGAGTGATGAAAACCACCAAAGAATGCAGGCAATTACAAGAAGAAATTAAGCTAACTTCTATACCTAGAGGACTTCCTTGGCTGTAAGCAGCAACTTGGCTCTACGCTTACTAAACTAATTGTACTCAACATCTTTAGATGAATCTGATTTCCATGATGGATCAGGTCTGACAACTTCCATAAGGAAGAAGTCTATGGAGGATTTATTTTCTGGCATGTTGGCCCAGCGTACTCAGAAGCCACCAGGTGTGAAGGATGAGGCCTACAATGCCTCTCCTGTAATGGTCACCAGCCAGCTGTTCTTGTCACCACTTCCACACCCTTTCCAAGGATATATTTGTTTGGGAAGGGGGGGGAGTGGCAGGGAAAACTGTGGGAAAGCTTTCCCTTCCAAGCTTTCTCCGATAACTGTCAGAAAGACCCTGAAGATTTCTTTTATTTTTAATTCTCTAAGGGAGCTCAGAAAACTACAAGGTGACCTGGGATCAGTAATAGCTAACAGCTACAAATGTTGCCACTGTGAGCAGAAACAGGGGAACCAACATTACAGAAAGCTTGCTATTCTCAAGAAACTAATTATGTGTGATGTGAATTTGGAAATATAGCAAATGAAACAATTAGAGACCCTCTTGTGGAGAAAATAGTTTTGCCTTGCACAAGAATATGATTGCTTCTAGAAAAAAGCTTCATCCTGGAAAAGGATGTCATTTCAAATAAACCTGTCCCACCCATTGGCTATATGGAGACCTTTGTTTCAAGTAGCAGACCAGGAAGGGTGGTGTATTTGCCTTAGGGTTGCCAGGTCAAAAGCATCTCAAACCCTGAGATTTCAGGGGCAGGTCCTACCTACTGATGTCACAGGGGTGGACCCAAGTGATGTCATTAAGCATGATAGATTAAGCATCAACCACAGTTGCTTGGAGCATACAATTCAAACAAAAACATTTCTCTGATTGGAAATTAAGATAGAAATCTTAGCTAAAAGATGGAGACTGGGTAGGGAACATTTAATCTAGCCTGCTTGCTTCTGGCAAGAAGGGTTTAAGTGCCCTCAGTCACCAGGCCAGTCACCAGAAGGCCATTGTAGGAAGAAAGGAGCCTAGTATTGTGGAGATGTTAGATAGGAGCACTCAAGATGGATGCCCCTGAAGACTGCAATTTTAAACACACTTACTATGGGACTAAGCCCCATAGACCTCAGCAGCAGGGTTTCCAAGTTCATGGCCTGAGACTGATCCTGTATCTTTAGGAGAAGAGAAAGTCAGCCAAGTGCAGGTGTTCGTGCAACACCATACTGAGAAAAACCACAAGGTGGAATTCTCCCTTCCCCCTGCACAACTTTTAAAGATACAGAAGACCTCTTGGAGGCCGGGACTGGCAAGAATATGTAAAATCATACATATTCTGTTCTTTGAGGTGTTTATATTGTTGTAAGTGGTCTGCTCATTTGAATTTCTTGATAGCCTACAATGTAAGTCATGGACTGATTTAGAAATGTTATATGTATGATTTTACATGTTTATATAAGTAAATTTGTCCCTGCTGTTTTATTTGCCCCTGATGAAGGCCTAAAAACGTATAGGCTGAAACTCGTCGGGTTTGAACACATAATATATTCCTATTTTTCTAACATCTTGGCTTTTGCCCTCTATTTTTTCCTGGCTTGGATGCTTGCCACTTTCTGTTGTTGGAAATAAAATACATAAATAAATTTTGAAGTCACTGTGGCCCTTGAGTCTTTTCCCACTTTTAGGAACAAAGGAATCTGCCTTATATTGACTCAGGCCATTTGGTACCATCTAGCTCAGTACTGATGACATGGACTAGCATTGGCTCTCCAGGATTCCAGGCAATAGCCTTTTCCAGAAATTGAATTTTGGACCTTTGCATGCAACGCATATGCCCTACCACTGAGCTACAATTCTTTCCCTGTTTAAAAAAGTATCTTTTAAACTTGTTCTTTTCAGTTCACTAATAAATGTATATCATATCTAGGGCAGATCCATACCATTCCTTTAAAGCACATTCAAAACATATTAAAGGACATTAATCCCTCCGCAGAATCATGGTAACTGTAGTTTGTTAAGGGTGGTGAGAACTATAACTGTGAGGGGAAAACTACACTTCCCAGGATTCTTTAGGGGAAGTTATGCACTTTAAATGCGAGATGGATGTGCTTTAAATGTATTGTATGGATCTACTTAATAAACTTTGCCTGCATGTAAATTGTTTTAATTAATTTTTCAAAATGGAAATGAGCTATAAACTGTAGTGGGTGACCATGGGCTACTCACCATCTCTCAGCCTATCTGCCCCTCAGGATGAACACAACGGAGAGGAACCATGACCACCCCAAGGAAGAAGGGCACGCTTAAAGTGTAGAGGAAATAATAATGTACAAGCATAGTGTGAAATCAAATACTCATTGGGACCTGGTATGAAGAAATATTTATATAAGCATGACTATCAAAGAAGGTTATTATTTACACAACTTGTAAAGACATTTATAGTGCAATCCTATGTTTGTTTATTCAGAAGCAAATCCCAATGCATTCTATGGGGCTTACTCAAACAGGGAAGCATGCAGAGAACTGCAACCTCAAGTGATAAGGAACTTCATTCACACAACCCAAAATTCAGAATCATGCCACTTTAAGCTGTTTTTCAACTGTTTATACTTGTTTTTATGGTTATTGGATTTTAAAGGGATTTATTTCTTATCATAAGCTTCCTTAGTTTCCAATCACTAACCCTACCTCACAGGGTTGTTGGAAAGACCACACACACACACACACACACACACACACACACACACGAGATGTAAAAATACATACACCCCATACAATAGTTTATTGTCAAACCAGTTGGTCATTGCAGAACTTTTTTAAAAAAAACAGTATTAGTTTCCTACATAATAAAAAATGTGATACCTAAGTAAGCCCTGCCTAATTGCTTTAAAAATAGGATTGGAGGGGAAGAAAAAAAATTACAACACAAACACAATTATTTGCTATGTTCACTCAAAAGTCCATTTAATTTACAGCACAATCCTAACCATGTCTACTCAAAAGTAAGTCTTATTGAATTCAATGGGGTTTACTCTAAGTATGTGGGATTAGCATTGCAGCTTTAGTACCAGAAAAGCAAATATTGGATTAAAGCTTCATATTGGGAAGGTTTTCAAAACAGTGCCCTCTTCAACAGCCCAGGAAAATTTAAACTTGTTTGACTCCTGCACACAAAAGAGAAAAAAACTGAAAGCTATATACATAATTTATAAGACTTTCAGATAAACAGGGAAAATCAACCATCTTCTGATGTTGCAATGAAGGAACTGCCTGGATATCATCAAATCACAACCCTGATTTCACCTATTAGCTACAAATCTGAAAGGGTGGGGTTAGAGCAGTCTGCTACCAGCTGATTTAACAAAGTTGTGGGGGGGGCAGTTGATGTTTTGGTGTATATCTCATGAACCAGGCCACCTAGAAACTTCAAATTTTTTTAAATGAAAGATGAGAGTCCGGAGATTAAGGTAACTCACTTGGAGACCTGGAGAGGACCTCCAAAATCGAGAGTCTCTGGGCAAAATCCAGACACCTGGCAACCCTAATTTGCATACCCTCCCCTGGCTCAGCTACCAACCTATCACTATTTAGCACTCTAGGAGTGCTCCTGCAAGTTTGATGCTGCAGAAAAATAGCCAGTGACACTCCTACAGGGCTCTCAAAGTACCCATACCTTACTCTGATAAAGAATCCTTCTTCAAAGTGAGGCATTGTGGGTGAGGTAGTCCCAGAGATAGTCTGTGCTCTGACAAATAATGTTTAATGTTTATCACAGTAGGAAACTGTTATATTTTAAAGTCCAAGCAGCAGCAGTACAGGCACTCTTTGGGGCCACCTTGCCCACGATGTCCCACTCTGGAAGTACTCTACATCCCCTATGGTCCTTTATCAGAATGAGACATTGTTGGGTGGGAGGCCCTGGAGAATAGTGCCACTGCTGATGTGGTGGCAAAAGAAAAGGATAAAGAGGTCAAAGCAGTGCCACCAGGGCACTAGTGACAACTCTGCCTGAGGTAGAAGATTGTCTTGTGATGCCTTAATTGCAACCCAAGCTTAGACAGGTATGACTAGGGATGGGTGAGAATTTCGATTCAGTTTACATTTCAAGCAGAATTTATCAAATTCACAATTTCCAAAACAATATGAGAATCGAAACACAGCCATCCTTTGAAATTCACATTTTTTAGATTTTTGGGATGCAGTTCGCCAACTAAATGACATTTGCAAAAATGCATATATTAGGGGAAAGTGTGTAGAAAAATGAATACATGAATGAAAATAACATGCAAAAAGGCATGAAATGATGAAAAATGGCTTTAAAAAATGTGTACCTTTGTCAAAACTGCCTACAAAAATGTGTTTATTTGGAGAAATTTGCACTAAAATGGTAGAGAACTTTCATTAGGATTTTTTTTTTTAAAAAATCACAGATCACTGAGAAATGTAGAGAACTGAATTTAACATTGGAAAAATGAGAAACTGAGAGAACCAAAACAGACAGATCTTTCCATCCTTAGTTATGACAAAAGCAAAAACAATGAGCTTGAATAAAGAAAGGAGAGTTCAAGTTGTCCACATCTAGATGGATAGGAAATGATATATATTCATCACCTCACCCTTGCCTGGAACCTTTCTACATTCTGAATATCATTTCTTTTTCGTAATGTTTCTGCAATGGCTTTTCAGCAGTATTTTTTATTATTTATTTATTACATTTATACCTCGCCTTTCTTTTCATGATTGAAACTCAAGGCGGCTTACATATTGTTCCCAGGCGGTCTCCCATCCAGGCACTGACCAGACCTGACCCAGGGAGCTGGCCTTATGTGCCTTCCGACCATAGCCTGGGACCGACAGACTTATGACACTACAGACTTCAGTGGAAAAACAGCAGGGTAAAAGTGGGGCTGTGCAGTGTTTCCTTTGACTATACTCTTTCCTCTCTCCTCTAATTCTCCTTTCTCTGTAGTCAAATGAATGTAACTGGATGGATGGAGTCCCACCTCGCACATTTTACGGCTGCTAAGGCAGGTTATCCATCCATACTAATGACTTTTAATATTTTTTCACAAATCCACATCTTTCGGCACACTTGAGTATTTTCTTCCAATGCTTCTGTGGACCTCCTAACTTATTTTATATTATAGGATTGGTTTTCTTTGTTATGGTGCCAGCTCTGTCATAATTTTTACATTTACGTTGTACAACACTGGTAAAGACTACTATTCTCACTTAATCTGAGTTCCCACATTGCTATTTTCCTCTCATAAGTTCAGATAGAGCTAAAACATATATAGTAAACTGTATTTGCACTAAAACATAAAACTCACAAATTAGAGTGCTATATTGAGAACATTAGTTTTTTTAAAAACAATACTTAAACCAAACCCAAAGTTAGGACCTGAACATTCTAAACTAAGAACATTCTAAACCAGTCTAGATCAATAGTGAGAATCCTGTGGCCTTCCAGATGTTGTTGGACCTCCAGTTTCCATCAGCCACAGACAATGGTCAGGGATGGTGGGAGCAACATCAGGAGAGTCATGGTTTCTCTTTCCTGCTCTATATTTGGCACAGCACTAATTCAAAACAGTTACATAGATGGTCTGAAGCATGTATTGTTAGTGAAGGACAGAGGATTTGGCTTTGGGTGTGCTTTTGATGTTTCTTACATACATAATTTTAGTAATCAGTCCTTCTTAAATTGCAAGGAAGTATTGGTGTCATCTTGTATGTGAGTACAAACCCTTGCAAATAAAGTGTTACGAGAAAGATGGTTAAATGCACCTGACCCCCACCTCCTCCTCAGTTATGTCCCTTCTACGGTATTGCACAGCACTGCAGGGTTCAGCTTCACATTTTATATTTCTTCTTTCTAGGACATTTTTCTTCTTCACATCATACATTTGTCTTGAATTTTGAAAGACATCATTTGGCCAAAGAAAATAGATCATCAGTGTTAATTCTCACTGAAATATCTCCAGGCCTCATTCATTTGAGGGAGTGGAGGAACCAGAGCTCTGAGACAAAAAGCATAACCAAATAACAATGGCCCATGACCTGGCACCATTACCAACTGGAGATACGGAAGGGAATTTGTTCACATTTTAATATCAGCAGAATGGCTTTTGGAGAAGAGTCAATACAATAAGACAAGCCATCATATGCAACATCTTGTTTAAGAGCATCCATAAATTCCCTGAGCATACAGACTAAGAGGTGTTGTTGAGCATTTGTATCAAACTACTGTAATTTCTCAGTTTGTGCTTCTGACTTCCATTTATGTGATCTTCTCTGACTTAAAACAGATCCACTTTCCTCTAGGGAAAGAGCCATAGCTCAATGGTAGACCATATGCTTTGTATGCAGTATAGCCTGGGTCAAATCCCTGACATCTTCAGGTTGGATTGGGAGAGACCCTTGTCTGAAATTCTGGAGAGGTGCTGCCAGTCAGTGTAGACAATGCTGAACAAGATGGACTGATGTTCTGATTCAGTATAAGGCAGTTTCCTTTGTTTCTAATGCTGAATTAGATGGGCCTTTGATCTGATCCAACAGGGCTCTTTCTGTGTTGCTAAGTCCCTGTGTTCTTTTATTTGCTTCACATGTTATCTGCCTCTCTTTCTAAATCTGGAGGCTTTGGTTAAAGTTCAGCTGAATGCATGAAGCTTTCTCTCTCCCTAAGCGTTCACTGAACATATCTACAGAGTTCAAATATGCTCCAAATATGTCCTAGTTTAAATCTCTGTAACAGATATGGGATGTCAAGTTACTTTGCCTACCTTGAATTTGCAACTGGCACAGCAACAAAGCACTGCTGGAAAATGCAGATTTCCTGCCATTTGTGAAAATTAACTTCCCTAATTAACTTACACATATAAATGCATTTAGAATGAAGACATTAAGTTGATTATCTAGAAAATTGCTACCTTGGTGGATTCCTGGATGCCACAAATACCTCTGATTATGCCAAGAATGAAATTGCTCTTGTGGTTCTGGTACATCAATGTGATTGAGTGATTGAGAAAGGAACACACACAACCTCCGCCTCTGGCTAATTTAAACCTCATTTCAGTGGGCAACATTAACTGGATCTATGACACTTTATTCAGTTTGAATATAAATAATCAGAAAATATAAAAGGAATATCCCCATTGCTTTCATAAAAGATCATCGAATACTTATATTTAATAACTTAATTTCATATATGATGCTTTCCTTTGGAATATTCCACTTCTAACTGGAATCTCTCTTTATCTCCTTTTTTATTTATTTTCTTGTTTGCCAAGAAGAAAATGTAAAAGAGAATTCTTGAAATTCTTTTTTTCATCCATAAACAAGTTTACATCGAAACAGTAATTTATGTTTGAAAGCCTGAATATTTCTTGAATTAGATTTTTATACTCTTGTCTACCAAAAACAACACACACACACAGAGAGAGAGAGAGAGAGAGAGAGGGATAGAGAGAGTTTAGAATGACAATTTGCTGTCATTTTATTGACAGAAATATCTACTGCCTAGTTTTATCACAAATTCCTATTAGGAATCAAGCTTGAGTGATATCATGCAAAAATTCAGATGGTATTTGAAACACCACCCAGTTTTGGCCAAAAGGAGGGAACTGCAAGGAAGTGTCTCTCTGTATCAGTCTTTGCCAACCTGGTACCTTCTAGATATTTGGACAACTCCCATTAGTCCCACCAAGCCGGCACCTCAAGGGTTGGGGAGGGCGAGTTGCTGTGGTTTTATAGAATCCATTTCCATTTCCAGGCTTCCTGTCCACTTGAGTGGGGATCTAGAGTATTTGTACTTGGCTTTGGGTAATCAAGAGAGACGAGGGATTCTAGTGCTTTACTGCCTGCCTCACTGCCCAACAGACTCCCTGCCTGAGCTGACAGAGATGGCCTTGGAGGTGGTGTTAAAGACTCCCAGACTGTTAGTCATGGGGGGGCCTTAACATCCACACTGAGATCATTAACTCAGGGGCAGCTCAGAACTTCATGGCTACCATAGCAACAATGGGGCTGTCCCAAAATATCATTGGCCTGACCTACATGGCAGGCCACGCTCTGGATCTGGTTTTCTCAACTGGGCAGAAAAAGGGTCATCTGAAAGTGGGGGATATTAACATCATTCCCTTGTCATGGTTGGATCACTTCCTGTTGGGATATAGGCTTTCAGCATATTTTTGCCTCTGCAGAGGCAGGGAACCTATTAGGATGGTCCACACTCAGAGGCTGATGGATCCAATTGTTTTCCAGATGCTCTGGGAGATTTTCCAGCTGATATTACTGCCACTCCTATGGAAGCCCTGGTTGATATGTGGAATATGCAGATGGCATTGAGCTATTGACACAATGGCCCTGGAGTGCCCTCTCCTGCTGTGTAGAGCCCATTTGGCACCTTGGTATACATCAGAGCTTAGGGCAATCAAACAAGCTGGAGACAGTTTGAACACAAGTGGAGAAAAACTCCAGATGAACACAAATGATCAATGGTGAGTGCTCATTATCGAGCTTAGGCTGCTTTAACATGGGGCTTTTTGCATAAATTTTGAGGATTAAAATTGTAATGCTTCTGTCCCAATTTCTAAAATTCCTTTCACACTGCAGTACCTTTTGCATTAAGGAACTGTAGCTTTTGTAGGCAATATACCAGAATTTTGCACAAATGTCTTTCACACTGCTGCAAGGAACAATGTCTTGTTTTCATCCCCCATCCATTATACACATGCACACTATAGTTCCCCACTGTGTAGGAGGCCTACGATCTTAGCCCATTGCCATGCAACCCCTCGCCCCTCTGATATTTTTGTGGGGTGTCTGGACACAGGGGTGTGTGTGGGACAAGGAGAAAGTAGAAGCTGCTACCCATACCTATGCTGGAATATGGTACAATTTTCATTAGCAAACAAAAAAAATGACACATGATTTAAGGACAAGAATGCATTGCATGCCAGGATGCCTATCACATTACGTTATATCAAAGATCAAATAAAATGCACAAATTACCAGGTAAGAAATCATTGGAATAATGGAGCAAAGTGCAGTGTGAAAGAAGCCCTCACTCAGTAGCACTGAAGGCAATAAAGAAGGCATACTTTGCTGCCTCCATTACATCCTCATTATGCTATCCACCAGATCGTTTCCAGGTTGTTCGAGGCTTTTTACATTCTGACCCATAGGAGATGGTAGAAACAATGGTGGCTCGCTGTGACCTGTTTGCAAAGCATTTTGCGGGTAAAATTGCTTGCATCCACCAGGACCTTCACTCCACAGATATAGCAGATGAGTCTCAAGGGATGTCCAGAACACTGTCTTGTCTATTGCGTTGAATGAGTTTCAGTTAGAGAGGTTCGAGGATGTGGATAAGGTGCTTGGTTCTGTCTGGGCAACCACTTGCGCTCTTGGCCCTTGGCCCTCATGGCTGATAAAAACTAGCAGAGTGGAGACACCCAGCTGGGCCAGGGAGGTGATTAATGCTTCCTAGAAAAGGTCCCTGCCTGTTTAAGACCATTCCTTAAAAATCTTTAATTTGGTTTTTAATTGTCACAGGGTGTGTGTTTTTTTAGGTTTTATGGATTATGTTGCTTTTAATTGGTTATGTAGGCCCCTTTTCTTACTTGGTGAGAAAAGCAAGCCAATCAACATCATCATCACTATCCGGGGATGAGACGTTTCAGAAGGCATCAGGGCCTAGTCTGTGAAATTGATTCTTAAGGTTATTTGGTGTGGCTGCCTCTGTTTTGTGGAATATCATTCCTGTCGAGATATGACAGGCATCCACTGTCTGCACCTTCCAGAAGCAATTGAATAAGTGTTTGTTCTGATAGGCTTTCCCAGCTGAGTGTCTATTTTGTATTGTTTCTGTTTTGTTTTTTAAACATATCTGCTGTCTTGTGTGTCCGTGTGTGTGTTTAACTGCATTTTGCTCTTATTATTCTACATTGCCTTCAGACACTTGTGTAGAATGAGAATAATAATAATAATATGATGGTGATGATATTAATACTGCAAACTCCTTCAAAACAAGTTGACTTCAGCCTGGTCAGCACTTCTATTCTGCTTGGGCTGAGCTTTGCTCATGAGCTCTTTATTCAGTCTATTACTAACCCCAGGCTGAGCTGATGTAAGTTGTAGTCCAAAACATCAGAAAGGCTGAAGTAAAGGCTATTGCTTTGTGTGTTGTTTGAGTCAAGAATCCTCTTTGCAAGCACACAGTGGAGGCTGGTCCACTAGGGCTGTTGGGGCACAGCCCTCCCAATGAAGAGATTGAGCAATTAAAAAAAAAATCCCACCAAGTCTCAAAGCCACACACTCTTTCCTGTTCCACAAACATTTTATACTTCTATCTGAACTCAAGAGTAGCTCTGTAAACATTTCTGTCAATCTGCTGTTTTCTAGCCAATCAGATCTCTGCACCATTCAGTCATTCCTAATCCAAAAGTACAGCTATGGCAAAGAGATCCTGCTCTGGGCTGCCTGCTTTTCAGCCCTACCATGAAGGCTTCCACTGCATCTCTTGTTATGATGGCTATCCAGCACAGCCATTGTAGCAGATTAGGAAAGAGTTAGGACTACTTCAACAACAGCTCCATGTGGTAGCCTTAGCCTATATCAGAATCATGCGTTGATTCTGAGTGTACTCAGAGCTGTTTCCCTGGAGGCCAGATCTCCTCATAGGTAACCCCCGCTTTGCACCCGGGACTTACCGGGTTGCGGGGCGCGTTTGCAGCCCGGGTGAAGCCTGAGCCTCCATGTCTGGAGAGGGCAAGCAGTCACGGCGTGCTTCTAGAGGGGGCGGAGCATACGAGCTTATTTAAGCTCACGATATCCGCCCCCTCTCCCTCTTCATAATTGTGGCAGACGACAGAGTTCCTGCGCTCTCGGCGTTACTCGCAACGCCATTTTGGAGAGCACGAGTTGGCAGCGGCAGCGGCACCATTTTGGGGAGCACGAGGCTCGGGCGCCAGCCGTGTCCGGCCACGCAACTTCGGCCTGAAGGGCCTTGCTGGGCCGCGATCGCAGTGCACGAGGCTCAGGCGCCGGCCCTATTCAGCTGCGCCGATGAGCAGTTCCACACGGCTTTCGCCTAGAGGGCCTTGTTGAGACACACTCGCGCCGACAGTCCGCTCCGCGGTGCGACGGGCCTTCCCAGCGGGGCGCTGTCAGCTCCACAGCAGCGATAGCAGCGTGGCAGGCCTTCTTTGATGGGCTTTCTGGCCTTCCCGGCAGGGCTTTTCTCTCCTGGCTCCGCGGCGGCGGCAGTTTAAAGCACTCTTCCCCCCCCCTTACAGGCTTTTGGGCTGGGCACTGGGAGGGAAGAGGCGCATACACACATTTTCCCTAAGTATTTAGGGCAGGCATAGTGGCCTTGGAAGGCGGGTTGGGCCTGATTCTGGGAGAGAGGGAGTGGGTGCGTCCCCCCCCTCAATATAAGGCATTTGGTTGATAGTCTGGTGACCTGGCCACGGAGGGAGGAGGCAGGAGCATTTTCCATCAAATTACCTAGGCCTTGCTAAGGGTTCCCTGTCCATATATATTTTAAATATCCTTAGATCTTTTATCATGGCGCCAAAAAAGGGTCAGGGTGGGCCCAAAGGAAAAGGGAGGGCAACAAGACCAGCCCAGGGATCTTTCCCTCCCGGGGTCTCTGGGGCTGGGGATGGCGAACCACCATGGGCGGCTGTCCTGGCCCGTCTCGCGGCCTTAGAGGGATATTCCTCCTGTCCATCCCCACCAGCACAGTTAGTTACTGCTGTTGCATGCGCCTCCCCGACGAAGCGCACCAGAGGGCAGGCACGAAGAGCGTCCAGTACAGTGCAAGCCTCACCTTGTGGCAGCCAGCCCAGCGCAGCCACAGGCCGACCAGCGTCTGTTTCTAATCAGTCACTGTTGGATTCAATTTTAGCCCGTCTGGATGCCCTCGAGGCTGGTCCCAGCAGCTCGATCGGAGAGATTCCCACCCAGGACCTATGTGCCACCACTGAACAGTCATCCATGGAAGCTGGGTCAGAAGGGAAATCCGGTGAGTACGCGGTGACTGGCTCGCAAGGGCCAGGCCCTGCGTGGGGCTGGCCCCCATGGGGGTACCCATATTGGGGACCGGGGCAGGTTTGGCCTTTTTCTCCTCCACACAGCACTGAGATCGACAATCAGGCAACACTTCCATCCGCCCAGGCAAGTGACGTACAACAATTACAACCCTCATCGCTTGAGGCTTGTGATCAAGTTTGGGCGGCTCCCCGAACAGGAACCGGGGCTGAGGCAGCTATTTCTACCCAGCCCACTGCTTCTCTGGGGGTTCCGACGGTTCCCCAGAACATTAGTGACCCCCTGGGACATATTAAAGAGGGTGCCATTCCGTTTGGAGAGACTTCTGCTCCTTTAAGTTTCCATTTGCTTCCAGCAACTAAAGAAAAAATCTGGAATGGGGAATACATTGACTTGTTTTCCCTGTTGTATAGGGACCCTCTTAAGAAGGACAGGGAAAAGGGTGATGAGAAGGAGATGGACAGGCCCAGGAGGCGCAGAATTGAGCGCACTTGGGCTAACTGGCTCCCCGCCTACATTACATACATAGGAGTGGTTATACAAAAACAGCCACAACGCAGTTTGGTCCTGATTAAATATTTAGATATTATCTACAGGGGCTATACAGAGTTTATGAGGTCGGCGTGGCTCTCTTACAATGTGGCTTTTCGTATGAGGGCGGCCTATGACGCCTCCTTGCCATGGGATAGGAAGGAGGCTGAACTGTGGTTACAGTTCATGTCTCATTCAAGGCCGGTTTTCGGGGACAGGACGGATAGTGGCCACCTCATAGCTAGACAATTGACACCAGTTTCTTCCCGTGGGCCAGCGGGGCAGGGGGTTCAACCCCGCCTGCTCTGCTGGGAGTTTAGCTCCCGTGGCTTCTGTACTAGGAACCCTTGCAGGTACAGGCATGAGTGTACACTCTGCGGGGGCCAACACACACCTGCTGCCTGCCCTAGGAACCAACCTTACCAAGGTGGCAATAGAGACTTCCAGGGACAGCGTAGGCAAGGACCCCCTGGTACAACTCAGGGAAAAGGGCCCCAGCCCAATTAAGTTAATAGCTTTGCAACGTTTATTAAGTTTTTACCCTTTAGCACAAGAAGTTCGTTGCCTCTTAGATGGTTTTTCAAATGGTTTTCGGATCCCTTATTCAGGGCCCCGGACTGCCTTCTGGTCTAGGAACCTGAGGTCTGTCTTGGGCATGGAACAGGTTGTTTTGGATAAGATCAATAAAGAAAGGGAAGCAGGCCGAGTTTAAGGCCCCTTCGCTTCCCCTCCCATCCCGTCTCTTAGGGTTTCACCACTGGGTATTGTGCCTAAAAAGATGCCTGGAGAGTTCCGCCTCATTCGCCACCTCTCCTATCTGCATGGGCAGTCGGTTAACGACTTTATTCCGCCTCACTTGTGTTGGGTATGCTACAACTCTTTTGACTGCGCAGTGAGCATGGTTCGAAGATGCAGTGTGGGGGCCCTCATGGGGAAGTGTGACATAAAGTCTGCATTCCGCCTCCTCCCCGTCCATCCTGGAGATTTTGATCTCTTGGGTTTTGCTTTTGCGGATCAATATTACGTGGATTGTGCACTGCCCATGGGCTGTTCCATTTCATGTGCCGTATTCGAGCTTTTTAGCTCTTTCCTGGAATGGGTGGCAAGGAGGCGGTCTGGATCATGTTCTGTTGTCCACTATTCAGATGATTTTTTATTTGCTGGAAGGGCACACACGGGGGAGTGTAAAGATCTTATGGATCAATTTATGGAGCTGTCTAGGGATCTTGGAGTCCCACTGGGAGTAGAAAAAACGGAGGGTCCGTCCCCGATTATCACATTCCTGGGGATCGAAATAGATACCTTGGCCCAGGCATGTAGGCTCCCACTGGCTAAATTACAGCTGCTACATGAAAAGTTATCTCATGTTCGGACTTCCAGGAGCGTAACTCTGCGCACCCTTCAGGAGCTGGCGGGTTCACTGAACTTCGTCTGCAGGGTGGTGGCGCCGGGGCGGGCTTTCCTCAGACGAGTATATGACGCCATGTCAGGTTTGTCCCGTCCTCATTATCACATTAGGCTCTCAGGTGCGCTCAAAGACGATCTGTCGGTCTGGGCTAAGTTCTTACAGGACTTCAATGGGATTTCTTTTTGGAGGCGGGACTGACTCCTGGAGGCTGAACTCCAGGTGCACTCTGACACCTCGGGGGCATTTGGTTTCAGTGTCATCCTTAATGACTCTTGGAGCCATGGCAGCTGGCCGCAGACCTGGGTTCAGGAGGGCTGGACTAGAGACTTAACTCTCCTGGAATTTTTTCCCATCGTGGTGGCAGCGCATCTTTGGCCGGACAGACTACGTGATTCCACAGTCCACTTCTGGTGTGACAACCTGTCCACGGTGCATGTTATTAACTCCTTGTCATCAAAGAACCCCAGGGTTATGCACCTAGTGCGCGCATTTGTTTTACAATGTCTCCACTTTAACATTCTGTTCCTGGCACGCCATGTACCGGGTATTGATAACAGTATTGCTGATGCTCTGTCACGGAACCAGATGGAGAGGTTTCACCACCTGGCGCCGTGGGCCAAGGCTCAGCCGGACGTGGTCCCGCCAGATCTGTGGGAGATTGGCAACTTGAGTCGGAGAGAGCGATAAGCCTGTCCATTGCGCCCAGTACTATGGCCGGCTACCAGAGAGCAGGTAGGGAGCTATTGGCTTTCAGGGTAGAAAGGGGTTACGTACAGCAGTGGCCCATCCCAGTGGAACACCTCATAGAGTTTTGCGTGGAAGGCAGGAGGAAGGGCCTTGCTGTTAAGACTATTCGAGGTAAGCTCTCTGGCCTATCCTTTTTGGCCAAGTCCCAAGGTTTGCGGGACTTTTCTGATGACTTCCGACTTCGTAAGATGTTGGAAGGCTGGGCAAGGGAACACCCCGCCACTTCTGATCCTCGCTCCCCTATTCACCCAGAACTTTTGTTAGGGCTCTTGGCTCAATTTGAACGTTTATGTACATCGTCTTTTGAGGCCCTGCTTTTTCATGCGGCCGCACTTACACTGTTCTTCGGAGCTTTCTGGATCAGTGAGGTGCTGGCGGGGTCCAGGACTGACCTATCCTCCCGTGCCCTTTTGATGTCTGACTTTAGTTGGAGGGAGGGACAGGCTACCCTCCAGCTGCGCTGGTCAAAGACTGATCAGCGCAAGAGGGGATGTGTGGTGGTTCTTTCCCCCTCACAGCGGCATGAAATTTGCCCTGTAGCCGCATTGGCTAAGTTTTTAACAGTTCATGGACAACAGCCAGGATACTTATTTGTACATAAGGACGGCCTCCCCCTTTCTAGATTTCAGTTTTGGGCGGTTACTAGGTTAGCCCTTGGGCATATGGGACTCAATCCCAACACGTTTGGGACACATTCTTTCCGTATTGGCGCAGCGTCTACGGCTGCCTGCTTGGGTTTTTCCCAAGGCCAGTTACAGTCCCTGGGCAGATGGCGTTCCACAGCCTATAGGTCTTATATTCGGCCTTTTCGAGGGGTTCCAAAAACCAGTTTGTGACTTGTTTCTGTCACTGTTATGAGTTTCCATTGTTTGTTTTGACAGGCCGCTGGAAGGGAGACGAAAGAGTGCGCATCCTCCTCTGCGGCCATAGTATGGTCTTTTGGGCAGGCCGCAGGGCGGTGAAGTCGCGTTTGGGCACACAGCTTGGGCTTAGCCGGTGGGCTACTGTGCAATGGCTGGGCCGCCGTGGGATGTGCTGGGACGGGCTCCTTCCAGCGCTCTTCCAGATGGCAGTAGTTTGGAATGCACCACAGTTTTTGGTCATTCACCTGGGAGGGAATGACCTTGGCATGTTGAAGGGCAGAGCCCTTATTGAACAGGCAACTGCTGACGGCAGTAGTTCGGAATGCGCCACAGTTTTTGGTCATTCACCTGGGAGGGAATGACCTTGGCATGTTGAAGGGCAGAGCCCTTATTGAACAGGCGACTGCTGACTTCCGGGCCATTATGCAGCGTTGGCCGGGGGTACACTTGATTTGGTCCGATATTTTACCCCGTAGGCACTGGAATTATATGGGTGACCCTAGTGGGATAAATAGGACCCGCAAAAAAGTAAATAGGCAGCTCCGTCTTGCTCTATTGGACTCTGGTGGTTTTGTCATTCACCATCCAGAGATAAGGCGCAGTAAGGTTGAGCTATATCAGTCAGATGGCGTTCATATGACCAATGTAGGTAATGAGATCTTTTTAGAAGACCTGCAGAGGGGCTTGAAGGACATCTTGTCTGAATGTGGGGTAAAGGGTGACTAAACAGAGGTTTGTCCCCTTTCTGTGGCGAGGAAGTGTGGGAAAGGTTGAAGGTGAAGGGCAGCTAGGTGACACCTTTAGGCACCTTTGGAGGTGATAGGCGGTTCCGGAGGCCTGCAGCTCTGGGTTTTACGGCCTGAGGGCAGGATACGGGTCGCCTTTGGGGCCAACAGGTCTCATCCACCCGGAGTTTCACGGCACCGGGGGGCGGTGACGCAGGTTGGCCTCCCTACGCACAATTGGAGTGTGGTCAGGGCAAGGGGTTGACAGATTGCACCCCTTTGCCCGACAGGGGTTTGGGTCGCCCGAATAGCTGCAAGCAGGCTTTGCCTGACTCACCAGTTGAATCCCGCACTTATGTTTCCCTTTGCAGGTTCATTATCATAATATGAATTTGGTTAATAAAGTGGCCCGTTGTTTAACCCATCATATTGTGTCTGCGTCTTATTTCACCCCTGGGTCGCAACCAGAGGAGCAAAAGCAACTGTTTCCTACTTTCTGGAATTTTTGTTTTGTTTAGTATTTGTGTTGTGACCTTTTTAGAGAGAGAGAAAGAAAGACAGCAACAGTGAGTCTCTTTAAACATCTATTTTTATTTCCATTTATTTTTGTGAATTGGGGAACTGTGAGGAGAAGTAGTGGATGGTTTGTGTATGTGATGCAACAAACTCAGAATTAATTGTTACTCTGCATTACTAATTTACTTTTTAAAAGCTGCAGCAGCTGCTGGGGTGGGGAAGAAGAGGTTCATCTGAGCCATGTGCAATTCCAGAGTATTTCCAGAAAAGTTGTGTGGATTTGCCTCCAATACACCCTTCCCCTAGCTTAAGTTCAGAATATTTTGAATGCAGAGGAAAGGAGGAAAATGCTGGTGCTATTATTTCTAGCTTTTTTTTTTAGTTATGCCAATGATTTCTGAAATGAAAGGTTTGGGTTCTATGCCTGTCTTAATATCACTCCACATTTTTCTGAAATAAAGAAGATATTCTTCCTAATCTCAGACATATCAGAAGCTGGTTATGATTAGTTTGGAGTGCTGTATTCTGCACATGAACAGAGATTATTGTTTTACATTTTCAGGAGTGAGACGTGCATTGCAAATATGTTCTGCTGTGCCCTGCTGTGCCCTGCCTCAAATGAAACAATCATGTGTTTTGTCTATTGTTGTTGGGATACTTTTTAATTTTAATTTAGAGAAAAATGTTTTGGATAAAGATATTGATTTTTGGGGAGAAGGAAAACTGCATGCAACTGGAAGGAAGTGTCCCTGACATTTTAAAAGTTTTTGTATGTTTGTTTCATTTTCTTGTCAATGGATATGTAGGGGTAATCAATACATGAATTCAAAAACTTAGGTTTCATGGTATGGCTTAATTTCTAAATAAGAGGTATGGAATCAGTCTTGTCTGAAAATCATACTTGGGACCTCTTGCATGGAAGTTCTTCCCCTGTCCATAGGTGTGCAGAGAATAATTCATATTTTTTTTAGTGAGGAGACAATGGCAGTCTGCACATGTGTAATACCACACTTTTCCAAATAAATGCTGTACAAGTCCTATTGTTATGAAAACAACAAGGTTAAAAATTGCAGCCCTGCCAAGTAAAAATGTTCCCAGCCACCACTGTAAGCACATATGCAGTACCTAGCACAAAACTAATCCAGCCCTTGACTGACATAATTTCAAGTCAGCACAGTGGAAACCATCAAAGCCGGAAGTCAGTGTAATGCCAGCTCATCATCAGCACCTCACTCCATGATTGATGTTGCTTGCTGATGGGCCCTTTACTTCTGAGGAAGAACAACTAGTTTTAAAGCTCTGTCTTTTAATAAAAAAAGCTCTGTTCAAATGTTTTGTAAGTGATGTGTCATGTTAGATTGTATCAACTGTTATGTATTGTGATTGCAGTGATGCAGAGGCTGAGAAATTTCAGAAATATACAAGAGGAAATGGCCTGCTTTGGGATTGTATTTGACAGCAAAGAAGCAAAGTGACAGAGCCTGAAACCATGGCCTTAAAAAGAAAGCATACCCCAAAGTTATCCACTCTGCTCTGTTTGCAATGAAAGCTTTTCAAAATGCACAATGTGTGCTGCTGCTTATTCTGTCACCTTCAGATGTTTGAAAGAATATGAACATTATACAGCCATGAGAGTGGCTATATACTATAGTTAGCATGGATTTTTCGCATTCCGCAATGAATTGAAAATATCCCCCCATACCATTCTGATGCTTCCCATAAGCTCATTTCAAAACAAAACCTTACAAAACCTACAGTCCTGAACTCCTGAAATGCTTGCTTAACAACCCTCTAAATTTTCATGGTGATACACAAAACAGTCAGAGAGAATTGAGAGTTCAGAGTGTAAAGGGGGGGGAACAGACCTCAGTTGGATTTTTTCTGACAGAGTTCTCAGAATTTGTTGAAATTAATTAAAAATCATTCATGTTCACAGAGTACCTGTAATCCTATTACTGACCTTGCCCCATACTCTGATCTTCGTCTTCTGCAGTTTAAAAGTTAAAAAAATGACTGATTTTTAATTAATTTAAGAAATTTAGCATTGAACTGAATGATAAGGTCGGGCATGCTCAGTAAGAACCTACTGTTATTGTTCTAAAAGCCAGACTCACAGCTGCTGGGCTTCGGTAATCAGTGGGCCAAACCCATGCTAGATGTTTATTTCACTTTGGACAGTCATGGCTTCCCCCAAAGAATCTGTGAAGAGTGCTGAGAGGAGACTCCTATTCCCCTGACAGAGCTCCGGTGGTCAGAGTGGTTTAACAGTCAGCCGCTCTGACTGAAGCTCTGTGAGAGAAACAGGGCATCTCCTAGCAGCGCTCAGCACCCGTCACTAACTACACTTCCCAGGATACTTTGGGGGAAGCCATGACTGTCTAAAGTGAAATAAAGGCCTGGAGTGGATGTGGCCAGTGGCAGCTTTAGTTTAATTTTGGGTGGGAGGCTACATGTTCCTGCTGTACAATAAAAAGGTGGGTGAAACACTGAAAAACAATGATACTGTTCACAATGTTTTCCCTTTGGAAAGAAAAAGGACTTCCCCTCTGCCCAATGCCCACCCACACAATCTCCTCCTCTAGCACCCTCTTCCCCCTCCCTGATCCTTCCCCAGGTCAGGTTCACCTATCCTAAGCATGATTGCACAGGAGTAAATCCCACTGAACTCAAAAAGCATGAAAATGATCAAAACTGCCCTCCCCTCCTCTTCCCTCCTATCCCCTCTCTCTTGCCCCTTCCCTTCCCCTTCCTTTGCCCCTCCCTTTCCCTCCCTCATCCCCTTCCAATCCGCTCCTCCTCCTTCCCCTCCCCTCTCCCCTCCTCCTTCCCCTCCCCTCTCCCTTCCTTCTCCCCCATGGTCAGTTTTACCTATCTTAAGCTTGATTGCACAGGAGTAAATCTCATTGAACTCAATAAGCATGCAAATGATAAAAGCTGCCCTCCTCCCTACCATCACCTCCTTTTTGCCCCTTCCCTCCCCCTTCCTTTGCCATCCCCCTTCCTTTCCAATCCCCTCTTTCCCCTTTTCCCTCCTTCTGCTTTCCCCTCCCCTCCCTCTTCCCTCTCCTCTCCCTTCCCCCCTCCTCCCCCATTGTCAGCTTTCCCTATCCTAACCATGATTGCACAGGAGTAAATCTCAATGAACTTAATAAGCATGCAAATGATCAGACCTGCCTTCCCCTCTTCTCCCCCTTCATCCTCCCTTCTTTCTCCCTCCCCTCTTCCTCCTCCCCTGTCTACTCCAGCCCTCCCTCCCTCCTCCTCCTCTCCCCATGGTGAGTTTTACCTATCCTAAACATGTTTGCATGGGAGTAAATCCCGCTGAACTCAATGAACATGCAAATGATTAAACCTGCCCTACTCCTCCCCTCCCCTACTGCCTGCTCCCATCCCCCTCCTCCCCTCTGCCCTTCCTCCCTTCCCTCCTTCTCCTCCTCTACACCTGCCCTTCCTCCTCCTCTCCCCACCCCCTGCAGTCAGTTTCACCTATCCTAAGAATGATTGCAGAGGAGTAAATCCCATTGAACTCAATAAGTATACAAATAATGAATTCATTCTTAGCGAACTTGCACAGGATCTCAGTTCTTACCTCCCGGATTAAAAAGCAGAGAAATTCACTAACAAGCAAAAAACCTTGCAGTTTAAAAACGTACCTATAGCCAATAGACGTTTCTGTTGTTGTTATGTGCCTTCAAGTCAATCACAACTTATGGCGACCCTATGAATCAGCGACCTCCAATAGCATCTGTCATGAACCACCCTGTTCAGATCTTGTAAGTTCAGGTTAGTGGCTTCCTTTATGGAATCAATCCATCTCCTGTTTGGCCTTCCTCTTTTTCCACTCCCTTCTGTTTTTCCCAGCATTATTGTCTTTTCTAGTGAATCATGTCTTCTCATTATGTGTCCAAAGTGTGATAACCTCAGTTTCATCATTTTAGCTTCTAATGGTAGTTCTGGTTTAATCTGTTCTAACACCCAATTATTTGTCCTTTTTGCAGTCCATGGTATGCACAAAGCTCTCCTCCAACATCACATTTCAAAAGAGTTGATTTTTCTCTCATCCACATTTTCACTGTCCAGCTTTCACCTCCACACATAGAGATTGGGAATACCATGGTCTGAATGATCCTGACTTTAGTGTTCATCTTTGCATTTGAGAACCTTTTCTAGTTCTCTGACTGCTGCCCTCCCCAGTCCTAGCCTTCTTCTGATTTCTTGACTATTGTTGCCACTTTGGTTAATGACTGTGCCAAGGTATTGATAATCCTTGACAAGTTCAATGTCCTTGTTGTCAACTTCAAAGTTACATATATCTTCTGTTGTCATTACTTTAGTCTTCTTGACGTTCAGCTGTAGTCCTCCTTTTCTGCTTTCCTCTTTAACTTTTGTCAGCATTCGTTTCAAATCATTACGGGTTTCTGCTAGTAGTATGGTATCGTCTGCATATTTTAAATTATTGATATTTCTCCCTCCAATTTTCACACCTTCTCCATCTTGGTCCAACCCCACATGATATGTTCTGCATATAGATTAAACAAATAGGGTGATAAAATACACTCCTGTCTCACACCCTTTTCATTTGGGAACCAATCGGTTTCTCCATATTCTTTCCTTGCAGTAGCTTCTTGTGCAGAGTATAGGTTGCACATCAGGACAATCAGATGCTGTAGCACCCCCATTTCTTTTAAAGCATTCCATAGTTTTTCATGATCTACACAAAGGCTTTGCTGTAATCTATAAAGCACAGGGTGATTTCTTTCTGAAATTCCTTGGTCTATTCCATTATCCAACGTATGTTTGTAATATGATCTCTGGCACCTCTTCCCTTTCTGAATCCAGCTTGGACGTCTGGCATTTCTTGCTCCATATATGGTAAGAGCCTTTGTTGTAGAATCTTGAGTATTACTTTACTTGCATGGGATAGTAAGGCAATAGTTCGATAATTACTGCATTCCCTGGTATCTCCTTTCTTTGGAATTGGAATCTATATTGAACACTTCCAGTCTGTGGGCCATTTTTTAGTTTTCCATATTTCTTGAGAATTTTTTGTCAACATTTGGACAGATTCAGTCTCAGTAGCTTGTAGCACCTCTATTGGTATGCCATCTGTTCCTGGTGATTTGTTTCTTCCAAGTATTTTAAGAGCAGCTTTCACCTCACATTCTAAAATGTCTTGTTCTTCATCATACGGTTCCTCCCTGAATGAATCTGTCATCCTGTCATCTCTTTTATAGAGTTCTTCAGTGTATTGCTTCCATCTTCCTTTTATTTCATCTCGGTCAGTCAGTGTGTTCCCCTGTTGATTATTCAACATCCCTACTCGTGGTTTAAATTTCCCTTTCATTTCTCTAATCTTTTGGAATAGGGCTCTTGTTCTACCCTTTTTTGTTGTCCTCTTCTATACAGCAACTATTATAACAGTTCTCTTTGTCTCTATGTACTAGTTGCTGTATTGTTACATTTAGGGTTCTGACCGTGTTTCTGTCTCCTTTTGCTTTTGCTTTCCTTCTCTCTTTAACCGCTTTAAGAGTTTCTTCAGTCATCCATTGAGGTATTTCTTTTTAACTAGAGGTATAGTCTTTTTGCATTCTTTCCTGATAATGTCTTTGACTTCATTCCATAGTTCTTCCGGTTCCCTGTCAACTAAGTTATTTGACCTTTATATTCTTCTGGGGTGTTATTTAAATTGTATTTTGGCATTACAATTGCTTTGTTGTTGTTCTTTAGCTTTACTCTGATTTTTTACATGACCAGTTCATAATCTGTACCACAGTCTGCTCCTTATCTTGTTTTCGCAGAAAGTATGGAACTTCTCCATCTTTTACTACCAATTATATAATCAATTTGATCCCTGTATTGATCATTTGGTGATGTCCACGTGTACAGTCATCTTTTCGGTTGTTCAAAAATGTGTTTGCAAGAAACAAATTATTGGCTTCACAGAATTCGATAAGTCTTTATCCTGCTTCATTTCTATCTCCTACATAAGAACATAAGAACATAAGAAGAGCCTGCTGGATCAGGCCAGTGGCCCATCTAGTCCAGCATCCTGTTCTCACAGTGGCCAACCAGCTGCCTGGGGGAAGCCCGCAAGCAGGACCCGAGTGCAAGAACACTCTCCCCTCCTGAGGCTTCCGCCAACTGGTTTTCAGAAGCATGCTGCCTCTGACTAGGGTGGCAGAGCACAGCCATCATGGCTAGTAGCCATTGATAGCCCTGTCCTCCATGAATTTGTCTAATCTTCTTTTAAAGCCGTCCAAGCTGGTGGCCATTACTGCATCTTGTGGGAGCAAATTCCATAGTTTAACTATGCGCTGAGTAAAGAAGTACTTCCTTTTCTCTGTCCTGAATCTTCCAACATTCAGCTTCTTTGAATGTCCACGAGTTCTAGTATTATGAGAGAGGGAGAAGAACTTTTCTCTATCCACTTTCTCAATGCCATGCATAATTTTATACACTTCTATCATGTCTCCTCTGACCCGCCTTTTCTCTAAACTAAAAAGCCCCAAATGCTGCAACCTTTCCTCGTAAGGGAGTCGCTCCATCCCCTTGATCATTCTGGTTGCCCTCTTCTGAACCTTTTCCAACTCTATAATATCCTTTTTGAGATGAGGCGACCAGAACTGTACACAGTATTCCAAATGCGGCCGCACCATAGATTTATACAACGGCATTATGATATCGGCTGTTTTATTTTCAATACCTTTCCTAATTATTGCTAGCATGGAATTTGCCTTTTTCACAGCTGCCGCACACTGGGTCGACATTTTCATCGTGCTGTCCACTACAACCCCGAGGTCTCTCTCCTGGTCGGTCACCGCCAGTTCAGACCCCATGACCGTATATGTGAAATTAAGAGTTTTTGCTCCAATATGCATAATTTTACACTTGTTTATATTGAATTGCATTTGCCATTTTTCTGCCCATTCACTCAGTTTGGAGAGGTCTTTTTGGAGCTCTTCGCAATCCCTTTTTGTTTTAACAACCCTGAACAATTTAGTGTCGTCAGCAAACTTGGCCACTTCACTGCTCACTCCTAATTCTAGGTCATTAATGAACAAGTTGAAAAGTACAGGTCCCAATACCGATCCTTGAGGGACTCCACTTTCTACAGCTCTCCATTGGGAGAACTGTCCGTTTATTCCTACTCTCTGCTTTCTGCTTCTTAACCAATTCCTTATCCACAAGAGGACCTCTCCTCTTATTCCATGACTGCTAAGCTTCCTCAGAAGCCTTTGGTGAGGTACCTTGTCAAACGCTTTTTGAAAGTCTAAGTACACTATGTCCACTGGATCACCTCTATCTATATGCTTGTTGACACTCTCAAAGAATTCTAATAGGTTACTGAGACAGGACTTTCCCTTGCAGAAGCCATGCTGGCTCTGCTTCAGCAAGGCTTGTTCTTCTATGTGCTTAGTTAATCTAGCTTTAATAATACTTTCTACCAGTTTTCCAGGGACAGAAGTTAAGCTAACTGGCCTGTAATTTCCAGGATCCCCTCTGGATCCCTTTTTGAAGATTGGCATTACATTGGCCACTTTCCAGTCCTCAGGCACGGAGGAGGACCCAAGGGACAAGTTACATATTTTGGTTAGCAGATCAGCAATTTCACCTTTGAGTTCTTTGAGAACTCTCGGGTGGATGCCATCCGGGCCGGTGATTTGTCAGTTTTTATATTGTCCATTAAGCTTAGAACTTCCTCTCTCGTTACCACTATTTGTCTCAGTTCCTCAGAATCCCTTCCTGCAAATGTTAGTTCAGGTTCAGGGATCTGCCCTATATCTTCCACTGTGAAGACAGATGCAAAGAATTCATTTAGCTTCTGTGCAATCTCCTTATCGTTCTTTAGTACACCTTTGACTCCCTTATCATCCAAGGGTCCAATCGTCTCCCTAGATGGTCTCCTGCTTTGAATGTATTGATAGAATTTTTTGTTGTTGGTTTTTATGTTCTTAGCAATGTGCTCCTCAAATTCTTTTTTAGCATCCCTTATTGTCTTCTTGCATTTCTTTTGCCAGAGTTTGTGTTCTTTTTTATTTTCTTCATTCGGACAAGACTTCCATTTTTTGAAGGAAGACTTTTTGCCTCTAAGAGCTTCCTTGACTTTGCTCGTTAACCATGCTGGCATCTTCTTGGCCCTGGCGGTACCTTTTCTGATCTGCGGTATGCACTCCAGTTGAGCTTCTAATATAGTGTTTTTAAACAACTTCCAAGCATTTTCGAGTGATGTGACCCTCTGGACTTTGTTTTTCAGCTTTCTTTTTACCAATCCCCTCATTTTTGTGAAGTTTCCTCTTTTGAAGTCAAATGTGACCGTGTTGGATTTTCTTGGCAATTGGCCAGTTACATGTATGTTTAATTTAATTTAATTTAATTTAATTTAATTTAATTTAATTTAATTTAATTTAATTTAATTTAATTTAATTTAATTTAATTTAATTTAATTTAATTTAATTTAATTATTTAATTTAATTTAATAAATTTAATTTAATAGCACTGTGGTCACTGCTCCCAATCGGTTCAACAACACTTACATCCTAAGCCCCATTTCCCCACAATTCCTTGTTCTTCTCAGTTCCCAACTTTTGTATTCCAGTCCCCCATGATTATCAGAGCATCTTGTTTTGGTGTGTGATCAATTTCTTTCTGTACTTCTGCTTAAGATCTCTCCAATTCCTCTTCTTCTGCATTTGCCGTTGGAGAGTAGACTTGGATGATGGTTATGTTAATAGATTTCCCGTTAAATCTCATTGATATAATTTGCTCAGACCTTACGGTATAGCTCTTAATTGTTTTTGCTAAGTCACTTCTCACCATTACAATGACCCCATTTCTTCTTAATTTCTCATTTCCTGCATAAAATATTTTGTAGTTGACTAATTGAAAATGTCCCATTCCTGTCCATTTTAATTCACTCACGCCAAGTATTGTAATGTTGATATGTTCCATTTCTTGCTTGACCATTTCTAACTTTCCCTGGTTTATGCTTCTCACATTCCATTTTCCTATTGTGTGTGTCGTAGAACTCTGGACTCTCCTTTTGCATCTATGCACATCAGCCTCTGGGCTTTCTTTCGGCTTTGACCCAGCTGGGTCATTAATCACAGTGCTACTCGTACTTGTCCTTTTTTCTTCCCCAGTAGCTTGTTGAGTGCCTTCTGACCTGGGGGTCTCATCTTTCAGCACTATCTCGTGTTGCATTTTGGATATGTTCATAGGGTTTCATGGTAAGATGTATTCAGATGTGGTTTACCATTGTCTTCCTCTGAGTTTGGATGCATCTTAGTCTGGTGTCTCAGCTTTGACCATTCTGCCATGGGTCCCCCTGCTAGGAGTCTAGCCTCTTGGTCTAGACTCCTGATGGCATTGCTCTCAACACTTTCAAACCCCCTCACCATGTTAAAGTGTGCATCCTAGAGGGGGAGATGTTTCTGTCAAACTCTAAAAAAGCAGGGAAATTGGGCAGCTATAGTGAATGCACCAGGGGAGCAGGAGACCTGACCTCATTTCTGAGGTATTGTACTGCCCTACAAATTTGTCAGAATACAAACAATTTGGGTTAGTCTTTGACAGTCCAATCCACTTCCTGTGTAGCTTGGAAGAATTTGGTAACATGTGCCTCTGATCATATGGTGAGTGCTGGCAATACCTGCCATCTCCAAAGATGGCAAATTACATTTTTGTATGTTTGTTGATGGTGTTTTTATTTTACTTATTTCCTGTGTTACTGCTGTTTCTATGGAGTCTCTAACCTAGAGAATTATATTTCTCTCATTATTCATCCTAGAAATCTGTGTCAAATTTACTTTTATTAATTTCAAGAGTGTTTGCATTTTTACAGATTTGTAGGGCAGTACAGTATCTCAGAGAGGAGGTGAGGTCTCCTGCTTCCCTGGTGCATTCAGTGTAGCTGCCCAATTTCCCTGCTTTTTAAAGTTTGACAGAAATATATTTTGGCTATGGATACATTCTTAACCCACAAGGTTTTTTTTCCTATTAATGAATATTCTGCAAAAGTCAAAACAAGATGAAACTCAAATACCGCAAACTAGAACACTATGATATGATGAGTCTTCAAGATATTAAGAACATGACATTGTATTCAGAGAAGTATTGTATTAGTTTATTTTGTGAGGTTCAACTGGTGATTGGGTGTTAATTCAATGTATGCTGCAGGGAATGTTACTTAACTGAACAAGTGATGAATTTTGAAAACCCTGGGATGTGTTAAATTAGTTAATTTCAATGTCGTGTTCATAGAAATGATATGCAAAAAAGCCTAAACAACCATCTTGAAGGGAGTCAGTGACACAAAAATTAATTAAGGTAGCTTAAATAATGATGGATCACACTGCAATTTGGAAGTCAATATATACTAACCAAAACAATGCAGCAGTTTTTAATTCTACCCAGGTTAGAGTTAAGGGATTCCCACCTCCTTTTTTGTACTTGCTCATTCTTTTTTAACATTTTCCCTCCCAGTGGTTTCAATGGGAGGGAAAATAACTATGCCACATTTTCTCCATTATCAGGGTCTTGTTGGGGGCATAGAAGAGTTTTAGATCCTTCAGATCCAAGGCCTCATTTGATCCACTCTCAATACACCCATGACATGTTCCCTTCCATCCCTACTGCTATCAGAGCATTGACAGCAGAGATGTTTCCTTTCTATCAGTGCAACAAGGAGGCCTCCAGCAGCAGACCTTAGACTCTAGCCTTCATTCACAGAGATATGCAGGATCCAACAGAACCTCAGTTGCCCTTCCTGGGAGCTTAGGATTGCTATTTGAATCTCCTGCTGAAATCAGCTGCCTTTAAAGTACAGTATTTGACATTGGATGGATTGTACAAAAAACTCATTGAGAAGACTTGGCTATCCCTGGACTTACTTATACATGCACAAATATTGTGCATGAAGCAGACAATTATGAATGTGGCAGGCAGCAATTCCTATGGTTGTGACAGCTGGAAAAAATTAATAGGAATAGCTGTCATTTCTATCCGTTATTGCTAGAGTCACACGTTACATGTGAGTGAACTGTATGAGGAGAGGCCATAACTCAGGGTTTATTCTAAGCTTTTCCCCCTACTGCACAAGCAGCCATCACACTGCCTGCTCCTGAACTAGTCAAGTAATTTGTCCCATAATATGCTATTAGCAGGGCTTTTTTGTGACAATGCTCACCTGTACATCTCTTTTTTTGCCACTGTACTGCTATCAAGAGATGAGTACCAGCACTTCATTTTTTACCAAAAAACCACTGACGATTAGTATCAGGTTATGAAGACTTGAAAGGAACCATTTTTCATTTCTTTTAATCTTTTCTCATCTATTATCTTTTTAAAAACTACCTAGCTCCTTATTAAATTCCATATGCTCAACTGCACAAAAATGTATTTCATCATGCACATTTTTGACACTGCACAAAATGTGCCCAGCTGCACTTTAGAATAAACTGTGCCATAACTCAGTGAAAGACCATATGCACTGGGCACAGACGGGCACAGGTTCAATCCATGGCATCTTCCCTTTAAAATACATCAAAAAACAGGAGAGAATCCTCTGTCTGAGACCTTGAAGGGATGCTAATCATAGCAGACATTACACTGGGTTAGATGGACCAACAGCATTTCAGGATTAAAAACACTAAATATATGTATACATGCAAATAGTACTGTGTAAATGATCCCTAAGATATTAGATTTCAGATATTAGTTTATGTTATCTATACATCTTCAATTAAAAAAGGCAGGAGGGAAAAGAACAAAGGATAATTCCAGTGTTTGCTGTTTTAGTTAAATAAATAGTGAGCCCTTTAATTTTCAACAGTATAAAGTGATTACAGTAGAAGTAAAAACTAGACGCCACTTTATGTGTTCTGTATGGCATCTTTTTCTCTCTTGCTCTCTTTTCCAAACTGAGTGAATGGGCAGAAAAATGGCAAATGCAATTCAATATAAACAAGTGTAAAATTATGCATATCGGAGCAAAAAATCTGAATTGGAGCAAAAAATCTGAATTTCACATATACGCTCATGGGGTCTGAACTGGCGGTGACCGACCAGGAGAGAGACCTCGGGGTTGTAGTGGACAGCACGATGAAAATGTCGACCCAGAGTGCGGCAGCTGTGAAAAAGGCAAATTCCATGCTAGCAATAATTAGGAAAGGTATTGAAAATAAAACAGCCGATATCATAATGCCGTTGTATAAATCTATGGTGCGGCCGCATTTGGAATACTGTGTACAGTTCTGGTCGCCTCATCTCAAAAAGGATATTATAGAGTTGGAAAAGGTTCAGAAGAGGGCAACCAGAATGATCAAGGGGATGGAGCGACTCCCTTACGAGGAAAGGTTGCAGCATTTGGGGCTTTTTAGTTTAGAGAAAAGGCGGGTCAGAGGAGACATGACAGAAGTGTATAAAATTATGCATGGCATTGAGAAAGTGGATAGAGAAAAGTTCTTCTCCCTCTCTCATAATACTAGAACTCGTGGACATTCAAAGAAGCTGAATGTTGGAAGATTCAGGACAGACAAAAGGAAGTACTTCTTTACTCAGCGCATAGTTAAACTATGGAATTTGCTCCCACAAGATGCAGTAATGGCCACCAGCTTGGATGGCTTTAAAAGAAGATTAGACAAATTCATGGAGGACAGGGCTATCAATGGCTACTAGCCATGATGGCTGTGCTCTGCCAGCCTAGTCAGAGGCAGCATGCTTCTGAAAACCAGTTGGCGGAAGCCTCAGGAGGGGAGAGTGTTCTTGCACTCGGGTCCTGCTTGCGGGCTTCCCCCAGGCAGCTGGTTGGCCACTGTGAGAACAGGATGCTGGACTAGATGGGCCACTGGCCTGATCCAGCAGGCTCTTCTTATGTTCTTATGTTCTTATGTTCCCACCTTTTTCACATCCTCTTGCCATGGTATGGGAATCCTAACTGAATGTGAATTTCAGCCAAGCCACGTTGTTGCATTTTTGGATTGCAAATCACTAGCGCTCAGGTCCATTAATCAGATGCTGCAATTGGTATTAATGGCAATCAGTGAAAAGCAATCGTATTTCAAACTATCAATCCAGAATGGATAGGGTGGGAATTGGGCATGTTTTATTTATTTAATTAGTTTAGCAATTAACTGCTATAATTATCTTGCTGAACACCATTTAATGAGGTAGCATACTTCCCAAATCTGATGCAAGAATTCAAAATGAAAGGCCAGCCGTGAATCCTTCGTAGGCTGACAGGACTGGAGGGGGGTACAATAGATCAGTATGAAGACCAATATTTTCCCCTCCCAAGTTGCCATGAGGTTAAGCACTTAAACTACTTTGTGTCACGAGCCCTTAATGATCCAACTAATATATAGCCTAGCTATTGCACAGTTCTCTGGAGAATGGTATATAACTGTATTTGCTTGGTTAGTGTGAACAACAGAATAAATTATTATTATTATTATTATTATTATTATTATTATTATTATTATTATTATTATTATTATTTATATCCCACCTTTCCTCCAAGGAGCTCAAGGTGGCGCATATGATTCTCCTCCCTCTTCATTTTATCCTCACAACAACCCTGTGAGGTAGGTTAGGCTGAGAACTGTGATTGGCCCAAGGTCACCCAGAGAGTTTTATGGCTGAGTGGGGACTTGAACCCGGGTCTCCCAAGTCCTAATCTAACACTCAAGCCATTACACCATGCTGGCTTTCATAATCATGTATAGCAGATGCAGGGAACCTTTTTATTTCTTTTCTGGGCAATCTTCCAAGGGCCACATGCCAGTGGAGGGTGGGGCCACGGGTAAATTGCATGGAGCAATGAATGTAATTTCTACCTTTGTAGAGCATATTGTTTCTATGCACAGCCCTCTCTGTTCCCCATCCAGACAAGCAAGAGGCATTAAGAGAGTTCAAGAACAATTCCTGCCACAAGGAAACACTCTGGGTGTGAAGAAGGGTAGTCAGAGGGGTGTGCTGGGGAGAGTTCTGAGGGTAAAATAGATAGGCTTGGAGGACTGTATTTGGCCCTAAGGGCTCCATTTCTCTACCCCTGATGTACAGAAACTGAAGAAAGAGGCTTGTTTCAACATAACCCCAATGACTGCTGCCACCTCTGGTCTCTCCTGTACTCTCCCCAATATTTGAAATACTTCCATCCACGTGGTTCTTCCTGATAGCATGTTTATTAGAGGTACAAGTACAAATCAAGTAAGGGAGCTCAAATAGGTGAAACACTCCTGCTCCAATTCTATAAGCAGAATAGGGCAATCTACACAGCCCTCCTGAAACAGTCAGCCCTCTCTGATTCTGCTCACAAACATGCCACTCCATCCTTGTTCCCAAGGAGGAAACATTTATCTTGAGGGCCAGGATGGGATAAAAAGTGGCTCTGGTGGCTGCACCTTAGAAGACAAAGAGGTCCTGAGCACTCTTTCTCATTCCTCTGTGCTTCTTTCTAAATGGAAGAATTCCAGTGATGCTGCTTGGATACCTTTTTCTCCAGGTAGGAGTAGAAAAAACCAACTGTCTGAAACCACAAAGGGCTGCTGCCACAGACAATTCTGAGCTAGATGAACCAATGGTCCGACTTGGTATAAAGCAACAGAACAAAACATTTCAATGGAGTTAATCCAAGTTGAAAATAACAATGGATTGTTGGGTTGTTAGCGCTTTTAAGGGCTCCTGTGAAGCAGCCTGCAACATGAGAATAGCACATAGCAAGAGATCCTGGGTGCACCTCTCAATTTGGGCAGTGCAAATGTTTGCATCCTTCCTGAATAAGACCATATTTGTTTTGTGATTGTAGAATACTCAGCATATCCCAGGTTATGGTCTGAAGGCACATGAGGTTAGGACCATGCTAAGCAAGGTCTGGTCAGTGCCTGGATGGGAGACCGCCTGGGAACCATATGTAAGCTACCTTGGATTTCTATCGTGAAAGGTGAGGGTATAAATATAATAATAAATAAATATCTGCTATAAAAGAGCTAGACAACTCTTTATGCTGACAGGCCTAGACAGTATAAAGTTTTCTAGCCAGTCATTTTAATGATTGTTCTGTACTGCTTTTAAAGGATTAGTTTTTTAATGTTGCTGTACACCACTCTGATATCTTGATAGGTGGTACAGTAGGGCCCCGCTCACACGGCAGGTTCTGTTCTGGACCGCTGCCGTAAAGCAAAATCCACCGTAAAGCGGAACACATTGACTAACATTGTCTAAAATGGTGCCTGACGCCTGAAAAATGCTGTAAAAGTGGAACAAGCACCATAGGAGGGGGGCCTTTCTGCAATTGACAGCAGCTGCATCTGTAGAACGCTGCAAAGCGGAGCACCGCAAAACAGGCCTACTGTATATAAATACTTTTAGACTGAAATAAAATAGTGAAGACAGAAAATAAGTCAGGATATTTATGGAGAATTCTATAACAAGTCACAGTTGCTCTTCTTCAAGTGATCCATTGGCCCCAAGTCAGAACCAATTCTAATAAGCTCTGGTTATGCAATATATGGTCTGTGGGACTGCATCTGGTCAGTTTAAATTTTGTTCTAGTGCCTTCCTGTAGCCCAGGAGATGGCAACTGATGGGAAGCTGGATGACCTTTGCAGGAGCAGCGCTAGTCATCCCCCAAGTTCATGAGGCTCATTTGACATCGACATGAAATCAAGCCTTCAGCTTTATTGGCCCAGTTCTCCAGAATGCTCTGCCAATGGAGATTCAGCAGGAGCCTTCTGTTTTAACCTTTAAATGCCTGCTGAAAACCTTTCTGTTCTGCCAGGCTTATGCAGGCAGTTAAGAAGATGTCTCTTCGCAATAGTAGACCTTGTTTCATAGTTTTATTATAGTTGTAAACCACTTTGATTTTTAAAAAATGAAATAGCAGTATACAAATATGTTTATAAATAAAGAAATGATGTAGTGGGGAAGTCTGGTGAGGTGGTTTATTAGGGAGCCACTGCTGGTGCCCATAATTTTATTTATTTATTTATTATTTGATTTATATCCCACCCTTTCTCGCAGCAGGAGCCCTGGCCGGCAAACAAAAGCACTAAATACATGTTAAAACATCATTAAAAGAGACTTTAAAATACATTAAAACAAAACATATTTTAAAACATGTTTAAAAGCTTTGAAGACATCTTAAAAATGAAAAAAGGTTTAAAAATATGTTAAAAGCAATTCCAACACAGACACAGACTGGGATAAGGTCTCTACTTAAAAGGCTTGTTGAAAGAGGAAGGTCTTCAATAGGCGCCGAAAAGATAGCAGAGATGGTGCCTGTCTAATATTTAAGGGAAGGGAATTCCTCAGGGTAGGTGCCGCCACACTAAAGGTCCATTTCCTATGTTGTGCAGAATGGACCTCCTGATAAGATGGTATCTGCAAGATAATGTGGAACTAGAGAGGAAGTAGTTGTTTTCCTTTGCTGGAGCCAGAAGGGGTATTGCATCCGGCCCTGTGTATTTATTTATTTATTTAGCATTTGATTTATACGTTCACTAAAAACATTTAAAACATCATAAAAACAGACTTTAAAATACATTAAAACAAAACTTCTTTAAAAACATTTTTTAAGAAAAAGCTTTCAAGACATCTTTAAAAAAGTTTAAAACATATTGTTAAAAAAACTACTGTGTAAGTGGGCACTTTCTGAATGGACTATTCTTTGCTGATGTCAGGAGTTTTTGTCTACTTGCACAGAACCAGCTGCAGCACCCCCACCTCCCAACATTGAGGCACTATCATTTCACCCAGCAAGCTAGCTCACTGGCTGTCACTGCCAGCTATGGCCTTCAGGCTAGGCCATACATTGCTTCCTCAGTTTGAACTATTTCATTTAAAAAGCAAGACATAAAAATCTTAAGAGATGATAAATGACTAGCAAACAGAGAAAGCGAGAGAGCCCTTGTGGCTTGCATAGTTACTTCTATAAATTATAGCCATGTGTGCATCCCTTCATGACTTTTTAAAGTACAATGCTGTTAAAGATGGGCACTTAAAAGTCTCATTAATTTCAATGGTAGATTTAAGCACAGCTTTCCTACTGACATTAGTGGCCTTAAAGGTGGTTAATTTTGGCTGGATCATGTCCTACTTGTTTCCTTGAGTATTATGTTTACTAGGTTCATAATGTCAGGCAGCAGCATGAAGAAAGTTCTTTTCCCTACTAATATGTAGTTCACAGGCACAGAGTTTGAGAAGGAGATGTTCTCCCAAACCTCAAAAGTTACATTTTTTTGTGCTCACTCCCAGCCCTTCAGTGTATGTGATAAGGTCATTCACTGTCTGTTTTGGCTAATTAAACAGGCTTTTCCCAGCTTTTGTTTTAAGCATAGGCAGAGTAAAGGCCTCTTCCCAGCTTTTTGTCAACATATTCAGAGTGAGAAGCCTGCTAATTAAGCTTACTGTCCTAAACAGAGCTTCTCAGATTACTGTACCATGCAAGCAACCTGAGAAAGCAACAAACAGGCCTAACAATCAGGAAAAACAGGGGTGTGAGACAAGAATATGGCACAGGGGAAATGGGGCATGCCACTCTAAACCTCCTCGGTGTACATCTAGATGTCTTGCGGATTTATTTGCCCATACAAGTAGCAAGCAAAATCCCCAGTCCTCTGTTTCCTTTATAGGCTTCAGCCTGGATTCCTTTTTTCTTTTAAACTATCAGTTAATAGCTACAGAATTCTGTCTATTGAAAATATCACCAAATGTTTGGATTCCAAATTAATAGCAGCTATAATGCCTTACAATATCATGAGACAGGTTAAAATATAACGCACAGGGGTGGGGGGAAAGGGCCACATAGCCATATGTAAACTCAGATAAAATAGAGTTGTATGTCAGTGTAGAGGCATACAATGTCTGAACTTCCTTTCCTTACTCTAAATTGGAAAAAAAAGATTCACTATTTCTAAAGGAAAGGTGATTGTCGTTACATCTAGAAGAAAGAAACCAAAGGAATCATGCATGAAAGACATGACATGTTCAGGAAGACTGCAAGTCAAGAAAGAAGCATTATGGGGATTGTAGATCTTATTGATTGTATATTGTATTTTATTGTTTTAATGTACGTCGCCTAGAGTGGCCGTTAATTCAGCCAGATAGGCGACTCATAAATAAAATTTTATTTTATTATTATTATTATTATTAATGAGAAACCTCATAGAGGTCCTATTCCTTTTATTCTTACAACCAGTCCTGGTTCCATTTTTTGGGGGGAGGGGTGTGATGCGTCCTTCCCTGGCTCTCCCTGTCAGGTTCCTACCTGCACGTGGTTACTGCCTGTCTCTAGGCACCACCAGGGACTCCACCAGTCCGGAGCGCACTCTCTTCTGGTTTATCTATCCGCTCTAGCACAGATCTCAACAGATCCCCCTGCTAGGCAACCACCAGTAACGTCCCAATACTAGTATTCCCAGAGACTCTGAATACTGGTATTGTTATTCTCTTCACCGCTGCCACCATTTGTTACAGTTCCCCTTCAGCCTTGGTCATTACCTTACCCTCCCTTCTGGTCTGTGAAACCCCAGCCAAGGATCAGGCCTTTGGTAAACCAAATTAAGTATTTATTAAAGATAACAAAGCTAACAAGATTAACAAGATTTCTTCTTAAGGCACATAAGCATATGGTTTTACTCAATACTAATCCGAACTCCACCTCCCTCCTTCTTCACGCTCTCCTGGCAAACAACTCTCTCAAACCCCACCAAGCAATCCACTCTTTCTCTTCTCCCCCCCCAGATTCCACTCTCACTCTTCCTTTTATACATTCAGCCATTTTAAACACTCAGCCAATCATCTCGCATTCTACTGCCCAGTCACTCCCCCTCTTTCACTCCACTTACCATGTATCTTCTAAAACAACAACACTTACCATATATACATTAATATAGGAACATCACAAGGGGGATGTAGAAAATTCTTTAATTTACCCTCGGATTATCAATACCTTGGCACAGTCATTAACCAAAATGGAGACAATAGTCAAGAAATCAGAAGAAGGCTATGACTGGGGAGGGCCGCTATGAGAGAACTAGAAAAGGTCCTCAAATGCAAAAATGTATCACTCAACACTAAAGTCAGGATCATTCAGACCATGGTATTCCTGATCTCTACATATGGATGTGAAAGTTGGACAGTGAAAAAGCGGGTAAGAGAAAAATCAACTCATTTGAAATGTGGTGTTGGAGGAGAGTTTTGTGCATACCATGGACTGCAAAAAAGACAAATAATTGGGTGTTAGAACAATTCGAACCGGAACTATCATTAGAAGCTAAAATGATGAAACTGAGGTTATCATACTTTGGACACATCATGAGAAGACATGAAAAGACCATAATTCTGGGAAAAACAGAAGGGAGTAGAAAAAGAGAAAGGCCAAACAAGTGATGGATTGATTCCATAAAGGAAACCACAGACCTGAACTTGCAAGATCTGAACAGGGTGGTTCACGACAGCTGCTCTTGGAGGTCACTGATTCATAGGGTTGCAACAAGTCGTAGTTGACTTGAAGGCACATAACAACAACAACTGGGTGGGCCATCTCCTCCTCACCACTCCCTATTCACTTGCCCACTGTCTCTGGGCCCAATGTTCACAACTGTCCAGAGAGTGAGTGCACCTCTTTACTCTAGCTTTGACACCTGAGATGCACATTATTAGGACCCACCTTATTTTGTGATTTTAGGTTGTTTGTAATTGTTTTTAATGCTGTATTTGAAAATTGTTGTAACCTGCCCTGGGACCTTTGGGTGAATAATAAAAAATAATAAAATGGAAGATGTTGCCCAAACCACACAAGCATCCAGAGGGACAGTGCAGAGCAAATGGAAGACGCTGCCCAATCCATACAAGTGTCCAGAGGGAGAGTGCAAAGTGAGCGAAACGGAAGTGGCTGAGAAAAAGTGACTGGTCAAAGGCCTTCATGGATGGGTAGGGATTAAGGAGCTACCAACTTCATTAATGTTTTAAGCTAGCTCTCCTAATGTTTGCAGATCTTAGTTGGGACTTCTTCTATGAATTAAATATGTCTGCCCTTGAGGCTTTAATTGCTTTCATACGACGAACTATCTACATGGGAATTATAGTTGTATAAAGAGAGTCTAGCCCTTACACAACTTGTGGCACAGTGCAAGTACCACCATAATTTCACCAGTGATCATGCTAGCCTCAAGTGCACTTCAGATGTCTTTGCACAGCTCCTGGATTATTCTCATAAAGAGTTAGGCCAATACTTTTTGCAACCATTTAAGCAAAGTGACTCAAAAAGGGTGGCAGTCCAGGAATTATGGAACAGTCCAGGAATGTGGACACACTGACATTGCCAAGGCAAAAACATGGTGCCTGCCCATAAAAGCAAGCCCTGATGTGAATGGCAGGCCACCACTAGCAGTGTCACCTCCAAAGGCAGTCACTCCTTAAAAGAGTCACGGGTGCCCCCCCCTCTTGATTTCAACTACCATTATGAGTTTTGAACCCTAGAGTGAGAGACTGTGGGGCATCTTTATTATGAGATTTATGAGGGAAGGCATATAGGTTTGTTTGGGCTCACGGTGAGAGCCACAGTGGATGGGTGGAGTACCAGGTGAGAGCCAGGAGGCTGAGAGTCAGGGCTGGCACCAGGCATGACTGGGACCTTGGGCACCAGCCTGCCCTGGTTCTGCATCGTTGTAGCCCAACACCCTCCCATACAGGTGGCATGGGGCTAATAAGCCTGCCCATGTGCCTCACCTACCTCTCATGTCATGTGAATGACATACGCAATTAGTGAACATGTCTGCCATTAACCAGGATGGCAGCAGGGACAACAGCCCCTTAGGGGAGCCCCCTCCGCCATCTTGGGCACAGCATGCATGGCATTCACACTGATGGGAGAGGTAGGTGGGGTGTCTATGCAGGCTTATTGAAGCCTGTGCTGTCTGTATTGGGGGCTGGGAGTTCCCTCTTCAGGACCCATAGCAGGGTCGGGTTGCAGGACCTGATGCTGCAGCAGATCATGGAATAGGAGCACCACCCTCCCACCCTAAGGACGGGCCCTGCAGGTGCTCTTCTGGGTTGCAGGGGCCCTCGACTAAGGCCCAACCTGGCCACCTTCTGGTGCCGGCCCTGCTGAGAGAGGGGAGGTGTATCGAGGGGAAGGAACATGTGGTACCATCTGTACCCAATTATGGTACTGATATCAATGTAGCACTTTAATCAGTAGTTTGCACCTTGTATTTGTATCATCTTCCAGTTTATATTTTGCAATTGTATTTTGTAAGGTGTATGAATTATATGTTGGGATTATGGCTCTGGTTGCTTTTCCTGTTTTAATTTTAATGATGCTTCAATCGTGTTTTAGATACTGTAACCCACCCTGGGATCTTCTGGTGAATGGACAGCACAGTAAGAAATACAATAAACAAAAAACATATCTAGAGCTCTCAATATACAGTTCAATATGCATACTGTGATTTTATTGTATGTGAACAGAGAGAACATTTATACTGTCTAGAGGTAGCTGAACAGAGAATGGGGATCATTCCTCTTTCTCCTGACCATGGAGGAAAGCTGGTATGCATCACCTTCTGATTTGCCCTATGAGGCTAGTTCTTTACTAGCTCACTCTTTCAGGAGAACTGGACATTTATGGAGTCAAGGTGCTAGGTAGATACTAAAAATGATGCAGAGCTCTCCTATCTTGGTTATGCAAGGGAGCAAAACAAGAGGAAGAAAATATACACAAAGAACGGTCATCAGGAAAGAAGACAAATAGACCTCCCAGTGCAAGATATTCCAAAACTGGGACTCAGCAACTGGGATGCAGAAGACCCTATATTGCATTGCTATCAAATGAACCCCAGAGATTTTTGATGTGTGCAGCCTTTCACTCATCTAACTGTGCATGTAATTTGGCAAGGATATGCACATCCATAGATAGTGCTGCACAGACAGTATCCCCCCCTTCTTTTTTTCTTTTTGTTTCTACTACTAGCACTCTGGATCAAAAGCCAAAGAGATTTCAAACCATCAGGTAGTCTTACACTACAACAATGAGGGTCAGGAAAGTACTTTCAACACAATTCTATGAAAGATAAGGAAATGCTTAACCTGTTGTTGGATTGATGGGGCATCCCAAAGAAAGGAGGCTGTCCATGGCCCCATTTCTCTTTGTTACAGCATATTTCCCTACCTGTTCACTTTGTTCCAATTTCTTCTGACATTTGTTTTATTTATGGCAAAAATATGACTTTGCTCCTGGTACATGCACTTGATCTCACTCCAGTATTAAAGAGTGCTGGTACAGAGAGTTCCTTTTATGTGAGATGAGATACTTAACCTTTCCAAAGAAGAGAGTTGTTTTTAATCATTACTACTGATTTGCAAGTACTAAGCAATAAACCTAAATCTCTCAACATTCTTGGGCTTTACATGTTGCATTTTCAGATACATTTTCCTCCAAATTTAAAGACTGAAATTCTGAGTCACATGCTCATTTTTGGTGACTAGACTGCACCAGTGCAAATGCCCAATTCATCATGCCACTGCAGAGTGAGCAGCTGAACATGGCGGAGCCAGTCTGTCTCAATAGGATGTATGGCAGCAATTCATATAATGCATTTTATCGATCTTCTGGCTGAAACATGTGGAAGGTAGAGGCGTCATGACCCTGCATCTCTGTTGGAAAGTAAAAATCATTTACTTTTACGGCTTCTTTGTGTAAATTCAGAATTAAAGAGAAATATGTCTCTGGCAGCATCAGATGAAAATTACTGTGCCCCTGAGAGCTTGGTTACAGAGTTTACTTCTTCATTTTTCTTCACAGTGGATGAAATATTTTCTAGAGTCAGATAAAAAGGTTATAATTTCAGGGCTTGAATGACTTTTTAAAAGATACTCTAGTCCACATACCCTAATAATTTGGTGAGCACTAAACTACTCTGATAGTGGTTTTTACTTAGAATATCTTTAAGGGTTTAGAAACAACTTGAAACTCTACCACATCCATAGCTGCATAAGTCAGGTTTTCTCAAAATGTCATCACAATGACTACAAATGGCCAGTAGAGAATTTGATGTGGCCATTAAACCGCTGGTTTGCTTGATTGACGTGTATGGTATAGGATTGTGCTGTGCCCTTACCTATGGACACAATGCATTTTCTGTACCCTTTCCTGCAATTGGGGGTGGACAGATCAGCTGGGCAGAGAAATTCAACTCAGGGGAAGCCGGTGGAAGGGGTGCTGGTGGAGGAGGAGCTGGAGAAAAGCTCCGTGGCATCCATTTGCCTTTTGGGAACCACCAGGCCAACAGATTGTCGGCTCAGCCAAGAGCTGCAAATAATAATGCAAAAGAAAAAGCCAACTCTCACGAATACCCCTGTTGGTGAATAAGCACTCTCCACAGACTTCCATTATAATTATTTTCTTAGACCGGCCTTTTTCTCTTCGTAACTTTGACCTGGATGAGGACCACAGGAGGGTTCCAAACAGGAGTTGGATGTTTTGTAAGTCCTCCCCTTTGGCCCCTCCTCTGACATGCCCTCAGAACATCTCTTTTCGGGCCTTCTGTTGGCTTCCACAGACACCCCTTTTGCCAGGCTGGGCTTCCCTGGCAGAGCAGGGGTGAGGGGCTTCTGCCAGTGAAACCCAGCAAAGCCGGGATCCTGCTGGCTCAGCTGGGAATCCTCCACATACAATCCCCTCAGTCTGGTGTAAATATGAGTTGGATTGTGCCCTAAGTTTGTCCCATTCCATCATAGATCCATTCTCAGTCATAGATCCATTCTGTTCTATTTTGTATGGATTTTTTGAAAGAATACATGAAAAGTTCACATTTAAATTATATGCATGGTTGTATGCATTTTCTCCAAAACAGTATTCTTCAGTGCATTTCAAAATGCTTTCCTGTAAAATATGCATTTTGACTGTAAAACATGTATTCATGTATGCACTTTTTGCAGACCAAAACTACATTGCAAAATCTAGAGAACTATGCAATCAGATCGGGATTTGCATTCCTATTTGCAAGTAAGTTCAAGATCAGTAAGTTAGTTCACTGCAAAAAGCAGAGTGAACAAATTCCTCCGCCACCCCTACTTGACAGCTACAGTTTGGTAATCACTAATACAAGGCATAGAACCTCAGCGTACAAGTTATACTGTGCTCTATCCAATCAGCCAGGATTAACTTGAATCCCTTGCCTTCCATCTTTATCATATTGTAGCAACTGCTTTCAGGCAGGTTTTGGTGGGCTACCAAGGCAAAGAATCACAATTTCCTCCACATTCTGTCTCCCAGCAGCACTCTCCTAATAATGACCCAGAAGATCTCCCCTTATGATATTTTTTTGAAAGCTAGTGTTTATCTGTTTTGGTTTTTATTTTTATTTTAAAAATCCAGTTATTTCTCCATATACTTCCTCACAGCTTTCCCTTCCACAGTTGGGCTTTTTCTAAATTGTTGTCTAGTAACAAACATGTCATTCATATGGATTTATTCATAGTCTGCATTGAATTTCTCCATCCTGGATACTCTGGTGTCATCTGCAAGCTAAGAAAATTCAGTAATGATCTCTGACTCCAAGGCAGAGATTTCTGTTCCCTGTAGCTATACAACACTACCGTCTAGGTGGATGGCCTGGAGGAGAAGAGAACCTGGCAGTGGAGGCAGGACATCAGTGCATGCTGATGTTAGGGGGGTATGGCCACAAGATATATTAAACCCTAACACACATTAGTGTGATACATTCCCTCACAGTTGGAGTATTGTCTTTCCTATTTACAAAAATTGGTCAATTTTTTTTTCTGAGAAATTTCAGCTCAGCCTTATGAAATAGCCCAAAGTGATCTCTACCAGTCCAACACAGCCTGCTCATCAGAATGATCCTGCAAAGTGATAAAAGGCATGGCTGCATGGTAAAATGTATCTCAAACTATCTGATATACTCATAGCATTTGTGACTATCTTATTTCACTCTTTATTTCCAAACTAGAAAATGTTGGCTTCTTTTTCTTATACCACATGGAATGCAAGGTAACACTGAATTCTTAAAAGGAATAAGAATATGTTGAAAGCTACGTCTTCCTCCACACCATCTGTTTGGTTCATTCAAAGCTTATAAGAGCTACACTGGCTTATTTCATGCAAATTGCTAAGTTCTGCTTCTCAGATCTATATTCAAGGTAATAGGATCCTGGAGGTACCGTGTGTTGATAATAAATTACAGGAAGAGATGAGATCTGTCTTCTTAATGTTCTCTTATTCTCTGTATGGTCATCAAAAGCATACACCACCTGTTTTATTTTCCTCATCTCACTTCTTCATCTCCAAGTCAAGCCAAACGCAATGCATGATAAATCACATTTACATAGGAGAGACAACTCAAGTCTTTTTGTACAAAAGCTGGTCCTACTCAAGTCCCAAGACATATTTTCAGTTTCAAAAATCTGTCTTTATTGCAACTGTATCTTGGACTTCACTGTCACCACAGTAGCAGAGATATTTCATGGTAAATAACAAAGAGGACAGGGAGAAATGATGTGTCCCCACCTCCCCCATCATTTTGCTGAAGACAGTGATCCGGTACTCTGGAGAATCACATAGTCTGAAAAGTTCAGTGCAGCAATCTTTATTCACTGTTGCAATACTCCATACTGTCTCTGCATGGCTAAACTGAGATAAAACTGATTCTAAAATTTGGCATAATTGGGTGTTATTTATGCCACCCTCTAGTGGTGGAGATTACAATGGCAAGTCTGGTTTGCTATAGCTTTCGAGAGAAAAAGTGTACAGTAATTTGTGAAGATTGTTGGAAGATAATTGTAAACCTTATCCTGATGGAAAAGGAACTAATTCATAGGAAAGTGTGAATTCCAAAGTTGTAGCACACATACTACACATCTGATTCTGTATCCAATCATCACAGACCACACTTCCACCGCATCCAGCCTATAGCGGTTCCATGTCAGTCTCCACCGGAGCCAGAGCAATATTAACTGATGGGGCAGGGGCAGCAGATACAGCCTGCTGCAATCCTGCAGCTACAGACCCTTCCCTCTGCAGAGCAAAAGAGTTCAGTCACTGGCCGAGAAGCAGCTGCAGAGACAGTGAAGACTCCAAGCACTCATCCGTGGAATGCTTTTGTTTGTCTACATCTTACAGTGGTCGCTGCACAGTCAGAGACTAAAGGGAAATAGGGCTAAGGGTGCTGTAACATCTGGCAGTGGGTAGCACAACTGAGGACCAAACTGAACAGTTGCTTTCCCAACCCCTGAAACAACAGTGCAATTTGGTTATGAGCTGCATTAGCATCTGATGGATGCTGCACCTTCCATAGCACAGTTTCCTATGGTCTTTGTTGCTTTCCCTCTCTTCCTCCTCTAATGGTAAAGTACAGAGCTAGAGGAGAAAAGGCACTTTAGGATTCTACAACTGTGCCTGAAATATCTGCCTACCACCACTCCCGGCTGCTTCTGGTTCTATGATAATCAAAGCTGCCCTGAACTGTAAAGGTATGTGCATTGTATGGAGCTGTAGGAATGCAACCCAGAGTGGGTGAAGTCACCATGGAAATGCCTGTGCAAATGTCCTCCAAGGGCTGTTAAATACAATCAGGAATGGCTAGATAGTCATATATTATTAAGCATGAATGATGTCAATAAAGTCTGAAGGTTAGATGTTTTATTTTCGTATTGAGCTAACCTGGAACCAGATGGGAAAAAAGCTTCTGCAAAATAAATACATATACAACTATATATTCACCTGTCTCCTCCTCTCAATGCTCAGTGCAAAGGTAAAGCTATGTCTAGAGTATCAGGGCGATCTTAAAACTGTAAGATTTTTTAAAGAATGGAAAGTTTACTTTGTTCAGTTTCAGGGAAAGAACTACCAAAGACTTGTCCTGCATCTGATGTTCACTCATTTCAGCTTTGCAAAAGATTCCACTTTAAAGTGCATTCCTTAGAAAATGGGGTTATTTTCAACTTTAACATTCAGTTAAATGTTAACCTCAATTTAGAGTTGTTTTTCAATTTCATTACAAACATTTCTCCCATAAGTTATTTTACAACAGGCAGTACTTCTGGATAATGAACCATTTTAATTATGTACCCACCTATACATATAGACATATATAATGCCAAAATGTGTTGAGGGTGCAAAAGATTTAAAAAAAATAAATCTGTAGTTCATGGCCACAGTCCAGCAATTGATTTATTTAGATCATTTATTAATTGCATCTAAAAATGCTCTTAACAATGTACAACAAATAAATAAGGACTTATTTACTCTGCAGCAGAGGTTTCTGTTGAAGTCAGTGCAAATTACTCTTGTATGAGTTCAGGAGAAACACATGCATAGTTAAAATGCTTATAATGATTTTTCAGGGCTGCTACATTTCTTAGCTCAGTTAGGTATTGCAAGAGAGCAAGCCCCATTGGGAAAAATGAATCCAGCCCTTAATGTCATGATAACCCATAATCAGAACATAGTAAGCTGGCTGATGCTGCATCAGACTATAACTGCATCTAGCTTGGGGTAGACAATATTTGTTGTCAGTGGTTCTCCAGCAATATCTGGAAATGTCAAAGATAGAGCTTGTGACCTTTTGCATGAAAAATATGTGCTCTACCATTCAACTATGCCCCTTCTCCATGTATTATAACCTGACAGTGGAGGAAAATACACACATTTCCTTTTAATAATAGTACATCCATTTAAAATTTTGACTTATAGCATCACATATGAATGTTTACATGAAATTAAGTCTCACTGTGTTTAGTGGGGCTTAGTCCCAAGTAAGTGTGCTCAGACTCAGAGAAAAAATAAAACAAAATAGAAGTCTGTTTGTTTCCTTTGTGGATCATTTCAGCACACTATGGAGACTGATAGATGGATTTTGTTTGTGGTGGGGTGCACATGTGCAAAGAATATATTATTGCTGAACACATGCCAGTTTGCGGCACAACTGCACTACTGATCTAAAACAGTCAAGCCAGTCAAGCTGTTGTGATTTGCCCCAAAGACACTGGGAATTCTAACCTTGTGAGAGTACTTGTATTTCCTTGTGTGGTGTAGTGGTTAAGGTGTTGGACTATGACCTGGGAGACCAGGGTTCGAATCCCCACACAGCCATGAAGCTCACTCGGTGACCTCAGGCCAGTCACTGCCTCTTAGCCTCAGAGGAAGGCAATGGTAAACCCCCTCTGAATACAGCTTATCATGAAAACCCTATTCATAGGGTCGCCCATAAGTCGGAATTGACTTGAAGGCAGTCCATTTCATTTTCAATCTCCCTGGCTTGTCAGTGAATGATAATTCCTGACTTTCCTCAACTAGGAGCTGTGATAAAGTTTTGACACTGAATTTAAATTTGTTGTATAAAAATGCCTTTGGATGCAGTTTTAGACTCTCTTTTAGAGTCCTGCCTGCATATCAAAGTAGCCTGCAAGCGAGGGATGGAGAAGTTCAGGATCCCAGTCACCAGATCATGTTCCCCACCTCTGCTATAACCCAGTGTAGGAGCCTGAAGGTAAAGTGGGATTTGAAGAAGATCATGCGATCCCAAGTGATGGGGGCAAAGAATCTTTGGGGGTTGGAGGAGGAAGGGCGAGTTCAAAAACAACTGAGAGGAGGCAGTGAAAAAGTAAAAGTTGCAGGGACTAACAAGTGAGACCTGCAGCAAAATGTTGCAGTATGAAGTGTTCCTGTTCAATATGTCTGCCAGCCACCCGTGCTTTCTTTCAGGATTACACTTTCTCCACTGAACACAGGAAGCTCCCTTATACTGAGTCAGACCATTGGGTCCATCTAGTTCAGTACTGTCCATACTGACTGGCAGTAGCTGTCCAGGAAATTGAATTGAGAGGCACAGACACACACACGGCCACTGAGCTGGCTCAGTTCTTACTGGGCTGTTGTGGGTTATATATTTTTTGCTGAAGACATCTGTACTTATCATTAATAAGTTTTTATAAACAGCTCACTCAGCCTATTCTGGGCCTTTGGGGTATAATTAATATCTGCTGGGCAGTTGAAGCTGAGGGAGAAAAAGGACCCAGGCAGATGACGTTCACTGAAAAGGGACAGCTGGTAATTGTCTCTAGAAAGTATTACTCTTACAGAAGAAAGTAAACAATTAACCTCTGGTGGCATATTAGTACCCCTACATTTCTAATTCGTATTTTATGCTATATTCTTTGCCAATTAAGATTAAGATGGTGAATATTCTTGCAATCAGCATAAGGAATTCAGTTACCATATAGAAAGATTGGATGGGCCTTCATTCTAAGGTCCAGCATAATATGTTCTGTGTGCTACACAAAGAAGCCCAAAGAGCTGACAAAGATGACCTTTGAAACATTTCTTCACCTGGGTGTTGAAAAGCATCTTGCTAGAAATGAAGTGCAGTATGGATTTTAGGAAAAGATTGAGGGGGGAGAAAGTGTGACCAATAGCATTTATTTTAGAAGAACTGGTTGGAAAATTTCACATTGTCCTTCCATTTTTACTACAGAAAAAAGTATTTTCTCTTTCTCTCTCTCTCTCTTTTTTAAAGGCTTTCTTTTTAGGTCATATAAAAGTCATTTTACATTCAATACAACTGGATAAGAAATATACAAGAGAGGAGGGTTATTACATAGCATGAAAGATGTTTTGGGTTCTGTCCATTGGGTTACCTTTAGGCCAGGGGAAGACACCATGTGTCCTCCAAAAGTTATTGAACTACAACTCTCATCCTACTGGGAGGAAGGGCGGGATATAAATCGAATAAATAATAATAATAATCCCCATCCATTGGCCATATTTGTCTGAGTTGATGAAGTTGGGGTACAATGTCTGGAGGATACCATGTTGACGACCCCTGCTTTAGGCCTTGCTCCTCTGTGGTTTAGGGGTCTCATTATGTACTTTACTATTTCAGGACCAAATCATCAATGTATGCAAATGTCAGTTGCCAGGATTCTGTCAAATTTTAGTGAAAGCCAGAAATAGATCAGGCATTTAGCTAAGAGCTAAGTTTAGCTAAGAGCTGACTCCCTTTGTATTTAATGGGATCACGTAAACAGGCAGCAATCTGGAACACAGGTGAAGGGTGGAAAGTTTGATTCTTATCTCAGACACTGGGGCCATCAGGTAACCCTCACTTCAGTATGTGCTTAGGTGCAACCCTTTACTTCTCTTTGCCCTTACCTGTCCTGCCCAGAGTGAAACTCACGAGATGTAGACGAGGATGGAATTAATTCCTGTTTTTTTAAAGTAACATTGAAGGTAATACGTTTCATAGGCACACTATGCTAACCCACTGCAGTCCCTAACTAGGCTACCTAAGTACACTCTGCAGCATGAAGAAGAAAGTTGACTCAGCACCCAGGTCAGGGGGGAGCAGGCTTAAATAGGAAAGATCTTCGCCCATAATCTCTGACTCCTTCGAAGACCCTCCCTCTGACCAAAGCCCTTCTCTCGGCGTCTGGTGCAGGGCAAAAGGGGGCGTGCCTCTGCTGGCTCATCTGACACTACAGTCTCAATAGATGCCAACTCGACTTCAGGAGACGGGGAAGCGCTTGAAGTGCCAAGAGAGGAGCTCAGGGGAGGTGGAGTTGGTGCACGCGCCAAGACATCCCCCAATGGCTCTATGGGGGCATCTGGAAGTTGAGTGAGGTCTTCTTTGGTGGGAGAACTGTGCATGGGAACTGGCACAGTGTCAACCACACCCCCTCCCACCTCGTCCTCAAAAGTCTCAACACCCTCTGATTCTTCCCCTTGCCCTAGCAGCTGGAACTGACGCTCATCCAGCCCCCTTCCTTGATCCTCCTGAGGGAGATGGGGCTCGACATTACCCCACCAGTACAGAGATAAGTGGTTGTCATGAGTGGGGATGTTGTGGGAGCAGAAATTCCCACAATTTGCATGTTTGTCCAAGGTCAATCTTGCAAGAGAATATGAGTTATATTTGCTATCATTGGTTTTTTTAGTTTTAGCAGAAGACAAACCATAGTGGAATGTAAAAAGTGCTGATTGCGACAGACCAAGGACAGGATGGAAACGACTGCCTCATTATATCCCTAGTCATGAGTAGGAAGAGATGTGATTCTTACCTTTGTACCATAGGTTACATTCCAGCAACCTAAAAGTCAGAGGTTTCTGCATGCATATAAACCTCTCCATCCAAGCAAGCAGGAATCATTATCATAGTCATGCCCCTTCTCTGATGAGCTTCCGCCAGACCCTGAAGACATGGCTCTTCAGAAAGGCTTTTGGGATGGCCTAGGCTTTTACTGTTGTTTTTAAATTTTAATGTTTAACGTATTGTTTTTATTCTGTACGTCGCCCAGAGTGGCTAGTGTACCAGCCAGATGGGCGACTAATAAATTCAATAATAATAATAATAATAATAATAATAATAATAGTTTAAGGACACATTCTAGCTAGGTAAAAGCACTTGAGGAGGATGTGGAGCATAGCCAGCAAGGATGGGGGCTGGAGAGAGGCCTGTGAGCTAGATAGAGAGGACCCTACATCTGAGCTTCTCCACCCAAGTCAATTGGGAATGGGGGTGGTCCTTTTAAAAAAGAACTTTGGGAAAATCTTGAGCTACTTCTGGAATTCTTTGAAAGCTCAGAAAGTCTGAGCTTTCTGACTGTCCTCAGCTGTCTTCAGCCTTCCCTGATGCTAGTTTCCCCCATTCCCTTACTTTCCCAAACTTCCTTAACAATGGAAAGAGAAAACTGGGGGCTGCAAAGAACCTATCACTGTGTTTCTGGAAGAAGACATCTATCTAACCAAACATATAGAAGAGCAAATCTTGATGGCTTCTGCAAGGGTAAGTCCTGTCTCACTAATATATTAGAGTTCTCTGAGAGTGTCAACAAGCATATAGATAGAGGTGACGTATTGTACTTGGGCTTCCAAAATGATTTTGTGAAGGTACATCAGCAAAGACTCCTGAGCAAGCTTAGCAGTCATGAAATAAGAGGAGAAGACCTCTTGTGGATTAGGAATTAGTTAAGGTACACAAAACTGAGTGCAGGAATAAATGGATAGTTCTCCCAATGGAGGCTGTAGAAACCTCCAGGGATCGGTACTGTGACCTGTGCTTTTTAACTTGTTCGTAGATGATCTAGAGTTAGTAGTGAGCAATGAAGTGGCCAAGTTTCTGACAATACTTAATGTTTCAGGGTTATTAAAACAAAAAGGGATTGTGAAGAGATCCAAAAGGACTTCTGTAAACTGAGTGAATGGGCAGTAAAATGGCAAATGCAATTCAATGTAAACAAGTGTAAAGTTATGCATATTGGAGCACATATACTTAAATGTCACATATATGCTCATGGGCTCTGAACTTGGCTGACTGATCAGGAATGAGACCTTGAGGTTACAGTGGACAGCACAATGAAAATCTCAACCCTGTGTGTGGGGCGGCTGTGAAAAAGGCACATTCCATGCTAGGAATCATTAGGAAAGGTATTGAAAATTTGTATGGACTGGTGTATGACCGTAATAAAAATAAAATAAAATATTGAAAATAAAACTGCTGATATCATAATGCTATTACATAAATCTATGGTGCGGCCACATTTGGAAAACTGTACAATTCTCACTGCCTCACCTTAAAAAGGATATTGTAGAGCTGGAAAAGGTTCAGAAAAGGACAACCAAAATGATCAAGGGGATGGAGTGACTCCCCTATGAGGACAGCTTGCAGCATTTGGGGCTTTTTAGTTTAGAACAGCCTTTCCCAACCTTTGGGTCCCCAGATGTTGCTGGACTACCATTCCCACCATTTCTGATCATTAGCCATGCTGGCTGGGGCTGATGGGACTTGCAGTCCAGCAACATCTAGGGACCCAAAGGTTGGGAAAGGCTGGTTTAGAAGAAAGGCAAGTAAAAGGTGACATGATAGAAATGTATAAAATTATGCATGGCGTGGAGAAAGTACATAGAGAAAAGCTTTTCTCCCTCTCTCAAAACACTTGAACTCGTGGACATCCAATGAACCCGAACACTGGAAGATTCAGTCCAGACAAAAGAAAATACATCTTCACACAACACATAGTTAAACTATAGAATTTGCTCCCAGAAGAGGCAGTGATGGCCACCAACTTGGATGGATTTAAAAGAGGATTAAACAAAATCATGGAGGAAAAGGCTATCAATGGTTACTAGCCACGATGGCAATGCTCTTCCTCCACATTCGGAGACAGTATGTTTCCAAATGCTAGTTGCTGGAAACTGCAGGAGGGAAGAGTGCTCTTTGTACTCAGGTCCTGCTTGTGGGTTTCTCATGGGCAAATTGTTTGCCATTGTGAGAACAGGATGCTGGACTAGATGGACCACTGGCCTGATCCAGCAGGCTCTTCTTGTGTCCTTATGTTCCTATCTGAATGAATTGACTGACTCAGATTTTAAAACTACTGAGCTCATCTTCTAGTGATTGAGGGTTTCTGAGCATGCTTAGCAGCTACCAAAAAGGCATTGGTGATTTAAAGGTGGCCGTTCTACTGTCCCCAGTCTTCCCTGATATTATTTTACCTTCTCTTGCCTTTGTAAGGTAAGATTGGAAATGTGGGGAGAAGGGAAGACTAGGAAAGCTGGCACTGAGGTTAATTAATCATTGGAAGGGAGTTTTTGGAGCTTTGGAGGGGAGTTTTTGAACTGGCTCGTAATTAGCCTTGCTTTTCTGAATTAGGGAAGTTTGTTTCCAAACCGTCCAGTTATGAAAGTTAACTCTATCCCTATTCACCATAGAATTCCTAAACTGGCTAGGATTACTCATGTGACAATCAAGGAAGTATTATCAGCCAAATGAATTGATTCCATTTGCTTTCAGTGATATAATTACATAGCCAAATCTGATTGACTACATAGTGTTTTCCCATCACATACACTACATGATCCTAATTGGCTGGAATCACACATATAATTTCTTGTAATCCAAGAAGACAAAATAAATAGTAAGCATGGGATATATAAAAATGTTTCTGCTACCCCATAAAAGCACAGTTTTCAGCTGAAAAACTGGAAAATATTCAGTGCAGTTGTATCCGATATCCTTTTTCTGGACATACAAAGCTGTAGCACCACCCGACAATATTTACATTATAGCAAGCATTGTCTCCAAGTAATGCATATATGAATGCTCTATTAAAAATGGCATCTGGTGGTATTATCCTACTGTTTTACAGATGAGCATGAGTATAATCTCCAACTGCTTCTTGGCAAGAATGAGTTTGTTTTGTTCCCTTTATAATAATGTCAGAATAGGTATTATATATGATTTCTGAGCTCAAAGGCTAGAACCAAAATATTTGCAAAGAGTCAAGGCAAATAAATGCTGAAAATATTTGTTTCCTTTTCTCTCCAGTTCTGGGTCCTCCACAACTCTATTTTTTCCTATCTGGGCATCCCAAATTTCCAGACATTTTGCATCCTCTTGTAAAATTTCCTTACCACTGAATGCTCACAAATGCTGTTATTAGAAGTATGGGCTTTGGTATGCCATCTAAGGCTGCTGTCAGACATGGGGCTTATTGTGTTAGTTTAACAGATCAAAATGGTAGCTCTTCTGTCCCTATTTCTAAAATTCCTTTCACACTGCAGTACCTCTTGTGTTAAGGAACAGTAGCTTTTTCAGACGATATACTAGCATTTTGTGCAACTGTCTTTCACGGCTGCAATGAATATCTTATTTTCATCCCTCACCCGTTATACACATGTGCACTGCTCCCCACTGTGTAGGAGGTCTAAGATCTCGTCCTGTTGCCATGCTGCTTCTATCTGCACCTATGCTGGAATACCGGTACAGTTTTTGTCAGGCAACCCCACCCCCCGCACACCTAAAGGGTGGGAATACACTGCATGCTGGGATGCCTGTCATGTGAGCAGCTACAGCTAGTGAAAACCTCCTGCGATTTTCCAGGTTTCCCAGGCTTGCAAATAGATTATTTTTGGAATTATTTATCATGAAAATTAGCACTAAACTTGCTCTATATTCCACCAGAATTCCAGGACTAGGTTGTACATTTTATGAAAGATCAAATATAATGCACAAATTACCAAGTAAGAAATAATCAGAATAATGGAATAAAGTGCAGTGTGAAAGCAGCCTATGAAAGGTTAAGTCCTCGGGGCATTTCTTATTTCAGAAATTAAACCCTGGGTATTGATGAAGTATGGGCTTTGCTCTGCCACCTATGAAGGCTTAAGCCCTCAGGGCATTTCTAATTTCAGAAATTTGTTGTTGTTATATGCCTTCAAGTTGATTTTGACTTATGGCAACGCTATGAGTCAGTGACCTGCAATAGCATAAACCACCATGTTCAGATCTTGTAAATTCATGTCTGCAGCTTCCTTTATGGAATAAGTCTTCCTCTTTTTCTACTCCTGTTTTTCCCAGCATTATTGTCTTTTCTAGTTAATCATGTCTTCTCATGATGTGTCCAAAGTATGATAACCTCAGCTTCATCATTTTAGCTTCTAACACTGGATATTAATGCTAAGCCCCATGGATCTTATAAAAGTGAAATAGAAAGGGGCTCAATCAAGGGGCACTGCTCAGAACATACTTGGAGAGGCAGCACCTTTCACAGTTCAGAAATAAGAGAATTATAAAACCTAGGAGGGTACCCTCAGTGACCCTCTATAAAAGGTGCCGTCTGTGAGTTTTAGTAGTTAATTTGCATAATGGATGGCAATTTTGAGGAATACTATGTTGTAAAAGCCCACTGGCAGTTCTTGGTTTTCTCAGTTTGGACAAACTTTTAAGAATGTTTTAGGCACACGGCCCCTTACAATGAATAATTATTGAGCAGCCTCAAAATTTTTGCAGCCTGGCTATGAGCTTCATAAACAGAACAGCAGTTCCCCCATCCCCTGCAATCCAGCTCATTTAAAAGAACAGAAAACAATCTGAGTCCATGGAACAGCACTAGGTTAAATGTGAAAAGAGCCACATGTTCAAAATGAAAAAGGTTTTATGAAATGTCATATTCTTTATCTCTAGGCATAGGTGGTAAAATATTTCCACTTAAGACCTTGAAGTAAAAAGCTCCTACTTAAAGAAAGAATTTAATAGCTATTAAAGAAATGAGTCATGACTGTATGAGAGAGGGTTGCATTCAATCAACCACACATTATGATTTATCATGCACCCATCCTCCAAGGGTGATACGCATCGGTTTATCTCATTTTTACAACAACCCAATGCTGCAAGTCAGGATGATAATGACTTTCTGAAGATCATTCACAGAATTTCATAGCTTTGTGACAATTTGAATCCAGATCCCACTTCTGCTATGCTTTGAGAACTTAATCTGCCATACCATATTGGCTACCAGCGAGCTACCACTGACTAGTGAACTCCTATTCATTTCATTCTGAGGCTATTCAGGGCTATTTAGTCTGGAAAGTAAGTTCAACCACAAAGAAAGACGAAACAATCTGAAAATGCTGAGAGAAATTTTATTTCTTAGGAAAGCCCAACACACTTCATTTTTGTAAAAAAAAAACCCTTTGGAATAGTTGTGCGTGTTGTCCCAGTTTCAGATGATTCCTTCTTTACGCTTTGTTCATGGTCAAGTCCCATGATGGCAAATTAGGAACACCTGAAATTACAGGCTTTTCAGTAAATTTTATATATATATATATATATGCATGCTCAGAACATACTTAGAGAGGCAGCACCTTTCACAGTTCAGATAAATTAGTGAATTATAAAAGCTAGGAAGCTACCGTCAGTGAGCCTCTATAAAAGGTGCCATCAGTGAGTTTTAGTAGTTAATTTGCATAATGGATGGCAATTTATGTATGTATGTATGTGTATGTATGTATGTATTCAGTTTTCCTGTTGTAGTTGCCATTAAAAATTTAAGCATTTTTGTTATTAAAAATCTCTACAGACAATTTTATATATTAACAAAACAATTTCAATGATTAATTACTGATGTATTAAGTGCTTGTATTTTAATGCTGTATTTTCTATTGTGATTTATAATTATCCATTTTTATTATTAATGTAGTCTTCTTTATAGCACCTGATGAAGGCCCAATACTGTATATTAGAGGGCAAAACTTGCTTTTTGGGATTTTTTCCCTCTTTCTTTGTGTTTTTTTGGATGCTGACCATTTTTTGTTTCATTCTCCTTTGGAAAGTACGTTCAGACAGGAACTTTGTTTCCACTCAAGCGCTTTTTACATACGAAACTGCCTTTGTGATTTTAATTTGTGATTTTTTAAAAAATCTGTGTGATGTTACAGACTGAGGGAAGCCTACATGCCCAAAGGTCTCTGCTCATAGGTTCTCCCCCACCAAACTTCACAGGTGGCAGGAGGGTGGCCATTGGTCCATCTAGCTCAGTATTGTCCATGCTGACTGATAGCAGCTCCCCAGGATTTCAGGCAGGAGTCTCTCTCAGCCTTATCTGGAGAGGCTGGGGTTTGAACCTGGGATCTTGTGCATGCAAAACAGATGCTCTACTACTGAGCTATGGTCCTTCCCACATATTACTTGTGTTAAGGGGCAAAGCTTATAGAAAGGGGATGCATCCCAGTCACTGGCCCCAATGATACACTGCTCCTCCCAGTGGCACCCCTGCCACTTAGTTGCTCCTCACGCAGCTCAGCTGTGCTGTGGTTTCCTGTACACTTCACATGTACATGTACAACCCCCTAATATTGTTTTGCAAGTACCTAAATATGCATTTAGCAACTGGCCATGGGTCAATGATGAAGTGTTCCCAGATTCCTACACAGGAAGCTTGCAGCAGGCATGTTATGCAGACCACAAAAAGCAGTTTAGTTATTTCCCAGAAGCCTTTATGGAAAACAAATTTCATTAATTAAAACTGAACTAGTCAGGATGAAAATGGAGTGGGAGGGGAGTCTAAACAGCAGGGGAATTAATAAATGCGTTGAGAATACTTTCAAAGAGAATCCTCTTAAGTCCTGGTGGAAAACGCTGCTCTGTGTTTAGGGTCTGAAAGTGAGGCTAATTCAATGTAATGGGAGGTGAATGGTACTCAAGACCCTGCCTTTGCCACTGGAGACTCCTTATAAACAGTTTTGCTCTTTTAGTCATTAATTTTTTTATGATGTTTAATAGGCTTGCAGCCTAGAGAGCTGCCTGGATGTTGATTAGCATCATATTTTTCTCTCATTAATGTAGAATCTGATTAGCCCTAGTTAAAAGCATTTAATGTGACTTGGCAAGCAGTATTGTTCTGATATTAGGAATTACAAGTTTACTTCATCTGAGGGAATAAAACATTGGTTTGTTCAAAGCCTCCCATTACACCTAGCAGGCAAGAATCTCCTGCCTACTTAAAATTCCCGTAGAGGAGAACAAGCAGAAATAATAGCATAATAATGTATTACACTTGAGCAGGGTTTTTAAAAAACAAACAAACACAAAACCTGGCAGTTCTCATCTTTAGTTTCTAAGCTGTTGTATATTTTGCAAAGCCATGATGAACATCTATCCATAAACCATTAAGTGGCAATGCTTGGTGAAAGATTTAGGGGGAAAAAAGGCTTCTAACATCATACCTGGATATGTTAATTTCTGTAAGTAGCTCTATTTAAGTAATTAAAGAGGGTGGTCCAACTGTCAGTGTAATGTACTTATCAAATAGTGGTATGAGGAACACCAGGGTGCCAGTAATGGTAGACAAGAATTCCTAAAATGCAGTTTACTCAGCTACTAATCTTGCTTTACAATGTGCAGCTGAAGAGGTAATTCAGGTATGTTATAGATCACAGTTGCAGCTTATGTGGGGCAATAGTGAGTGCCACCAGGACTGGTAAAAGCCTTTGTGGCTAAGGGAACTGATTGCTCTGTCCTCCCCTGCCAATGGATGCATGGATAGATGGGCAGATGGGCTCAGTGCACACATCTTGAAAGGGATGATAGGTGGACACTGTAGCATCCCAGACCCACAAACTAACCTAGAAGAGTAAACTGATAACAAGGTAGGTGGGAAATTTATTGGTAAGAGGAGTGTGACAGACCCTAGAGGAGATTGACCACTGTGTATCCAGCTAGACAGAAGCAAGCAGAAGTGCAGCCATCTTGCATCCAACAAGGCCCAAGGGAACTTAACTAAAAGAACTTTCACACAGATACTTCCGGGCTCAATAAAGTTTTTACTTTGTTTGAAGCCGTATCGATAAACATTGGATCCTCTCTTCTCCACACTGTGGTCTCCAAGAGAGATGACTCCAAAGTTATAGATAAGAAGCCACTCTAATAAAGGATTTCTTTTTGACTGAGCTGTCAATCAGTGCTCAGCATATCTACCTGCCTCCTTTAATATTAAGACATAGGATTTTGACAGAGAAATCTCTTTTCTGATCCTTACTTTTGACTTTTTGATCCATCCTGTTTTATTAATATACAAAATATATTTTTACAATACAAGGCTAAAATAAGGCTGAACAATAATAAAAAGTAGAGTTGGGCAGGAGCAGCATCAAAGCTTTCAATGTGGAGAATTGGATTCCTCTCCTCTTGGCTTCTCTTGTCTCCATTCCCCCCTCCCATTTTTTGCCAGTGTGTGTGATGGTCAGCTCTGTGCTGGGAGAGGAAGGAGGGAGGGGGGAGAGGCACACCTATAAGTATGGATAAGGAAAAAGAAATAGCAAAGCAATCAGGTTTGGACTACAAGCTGACAATTCCAATATGGAAAACATATCAAAACAGACTTTAAAATATATTAAAACAAAGACATCCTTAAAAACATTAAAACAAAACATCTTTAAAAACATTTTTTTTAAATTTTAAACATCTTTTAAAACAAAGGTTTAAAAACATCTTAAAAAACAGTTCCAACACAGATGCAGACTGGGATAAGGTCTCAGATTAAAAGGCTTGTTGAAAGAGGAAGGTCTTCAGTAGGCACTGAAAAGATAACACAGATGGTGCCTGTCTAATATTTAAGGGGAGAGCATTCCAAAGGGTAGCTGCCGCATTTTGCACCAGCTCAACCTCAAGGGCAGCCCCACTCCTACCCGCTGAGGTCACCTGCGCCTCTAGCAACAAAGATGAATCCAGGAACACCCCAGACTATGGACCTGCTCTTTCAGAGGGAGTATGACCCCATCCAAAGCAGGAAACTGGCCAATTATCTGAACTTGGGAATCACCAATCCACAGCATCTCCATTTTGCTAGGATTCAGACTCAGTTTATTGGCTCTCATTCAGCCCACCACTGAGTCCAGGCAGGGGTCCAGGGCTTGCACAGTCTCTTCCAATTCAGATGTTACAGAGAAATAGAGCTGGGTATCATTAGTGTACTGCTGATACCTCACCCCAAATCTCCTGATGACCATTCCCAAGGGCTTCACATAGATGTTAAACAGCATGGGGGACAAGATGGTACCCTGCGGCACCCCACAGCACAACTGCCAGGAGGCTGAAAGACAATCACCCAGTGCTATTCTCTGAAAATGACCCTGGAGATAGGATCGGAACCACTGTAAAACAATGCCTCCAACACCTGTCTCACCAAGTCGGCTCAGAAGGATACCATGGTCAATGGTATCAAAAGCCACCAAGAGATCAAGTAAGAATAACAGGGTCACACTCCCCCTGTCCTCCCGAAAAAGGTCATCCATTAGGGCAACCAAGGGCGATTCAGTCCCATAGCCAGGCCTGAACCCAGACTGGAATGGGTCAAGATAATCTATTTCATCCAAGAGTACTTGCATTCCTGCGCCACAAACCTCTCAGTCACCTTCCCTAAGAAGGGGGTATTTGAGACCTGGCAGTAGTTGTTGCAAACCAATGGGTCCAGGGTGGACTTTTTCAGGAGCAGGCAGATCACTGTCTCTTTCAGGGTAGTTGGAACCACTCCCTCCTGCAAAAACACATTGAACACATCCTGGATCCACTCGGTCAAACTCCCTTGGCAAGCTTTAATAAGGGGAAGGGTGGAGAGGACATGTTGCTGGCCACATTGTTGCAAGCACCTTGTCCAGGTTATCAGGCCACATCAACTGAAAGCAATCACAAGAAATTGCAGCATACCTTGCACTGGACATCTCACTGGGGACTACAGTAGAAGTGGCTGGGGCATCAAGATTGCTATGGAGGCAAGCAACTGTACCCTCAAAGTGCCTTGCAAACAATTCACAGTGGGCCTCCAAAGGGTCTAAAACTCCATTTTCTGGAGTTGATGTCAACAGACCCCTAAAGGTAAAGGTGTCCCTGCACTTGTAGTGCGAGTCATTTCCGACTCTTAGGGTGACGTCTTGCAACGTTTACTAGGCAGACCGCATATATGGGGTGGGATTGCCAGTTCCTTCCCCGGCCTTTCTTTACCCTCCAGCATACGCCGGGTACTCATTTTACTGACCACAGATGGATGGAAGGGTGAGTGGACCTCAACCCCTTTTACCGGAGATTCGACTTCCTCCTTCCGTTGGAATCGAACTCCGGCCATGAGCAGAGCTTTAGCTGCTTTACCACCGCTTACTACTTAACAGCTACTTGAGATGCGATGGTGGCAGAGAAGTGGGCCTTCTTCACCGCCCTCACTGCCACACAATAGGCAGTTATGATGTTTTATCCATGCCCAATCAGCCTCACAGCACACCTTTCGCCACTTGTGCTCTAGCTGTCGTCCAGCCTGTTACATTGCCCTTAGCTCACTAGTGTACCAAGGTGCAAACTAGGTTCCATAATGCTGGAAAGGGCATTTGGGGGCAACTGTGTCAAGAACCTGAAGCATCTCACTCTTCCGCAGCATGACAAGGGCTTCAACAGGGTCATCTGCTCTGTCTATCTACTGGGAACTCCCCCAGGGCATTGAGGAATCCTATGGATTCCATTACTCTCCGGGGGCAGACCATCTTAATCTGTCCACCACTCATGCAGGTGAGGATCGGAGCCATAAGTCTAAACTTCACCAGGAAGTGGTCTGAGCAGGACAATGGAGTGACACCTACCCCCCTATCTCCAGACTACCCCTTCCTCCATCTGGAGCAAAAACCAGAGTCAAGGGAGTGCCCTGCCCTATGCGTTGGACCGGTGACAACTAGAGATAGCCCGGTGGTCCTCATGGAGGCCATGAAGTCCCAAAGCTGGAACACTAGAGGCAGCCTCAGCATGGAGATTGAAATAATCCAAGACTATCGTTCTGGGCTCCTCCAACACCACAGCCGACACAGCCTCCACCAGCTCGCTCAGAGAAGCTGCCAGGCAGCAGGGTGGACAGTATACCAGCAGCAACCCTAGTTCTCGGTAATGCACACCAAATCAACATCTTCATCCATGATCTTATTATGTACCAATCTGGCATTAAATAATGACACACACAGGCCAGTGGGCACATGAGCAGATGAGCAATGAGGAACCCATCCATGAGAGGAATGGGAGCAAGGAGCAGCGCATAGATAGCCTTGCCCTCATCTTCTATGGTAGTTCACTACCTCCCCATAGCTATACCTCCCTCTACCCATGATTACTGGAATTGGGGTAGCATCACACACATCCCTCCTTGCTAATACTCCTCCTAAACACCTGATACAGACCCAACAAGAGCCCACCAACAAAATCTGCCTAAAGCAGTTATCTGATACACCTCACAGCCTTGTTTTTAGGATGAAAGGCATAATAATTACAAATATTTGGAAAAGTGTTGCAAAAATAGGTGTGTAATAATATGGGAGTGAGGAAACTGGCTCTCCATGTGTTGCTGGAATACAACTCCCATCCTTCCTAATGATTGGCAACACTGGGGGAAGAGGATGGGAGTTTTGGTTCAACAACAACTGGAGGACCACAGGTTCCCAGCTGCTGTAGTAATGGATAATAGTCCAAGGGAAAGGGTTAAAAACTTTTAGAAAATTACATTTGAAATTATTTCCCTTCTCAAGTATGCTAAAATGAAACCATGGCATTTTATTAACCCAGCTCCTTAAAGCAGTCCTTTCGCCATCTATTCTTGCTTTGCTGTTGTGTTTTTTGCCTTTAGAGTAAAAGGATTTGCCTTGAATGGATGACCTGAGCCATCTGGGTTAATGGCTGGAGTTGAAAAACACCCTTGTATAATCCCAGGTGAATAATGTTGTCTCAAAAGATTTAAAGGGATATTTTACCTGCCTGGCACAGTTATAGATGCAATTAGTTAACACAGATAGTTAGAGGTTTCAGTGGAGGTATTAAACTCTGGTCACTATTAATTATGTAAATTCTCTGTCTTCTTTCTCTTGGAACACAGGAATAAAGTAAACACAAATGGATCAAACTGCTGTTCAACAGAAACTTTATGTTAATATTGCAAAGTGCATGGCAGGAGGTGGCAGTTACATTAATCTCTTGGGGTCAGAAACCAGCAGGAGCTCAAATATTATTAATTGTTACTCACTGGGTAACCAAGCAGGGACTGTTCATTATTCTTTAGTATTACAGTAGTGTTACCTTCAGGCTTTCAGTAAGGTCATTGTTTAGGTACTATATAGTACAGGCATATTGCCCCACAAGAACTTTCTTTCACTACCTTTCCCCTCTTCTATAAGTTAATTAGCATTTGGGAGATGGACTGATCCCATAAAGGAAGCCACAGATGGTGGGAATATCAGAAGGCTACTTAAGGCAGAGCTACAGTCCAAATGAGATACAGGAAAATTGTAATTTACTAAAAAGGAAGATTTTTTAAGACCCAAATCTTTGTTATGAACCTGCCCATATCTTAAGATAATAGACTGAGGCCCTACTCTAGATGCCCCCACCTTCAGAAGTTAGGTAAGTGACCCCCAGAAATATTTGTTTACCATCTATCCTTCTAAGTGAAAACCATCTTATTTTCTTCTAATCATAGGGTTTTCATGGTAAGAAGTATTCAGAAATGGTTTACCATTGCCTTCCTCTGAGTGTGCATGCATCTTAGTCTGGTGTCTCATCTTTGACCATTCCCCCTCACCACATTAAGGTGTGCACCTAGAGGGTGCATCCTAGAGGAAAGAATCCTTATTTTCTAGAGGATTGATATGGGTTGTCTTAGGCTGCAATCCTACACCACTTTCCTGAGAGTAAGCCCCACTGAACTCAGTATGACTTACTTCTGTGTAGATATTCATAGAGTTGCATGGTCATTATCTTATTGCTGCTGCTATTTTGTCTAGACTGGGCAGCTAGGTGAATTTTTGTTTCTTTTTTATGATTGTTAATGACTTTCTTCTGGCTTCTATAAGCTGCAGTGATAGGGTAAAAAGGAGTATAAATGTTTCAAATAGAAAATAGTCTTTAAAAATTCAAAGTCAAAATTGGTTACTTTTTATTTAATAATTGTGTTTTAATATGTAACAGAGCAATATATCCTATCATCTCATAAGTATTGGTTTATTCCCATCTTTAATAGCATGTTCATACATTAGATAACCTACCTCTTTTTCTTTTTTGTGGCAACACACCTTTTAACCAGTTTGCTTGGCAGTAGAATGATCAGATCTGTAAGAATGTACATTATTCAGTGTAGCACAGGAGCAGACGGATTTAGCATTGGATTTTTTTATTATGATTATTTTCCTTTGCAAGGCTTAAGCATGTCATTTGCTGTTGCATGTATCCTTGTAAAATCCTGGCCAAAAATCAGTTTGATTTTCAGAGTCAGATAGTTTTCTTTAATGTCTCTAGATAACATATGTGTGTCTTTTCCCAGAGTAGGAGTGATACACAAACCACCTGCAGGTCAACAACAAGAAGATTCTAAGAGATCAAGGGCCCATCCATACCTCTTTTTAATCTCCAATCTAACCCCCTTGTGTGTCCATTAATTCGCCAGTGTCCATATGATGTAGTCAGCTCATCTTTCCCCACTTCTTTGTATTATGTCTGGATGATGTTAGATCCCACCCTCTGTTCATGCCTCCTCCTCCTCCTCCTTACAGTTCATTCCTGCTTCTGGTACTGGACTGGGGTACTTATTCCTTTAGGTTTCTGTACCTGTATCACATTGCTTTTTTAAAATTTTGTAATCAAATGTAAAATCAAATGTTTAATGAATTGCGGCCCAAGGGGTGAAATAAGACACAGACACAATATATATTTGGGTTAAATAACGGGCCACTTTATTAACCAAATTCACATTGTATAATGAACCTGCAGAGGGGGACACAAGTGCGGGATTCTCTGGTGAGTCAGGCAAAGCCTGCTTGCAGCTGTTGGGGTGATTCAACCCCTGCCAGGCAAGGGGCTGCCAATCTGCCAACCACTTGCCCTGACCACACCCATAGGGTGTGTAGGAAGGCCAACCTGCGTCATCGCCTGCCCTCGGTGCCCTGAAACTCCGAGTGGATGAGACACGTTGGCCCCAAAGGCGACCCGTATCCTGCCCTCAGGCCGTGAAACCCGGAGCTGCAGGCCTCTGGGACCGCCAATCACCTCCAAAGGTGCCTAAAGGTGTCACCTAGCTGCCCTTCACCTTTAACCTTTCCCGCACTTCCCTGCCACCAAAGAGGGGACAAACCTTGGTTTAGTCCCCACTTACCCACAGCCGAGCAACTCACGTAAACCCCCCTGCACGTCCCCCAAAAGGATGTCATTACCCATATCTGTCATATGGACTCCATCTGACCTATATAGTTCCAACCTAGTGTGTCTTATCTCTGGATGGTGTATGACTGACCCACCAGAGCCCAAAAGAGCCAGCCTGAGCTGCCTATTGACTTTCTTGCGGGTCCTATTTATGCCCCTAGGGTCACCTATGCAATTCCATTGCCTACGGGGTATAATATCAGACCACACCAAGCGCACTCCCGGCCAGCGTCCTTCGATGGCCCGGAAGTCAGCGCACGCCTGCTCAATAAGAGCCCTGCCTCTCAGCATCCCCAGGTCATTGCCGCCCAGGTGAATGACCAAAAAGTGTGGTACCTCATGAACCACTGCAGAACGGAAAAGCGTAGGGAGGAGCCCGTCCCATCGCATCCCTCGGCGGCCCAGCAACTGCACTGTGGCCCACTGGCTCAGCCCCAGCTGTGTGCCAACACGTGAGTTCGCTGCCCGACGGCCTGCCCAAAAGACCATACTATGGCCACAAAGAAGGATGTGTGCTCTTCCGTCTCCCCTCCAGTGGCCTGCCAAAACAAACAGCAGAACATGTAAACAACAACAAATTTTTTAAGGCTGGGTGTGTCGAATCCCTTGGAATGGCCTAACGTAAGATCTGTAAGAATTGGAATGCCACCTCCCCAGTGCCTGCAGTTGCTCTTGTGAAAAGCCCAGGCATGCGGCTGTGGAAGCCGCGCCAATATGGAAGGAGTGAGTCCCAAATAACCTAGGGTCAAGCCCCAAAATAGCAAGGGCCCTCCTGGTTAGTGTCCAGAATTGGAATTTAGAGAGAGGTGTGCCATCCTGATGAACGAACAGATATCCATGGTGTTGGCCCCTCATGGCCACAAAATTCCACAAGGCAGCCACTGGACAAATACCACGATCCCGTGTTGGAGAAAGCAAAAACCACCCGTCCCTTTTTACGCTGGTCAGTTTTTGACCATCGTAGTTGTATTAGGGCTTGCTCATTACTCCAGCTGAGGTCAGCTATCAACAGAGCCCTGAAGGACGAATCAGCCTTGGACCCGGCCACTATCTCGCTGATCCGGAATGCTCCAAAGAAAAGGGTAAGTGTGGCAGCGTGAAATAACCGTGCTTCATAAGTGGAAGCACATAGTACCTCCCACTGTAGCCGAAGTCCTTGAAGGACTTCCGGGTGAATGGGCATCTGGAGCCACTGTGTGCCCCCGTGCCCAACCTTCCAACATCCTGCGTATGCGGAAGTCGTTCGAGAAATCCTGAAACCCCTGGGACTTGGCTAAAAAGGAAAGGCCGGAAAGCTTACCTCTAATAGTCTTGATTGCAAGGCCCTTCCTCTTACCTTCCACACAAAACTCAATGAGGTGTTCCACGGGGATAGGCCATTGCTGTATATATCCCCTTTCAGCCCGGAAAGACAATAACTCCCTACCTGATCTTTGGTAGCTGGCCATAGTGCTGGGCGCAATGGATAGGCTTATTGCCTGTTCAGATTCGAGACGCCAATCTCCCATAGTTCCGGCGGTACCACGTCTGGCTGAGCCCTGGCTCACGGTGCCAGCTGTCGAAATCTCTCCATCTGGTTCCATGACAGAGCATCAGCAATACTATTATCAATACCGGGGACGTGGGGTGCCAGGAACAATATATTAAATCGGAGACAGTGTAAAACAAAAGCGCGTACTAGGTGCATGACCCTTGGATTCTTTGATGACAGTGAATTGATAACATGTACCGTGGCCAAGTTATCACACCAAAAGTGGACTGTGGTATTCTGAAACCTATCCGGCCAAAGATACACTGCCGCCGCTATTGGGAAGAATTCCAGGAGGGTCAGATCCCTAACCAAACCCTCTTGTACCCAGGTCTGTGGCCAGCTACCATGGCACCATAATTCATTGAAAATAACCCCAAATCCAAAAGACCCAGAGGCATCCGAATGTACCTGTAATTCGGCTTCCAGGAGGTGGTCCTGTCTCCAAAAAGAAACCCCGTTAAACTCGTGTAAAAACGTAGCCCAGATTGTAAGGTCTGCTTTTAGGGCTGCTGAGACCCTAACGTGGTGGCGGGGGTGAGAAAGCCCTGACATGGCCTCATACACCCTTCGAAGGAAGGCGCGACCAGGCGCTACCACTCTGCAAGCGAAATTCAATGAACCTGCAAGCTCCTGCAGAGAAAGTAGAGTTGCCTTTTTGCATGTAATAACTTGTGCCACCTTTCTTTTTAGTAAGTCTAACTTCTCCAATGGGAGCCTGCAGCATTGAGCTAAGGTATCTATTTCAATACCTAAAAAGGTAATAATAGGGGATGGGCCCTCGGTTTTCTCTTCCGCCAATGGGACTCCTAAGTCATCAGATAACCCAGCGAAATGATCCATAAGATCCTTACAATCGCCAGTGTATGCACGGCCAGCAAACAGAAAATCATCTAAATAATGAATCACTGATTCAGAACCAGACCGCCTCTTGACCGCCCATTCCAGGAAAGAACTGAAACGCTCAACTACTGAGCAAGAAATCGAACAGCCCATGGGCAATGCTCGGTCTACATAAAATTTGTTTGCAAAAGCAAAACCTAACAATTCAAAGTCCTCAGGATGGACAGGGAGGAGTCGGAAAGCTGATTTTATATCACACTTTCCCATCAAGGCCCCAATGCCACAGCCCCTGACCATGGTAACTGCACAGTCAAATGGGGTGTATCGCACCGAACAGAAGTGGTGCAGGATAAAATCATTTACGGACTGGCCGTGGGGATAGGAAAGATGATGGATTAGACGGAACTCACCAGGCGTTTTCTTTGGAACGATGCCCAGAGGAGAGACACGTAGGGAGGCAGTGGGTGGTAAAAGGAAGGGGCCTAAAACCCTGCCCGCCTTCCTTTCTTTATCTATCTTTTCTTGGACTACTTGTTCCATGCCTAAGACAGACTTAAGATTCCTGGACCAGAATGCGCGCCTAGGTCCAGTGTAAGGGATCCGAAACCCTGAAGTAAAACCCTCTAAAAGAAACCGAACATAACATAAGTTAACTCCGCTAACTTAACTGGGCTGGGGCCCTTTTCCTTGAGTTGCCCCTTGATGCCCTTGTCTCCTGGGGCCGGGGGGATCTCTATTCCTATCCCTAAAGAAACGTCTCCTGGGGCAGGCCGTGCAGGCATGCTGTCCGCCACACATAGAACATTCATGTCTAAAACGGCAGGAGCTGCGAGTGCAGGAACCACGGGAGCTGAACTCCCAGCAGAGTAGGCGGGATTGAACCCCCTGGCCCGCGGTCCCGCGGGCAGGGGGGAAAGATGATTGTCTGGTCAGAAGGTGGCCACTATCTGATCTGTCACCGGGTGATGGCCTCGCATGAGACATGAACTGCAGCCACAGGTCAGCCTCCTTCCTGTCCCAGGGGAGGGAAGTGTCATATGCGGCCCTCATACGAAAAGCTTCATCGTACGAAAGCCAGGCCGTACCCTGGAACTCTGTGTATGCTCTATAAATGATGTCAAGATATTTAATCATGACAGAGCACTTCTGGGGCTGTTTTTGTAATACTACTCCCAGATAAGTTAAGAAAGCAGGCAGCCAGTTGGCCCAGTTACGCTCTACTCTGCGCCTTTTTGGCTTGTCCCCTTCTTCATCCCCTTTCTCCTTTTCCTTCTTCATAGGCTCCCTGTACAGCAGGGAAAACAAATCGATGTAGTCTCCTGCCCATATCTTTTCCCTGGTTGCTGGCAGTAAGTGAAATCCTAAGGGGGCAGAAGTCTCCCCAAAAGGAAGGGCTCCTTCGCTAATCTGCCCCAGGGGGTCGGTTGAAGCCGCCATAGGGCTGACTCCAGGCAGGGGCGTGGGACACGAAGGATTTAATTCCTCTGTCGCCAGTTCAACAGGTGAGGATCCCCACACCTGTTCACAAGCCTGCATAGGGGTGGGTTGTTGGCTCTCATCTACACCCCAAACTGGTGCTGCAAAGGGCCAAGCTTGCCCTGGCCCCCAATATGGGTAGCCCCATGTAGGCCAACCCCACGCGGAACTTGGGCCTTGTGAGCTAGTCGTGGCATACTCACCCAAACTGTCCCCAGATCCAGCATCCCACGACGACTGCTGAGCCGCAGCCCCAGCTTGGTTAGCATGAGCCGCCACCCCAGCCAGCCGGCTGGGTCCTGCCTCGAGGGCATCCAAACGGGCTAGAATCAAGTTCAAAGCCTGGTTAGTGGCATCCTCTGCAGAAGCCGAATGGTCAGTGACTCCTAAGCTCGGCTGCTGTTGACCCTGCTCCCTAACACGCTTGGTGATGGGGGTAGCCTGACCAGCAGCAGCTGCGGGGGTCACATTCTGCTGCCGTCTGTTGGTAAACTGTTTGGCATATGGGTTGTGAGCCCCGGCAGTAGCCACCCTAATGGAAGTAGTTTGATGAGAGGAAGAAGCCGAGGGGGGATGGGCATTAAGATCCATAGCCGAGGGGGGATGGGCATTAAGATCCATGTTGCACCTTTGTGGCCCTCCCCCCCAGCCCGCTGTGGACCCCTCCCCCTAGCTCGCTTTGCAGGGGGAACATGAGTTGTGGCAAGACTCCATGAGGGACCCCTTTCCAATGCCTGCAGGCGTGCCAGGATGGCAGCCCAAGGTGGCTCTCCACCCCCTGCACTGTCAGCCCTGGGGGGGGCAACATCCCTTCTAGGGGCCCTGCCCTTTCCTTTCGGACCCCCTTGTCCCTTTTTGGGTGGCATTGCTATAAAAATGCCCTGTCGAACCGAAGCAGTCACGCAATGAGAAATGACTGGGAGGCCTAGTAAAGGGGGGGGCTACTCGGGCTGGGCCGTCACGCAATGAAAATGACTGGGAGGCCTAGTAAAAAGGCCTACTCGGGCCGGGCCGCATAAAGTGCTCCGGGCCCTGTAAAGTGCTCCCTGATGAGGAGAAATAATGGGCACTGGCCTACTCGGGCCAGGCCCCAAGGAAGGCCGAGGCAGCCACCTCTGCCCGGCTAATGGCCGGACCTTGTAAGGGAAACCCGGTACAAAAAACCAAACCAAAATGGCGCCCGCCACGCCGCGATCGCGACGTTTCAAAATGGCGTCCGCGATCTGCAGCCTGATGCTCCCTCCTACGATGCTCAGGCTGCCAAAGCAAGAAGAGGTGGCTGAGGGGCCGGCGTGGGCTTAAATAAGCTCGGCCGCCCGTCATCCGCGGCGAACCTTGATGACGTCATGTCATCCTTGGCGCGCCTGCCCTTCCTCACCATGGCGGCTAGGGCTTCACTCCCGGGCCGCAAATCTCACACCGCGACGGTAAGTACCTTGCGGAGCGGGAGTAATATTTCCACCTAAAAGCTATTTTATGATGTTATGCAAACAATTCATTGAAAATATGGAATATACCTTTGTATTAATAAATTTTAAGTAGTATGTACTTTGCTATATGTAACAGACCAGAAAAAACTATTTCAATAAAGTTTGTTAATAATCATAAATAATAATTTGCACCTTCTGCAGGTGAAGGAATTTCTATTTAACCACAAACCTGTGCATGCATCTTAATTAAAAATCAGATAAATGTTTTTGCACTCTACCAGAAAAGTGCACAGAAAGCAAGCTACTGTTATGGACCAATCACCATAAAGGGGTGGACTTAGAAGCATGACCCCCCCCCAAAAAACCCCACACATGTGGATGGCTTGCAAGTCAGGTTTTAACAGATAAACCTGACCACAAAGACGAAATAGTATGGATCAAAAGGCCACCAACCTAATTTGGAAAACACAGATTTTGAGGTTACGTATGGATGGGCCCCAAGTTGTGCACAAAATTCCAAGCTACTTTGCAAGCAGTGCTATTTGCTCTGTATGCATGCTATCATGAATCTGCAACCAGCAGCTTCCCATACACTTTCAAAATCATCAGTCTATGTGCCGTGACTTAAAAGTACTCGCACACAAACTGTACATGCAACAGACTTTACCTGCACAGCTGAGACTTAGCACTATTCTGCTTGATGAACAGTTTTGTGTAGTCCCAAATATACATACTCCAAAATAAAGATAAATTGGTCTTACAAAAAAAGACTGTACTGTTCTCAAGAGATGGTTCAGCCATGGTTTTTTAGATACATGCCACTCCAGATTTCCTTGGGGAAAATACCTCTGAGTGGGTTAGGGAAGGGCTATGGCTCAATGGCTTTGCATACAGAAGGTCCCAGGTTCAATCCCTGACATCTCTAGGTAAGAGCCCTGTTTGAAATCCTGGAGAGCCCATTTTAGCCAAGCCAGACCACATCCACCTTCCTTATAGCCAGACAATTTATAGCATCAAAGGCTAACGTTCTTTGCAAATTTGGATACACGAACAACACAAATGGGGTGAAGTCACAAGTTTATTAATTACTAAGCAAAGTACAGAGATACAGGAAGCAAAACAGCTAATCTTACATTCCTTCTGTTGTTGGGGAACTCTTCAGAATGACAATGAATGGACCCCTCTAGGAGCATTGGTAGCACGTTGTCCTAGGATCTTGGGTCTATGCTGAGTTCCAACATGAGACAGTTTTGTCAGACTTTTTATATTTTTGGATGCTAATAAGCCCACCTGCTGCTGTTGGGTTATTGTAAAGATGTGTGCTTTTCATAAAGCTTAGACAGCACTTAGGAGACAGAACTCACAAGAAACAGCTGAGATCTGTAGCTGACTAGTGAGTTTCCCTAATTCTAAACAACAGGTGCAGAGCATGAGACAGTGAGCTCATCTTATGTGAGAAAGTAGGATGGTCTACGTCAGAGGGAGATATTCCCTGTTTTTTTTACTATGCAGCACAGTTCTCATGCTGTTGTGGTCATATGATAAGGCCTCCTGCTACTGAGCACAGCTTGGCATGCTGAGTGCTGATCTCACAGTTCATGGCCTAGCACCGTGAAAACTGCAAGCAAGCTAATTTAGCTCCTTAAGGAAGGCCTTCTACTTACTACCTCACTATAAACCTCTTAGAATTGCTTCTAATAAGCAGAGGTTTAAGCTCCCAAATGTACAAAACTAGGCATACTACAGAGCACATTGCATATATCACTTATATGGCAATATAACCAGTCAGAGAGTATTATACAAAACAATGAGTATTATAAGCAGACATTAGCCAATTAGTGTATATGCCTTCTGGCCCAGAAAGGATCCCTAGGCATGAAAGGAGCAAGTGTCATGCACCAACCTAAACATCCTCGAAATACAATCATCTTGTGGATTTATGACACTACCCTACCCTACACCTGATGTTATATAAAATAAAAGTAAAGACAGACTGGGCTGACAGAAGTTTTGAAGGCATTGATGACCAGGTAATAGGTGGCATTTTGCAAGCAACTACAAAGCTCTGCATTTTGCAAGAGTTGAGAATCAGCTGATAATTGGGGCTTGCAAAGTGTTGTACCTTTGATTTCCAACTATGTGGGCAAAATGGGTCAGTGTGACTTACATGGGTGGGTAGCAAAGGTGGGTGGGCTAGATAAAGAACTTGCCCACCAGACAGATCCAGTTACCAACCCCTGGTGGTTAGTTAGATGGACCAATAGTCTGACTTGATGTAAGGCAGGTTCATGAGATATACACCAAAATGTCACACACACACACACCTGCAACTTCTATGAAATGATCTCTTAGCTGGCTGCTCTAACCCTGCCCTTTCAGGTTTGTAGCCAATAAGTGAAGTCAGGGCTGTGATTGACAAGGGATTTCTGGGCCTCCAGACAGTACCTAGACCCCATTGCAAAGGTAGAAAACTGTTGTTGTTTCCTATTTAACTGTAAATCTCATAAAATGAGTAAGTATATAGCTTTCAGCAATACCAAAAGTCTTCTCTTGTGTTCAAGAGTCAAACAAGTTTACATTTTCCTGAGCTGTTGAAGAGGGCAATGTTTTGAAAACCTTCCTAATATGGAGCTTTAATCCAATACTTGCTTTTCTGGGAGTAAAGCTGCAATGCTAATCCCACATACTTGGAGTAAACCCCATTGAATTCAGTAGGACTTACTTTTGAGTAGACATAGTTAGGATTGTGTTGTAAATTAATGGGACTTTTGAGTGAACATAGCAAAGAATTGTGCTTGTAAATCTTTCTCTCTCCCTCCAATCCTATTTTTAAAGCAACTAGGCAGGGTTTATATAGGTATCACTGCTTTTAGTATCTAGGAAACTAATACTGATTTGTTAAAAAAAATGCTCTGCAATGACCAACTAGTTTTGACAAACTATTATACGGGATCTATGTATTTTTAGAACTCAAGTGTGTGTGTATGGAGTCTTCCCAACAACCCTGTGAGGTAGGATTGCTGACTGGAAACCAAGGCAGCTCACAACAAGAAATAAATCCCTTTAAAATCCAATAACCATAAAAAGTATAAATAGTTGCAAAGCAGCTTAAAGTGGCATGATTCTGAATTTTGGGTTGAGTGAGTGCTCCTTATCGCTTGAAGCTGCAGTTCTGTGCACACTTCCCTGTTTGAGTAAGTCCCATTGAATACATTGGGACTTGCTTCTGAGTAAACAAACATAGGCTTGCACTACAAATATCTTTACAGGTTGTATAAATAATAAACATCTTTGATAGTCATGCTTATATAAATAATTCTTCATACTATGTCCCGATAAGTATTTGATTTCACACTGTGGTTGTTAATTATTACGTTGTCTACATTTTCAGCGTGTCCTTCTTCCTTTGGGGGCCATGGTTCCCCTCTGTTGTTTTCATCTTGAGGGGCAGATTATGCTGAGAGATGGTGAGTAGCCCATGGTCACCCAGTAAACTTTATAGCTCATTTCCATTTAAAAAATATAATTAAAACAATTTACATGCAGGCAAAGTTTATGAAGTAGATCCACACAATACATTTAAAGCACATCCAACTCGCATTTAAAGCACATGACATCCCTAAAGATTCCTGGGAAGTGTAGTCAGGGCTGGCTCCAGGAATGCCGGGGCCCTTGGGCATCAGCTTGCCCTGGGCCCTGGTGTGTGTGTGTGTGTGTGCGTGCGCGCGCACGTGGGCACCCACATACCTGTCTGCTGTCTTTTACGATTGCCCTTAATGAAGATGCTGGGTGCGGTTTCCCTAAGGGGATGACACCTCTGTCGCCATCTTTGTTGATGGCACACGTGTGTACTATGCGTGTGCATCTCTGCCATCAACTAAGATGGCGGCAGGGGCTTCAGTACCTTAGGGAAACCGCGGCCGCCATCTTAGTTAAGGGCAATGGTAAAAGACAGCAGACAGGGAGGTGGAGGTGGAGGTGGAGGTGGGGGTGGGGGGCATGGGGGGGCTGTGGATCACGGAAGGGGAGAGGAGGGGTGTCTGAGGGGCCCCCTGTAGCTCCAGGGGGCATCAGGCCAGTGCCCCACCTGGCCGCCCTTTAGAACCAGCCCTGAGTGTAGTTTCCCCCTCACAGTTTTTGTTCTCACTACCCTTTAACAAACTGGAGTTCCCATGATTCTGTGGTGGGATTCATGTGCTTCAAATGTTTCATGTGCTTTAAATTAATGATGTGGATCTGCCCTAGATATGCTGTGCATTCATTAGCGAACTGAATAGAACAATTTTAAAAGATACTTTTTTAAACAGGGAAAGGGCTGTTGCTCAGTGGTAGGGCATATATTTTGCATGCAAGGTCCAAAATTCAATTTCTTGAAAAGACTATTGCCCGAAATCCTGGAGAGCCAATGCTAGTCCATGTGATCAGTACTGAGCTAGATGGTATAAAACGGCCTGAGTTGGTGTAAGGTAGAATCCTTTTTTCCTAATAATGGAAAGAGACCCAAGGGCCACAGTGACTCCAAAATTTATTTATGTATTTTATTTCCAACATTGATATACCGCTTTATTTTAAAAAATCTCAAAGCAGTTTACAGAAGAAATTAAAACAATAAAATTATTGGCAAAAACAGTTAAAGACAGATATTTTAAAACATTCAAAATAATATAACCGACAATGTGTTAAAAACAGATAAAGAACAAAATACCTTCTACCTGCCTGGATAGGCTTGCCTAAACAAAAACTGTTTTTAGCAGGTGCTGAAAAGAGTACAATGAAGATATCTGCCTAATGTCAATAAGCAGGGAGTTCCAAAGCATAGGTGCTGCCACACTAAAGGACTGATTTCTTACAAGAGCAGAACAAGTACAATGTGGAACCCGTAACATGAAAAGCACACCTTGAACTTGGCCTGGTAGCAAATCAGCAACCAGTGCAGATTTCAGAGTAGAGGTATTATGTGCTGATAGGGTCTCACTCATGTCAGCAACGTGCCACTGTACTAACTGCAGCCCCTGGGTCAGGTTGTGCTGCATGAGGATTTCTGTGACCATGGCTAACTGGCTGCCAGGATTTTTTTAGTTTTGGTTTTTGGTTAGGAATGCTGACTGGTTGTGGGATGCTGAGTTTTCTGCCTTATAGGAATCTTGTTGTGGTTGGTATGGCACTGCATTTAGGAAATAATCACTGTCTTTTCTTTTTCTTGTTCTATTTGCATTTAATTTACCTTTATCCTCACTCCCTTTCATCCATAGACGTGGTTCCATGTGCTCAGCTCAACCCCCTTAAACCCACTGTTAATGTGCCTTGCTGGTTACATGATGGTTTGTTTCTTGCCCAATAGTGGTAAAAGAGAATTCACATACTGGGCAGTGTGGCTGCAATTGTTATTGTTCCCAAGCAGCTGCCTATGACCAAACCATGTGTTTTCTCTCTCTCTATCAATTATTATTCACTGAAATTGGGTTGGGCGTCAAAGTGAAGTTATAGCAACCCACAAGGTAAACAGAAAAGGGTAGAGAATCTTCTTACTCTTACTCATTTCTCAAAGCTCTTTCTGAAGTGAAGGGTCAAATCTGTAAAGAAGTTTGGAGCACCCATGTTAAAAGGTACAGGCAGCGCATTTGAGGCAGGGGGTTGCCAACCCTGCTTGGGTAGGGATATCTTTGCAGAGGATCCCTGGTCAATCTTTACCAAAAGCACAATCCAAACCATATCTACTCAGAAGTAAGTCCAGTTGAGTTCTATGGGGCTTCGTAAGTGTGTTTAGAATTACAGGCTTCAGAGGCATCCATCTTTACTCCTGGGTGCTCCTATCTAACATCTCCACAACACTAGGCTCCTTTCTTCCTACAATGGCCTTCTTGTGAATGGGCTAGCCTGAGGGCACTTAAACTCTTCTTGCCAGAAGCAAGTAGGCTAGATTACATGTTCCCTACCCAGGTTCTATCTTTTTAGCTAAGATTTCTATCTTAATTTCCAATCAGAGAAATATTTTTGTTTGAATTGTATTCTCCAAGCAACTGTGGTTGATGCTTAATCTATCATGCTTAATGACAATTCTTGGACCTGACCCCGTGACATCACCAGGGCCTGCCCCTGAAATCTCAGGGTTTGGGTTGCTTCTGACCTGGCAACCCTAGTCTGGAGGCTCCAAGGACTAGTAGCAGGCTGCCTGCAAGGGTATGTGCCTTGGCAGGTGCCTAATCATACCATTTCCTGATTCCACCTGTCAAGTAGTGCAGCTTAAAAAAGGGAATTAATGCTAGTTTTAAACTGGTTTTAATATTGTATTTTTAATTGCTGTAGTCCTCCCTGGGTCTTTGTGGTGAAGGATGGGGAAGAAATCATATAAATAAATAAATAAATATTTAATGAGTCAATGCATCACATATAAAATTCTCACCACTAGGCCCTTGAATCTGCCCTGAAAGACAATTTTGGGATTCAAAGGATGGCTGAAGTTAGGACAGTCTGTGCTCTATGAAACACTGAATGTATTATGTTACTTCCAGAAGCATTATAACACAGAGGTATGCAAGAAGTACTCAGTTCCACACTGGGAAAACATTTTTAGCGACACTGATGGGAAGAAAGTAAAACTGGGGTTCTTAGGAATCAGAGGACCTCATGTAAGATAGATATATTTATTTTATAGACTTTGTCAGCACTACTAAAAAGTGTATTGACTGTTGTTATTTATGTTTACCAACCTGTCTTCCTCCAGGCCTACCACAACCAACGTGTACATTCTAAAACATTAGAACTGCCTTGTCTGGGCAGTTAAAATTATACCTCCTCCCCTAATTGAATAGACAGCCTTGTATAATAAAAGCTGTGTGCTCTGGGGCACTGTGAAAAATCTTTTTTTATTATTTGCTTTTGTACCACTCTCAGAATAATTAGTCCCAATCTCCCATAGGAATGTTTGTATTGCTTGAAACCCCAACTGTCTAATAATGTTCTCAAGCTTATCCCGTGGCTATAAAATTTGCACAGACTAGCAACAACATTTATGAATTCAGATTTCTGAATGGCTTGAGTGTTTTTTTTTATTGACATGTATGCACTGCTGTTGCCTACATCTCTAAAAAAAACCCTTCATTTTTAAGCTTCAAATGTGCCATCTTGTGCAGTGATCTTGACAGATCTCACAAGCTGAGTAGGGTCAGTCTAGGTTAATATTTGCATTGGAGCTCTCCAAGGAATATTGCAATAGGGCCAGTAATTCAGAAGGTGACCCTTTTTCTTTCTAGAGAGATTTGAAAGGATAGCAGTCTCTGTGTTGGTTATAGTGAAGACACATCTATTGGATAGATGATTTTCTTTGGGTGGTATAATCCAATGTTTAGCCATCAGAAATAGGTAGTAAACCATGGACCATTGGGACTGTATCAGGCATGACTGCAGTTTTCTTTTTAAGGTAATTTTAGCTCTTTTTTAATGTATACAAGTCCTTGTATTTATATTAATCATTTTTAATTTTTATATCACCAAGCCAGAGGCTGAAGGCAATGCTCTATATAAACTTAACCCATAAAATAGCACAATAAAAAATTAAAAATGCACAACCAGATAAATATAAATTGATTGAGTGCTATTCTTTCTCTAGTTGCTTTTTGTTTAATTTTTGCTGCTTTTTTTAGTTTGACAACTTGTAATGCATGTACTGCTGTTATTTCTGTGTTTGCTTTTATGTTTGCCAGCTGTTTGAGCATTTCCTTTGTGGAGGAGGAAAGTGGGGTATAATTTTAAATAAATGAATAAATGCATAAATCATAGGCCAGCATAAAAACTATGAAAATATTTTTAAAGTGTTAAAACAGAATAATTGGCAATAGCATCAGCCCCAGACTTCTTTTCCTCTGTTATTCTCTAGCTTTCATTCTCTGAATGCATCATGAGATGCATTCTAGTGAACCTTCTAAGGAGATCATTCCATAATCTTGGGCATATCCTCTGTGCAATCAGTGTGGTACTTATTGCCATTGTTGTTTTAAAGTCAACATCCAGCCAAAAACAACCCCAAAAAGATTTAAATCACATGTCAGGACTGAAACTCCCTTGGTAGGCTTGCCACCTTATTTCAGATAATGGTTCTTAATTGTTCCCAATTTGTCAACAGGGCAGGAAGAGGGTGAAATGAGTGTGAAGGACTTATTCGTCCCCTTTTACATGGTCAGATCACCTTCTGGTTATGTATAGGCTTTCAGTGGCTTCCTCTTTCTGCAGAGGCAGGAGACCTATCAGAATGGTCCTCCTCCAGCGGGTGATGGAACCAATTGCTTTCCAGATGGCTCTGGAGGGTTTTCTGGCTGATACAACTAGTGATCAAATTGAAGCCCTAGTCAATCTGTAGAGTGCATGGACAATCTCTGTAGTTGATACAATTGCTCTTGAGTGTCCTCCCCCACTTTGTAGGACCTAGCTATCTTCATGGTATACCCTGGAGTTAAGGGCAATAAACAAAACTTGGAGAGGGTGATAAAATACAGCCCTGTCTCACACCCTTTCTGATTGGGAACCAATCGGTTTCTCCATATTCTGACAGTAGCCTCTTGTCCAGAGCATAGGTTGCGCATCAGGACAATCAGATGCTGTGGCACCCCCATTTCTTTTAAAGCATTCCATAGTTTTTCAAGATCTACACAATCAAAGGCTTTGATGTAATCTATAAAGCACAGGGTGATTTCCTTCTGAAATTCCTTGGTCCGTTCCATTATCCAACGTATGTTTGCGATATGATCTCTGGTGCCTCTTCCCTTTCTGAATCCAGCTTGGACATCTGGCATTTCTCACTCCATATATGGTAAGAACCTTTGTTGTAGAATCTTGAGCATTACTTTACTTGCATGGGATATTAAGGCAATAGTTCAATAATTACTGCATTCCCTGGGATCTCCTTTCTTTGGAATTGGGATGTATATTGAATGCTTCCAGTCTGTGGGCCACTGCTTAGTTTTCCATATTTGTTGACAAATATTTGTCAAAATTTGGACAGATTAAGTCTCAGTAGCTTGTAGCAACTCTATTGGTATGCCATCTGTTCCTGGTGATTTGTTTCTTCCAAGTATTTTAACAGCAGCTTGTTAAGGTGTTGGACTACGACCTGGGAGACCAGGGTTCAAATCCCCACATAGCCATGAAGCTCACTGGATGACCTTGGGCCAGTCACTGCCTCTCAGCCTCATGAAAACCCTATTCATGGGTTGCCATAAGTCGGAATCAACTTGAAAGCAGTACATTTACATTTGCACCTCACATTCTAACATTCTGGTTCTTCATCATATAGTTCTTCCATGAATGAATCTGTCATCCTTGTGTATCTTTTACAGAGTTCTTCAGTGTATTGCTTCCATCTTCCTTTTATTTCATCTCTGTCATTCAGTGTGTTTCCTTGTTGATCATTCAACATCCTTACCCTTGGTTTAAATTTCCCTTTCATTTCTCTAATCTTTTGGAATAGGGCTCTCGTTCTACCCTTTTTGTTGTCCTCTTCTATTTCTATACAATAACTATTGTAGTAGTTCTCTTTGTTGTTCTTGATTAGCTTTACTCTGATTTTTTATACGACTAGTTTATCCCAGTCTGCATCTGTGTTAGAATTGCATTTAATATGTTTTCTTTAATAATATGTTTTAAACCCTTTTTCTTAAAAAAATGTGTTTTTAAAGCTTTTTTTAAAATGTTTTAACGTTCTTTTGTTTTAATGTATTTTAAGGTCTTTTTATGATGTTTTAAAGTGTTTTTATCGTTTCTGTTTCCCGCCCTGGGCTCCTGCTGGGAGGAAGGGCAGGATATAAATCAAATAAATAAATAATTAATAAATAATCTGTACTGCAGTCTGCTCCTGGACATTTTCGTAGAAATTATGGAACTTCTCCATCTTCTGCTAACAATTATATAATCAATTTGATTCCTATGTTGACCATTTGGTGAAGTCCACGTGTACAGTTGTCTTTTTCGTTGCTCAAAAAACGTGTTTGCAAGAAACAAATTATTGGCTTCACAGAATTCAATAAGTCTTTCTTCTGCTTCATTTCTATCTCCTGAGCCCCATTTTCCCACAATTCCTAGTTCTTCTCTGTTCTCTACTTTTGCATTCCAGTCTCCCATGATTATCAGCATATCTTGTTTTGGTGTGCAATCAATTTCTTTCTGTACTTCTGTGTAAAATCTCTCCAATTCCTCTCCTTTTGCATTTGCCGTTGGAGCATAGACTTGGATGATGGTTATGTTAATAGGTTTCCCGTTAAATCTCATTGATATAACTTGCTCAGTTGTTATGGATACTAACTGAAAAATTAATTTCCACCAATTAGCTTTAAATTATGTTTAAGAACATAAGAACATAAGAAGACCCTGCTGGATCAGGCCAGTGGCCCATCTAGTCCAGCATCCTGTTCTCACAGTGGCCAACCAGGTGCCTGGGGGAAGCCCGCAAGCAGGACCCGAGTGCAAGAACACTCTCCCCTCCTGAGGCTTCCGCCAACTGGTTTTCAGAAGCATGCTGCCTCTGACTAGGGTGGCAGAGCACAGTCATCATGGCTAGTAGCCATTGATAGCCCTGTCCTCCATGAATTTGTCTAATCTTCTTTTAAAGCCATCCAAGCTGGTGGCCATTACTGCATCTTGTGGGAGCAAATTCCATAGTTTAACTATGCGCTGAGTAAAGAAGTACTTCCTTTTCTCTGTCCTGAATCTTCCAACATTCAGCTTCTTTGAATGTCCATGAGTTCTAGTATTATGAGAGAGGGAGAAGAACTTTTCTCTATCCACTTTCTCAATGCCATGCATAATTTTATACACTTCTATCATGTCTCCTCTGACCTGCCTTTTCTCTAAACTAAAAAGCCCCAAATGCTGCAACCTTTCCTCGTAAGGGAGTCGCTCCATCCCCTTGATCATTCTGGTTGCCCTCTTCTGAACCTTTTCCAACTCTATAATATCCTTTTTGAGATGAGGCGACCAGAACTGTACACAGTATTCCAAATGCGGCCACACCATAGATTTATACAACGGCATTATGATATCGGCTGTTTTATTTTCAATACCTTTCCTAATTATTGCTAGCATGGAATTTGCCTTTTTCACAGCTGCTGCACACTGTGTCGACATTTTCATCGTGCTGTCCACTACAACCCCGAGGTCTCTCTCCTGGTCGGTCACCGCCAGTTCAGACCCCATGAGCGTATAGTTTCTTTTTCAATTTCCACTTTGACATCATTTGTTCTAGATAAAAATCAGCAGAACATGCTTTATCTTGAGGTGGCATTACTAGGGATAGACTAATCTGTCAATTTTGGCTATACTTTGTTTCTCATTTTTTTGCAAACTTAAATTCAGTTTACCTCATTTCCGCAGCAATCTAAGATTTAACCTTCATGAAAATCCATCAGCATTTTAGTACAAATTTCCCAATATCACATATTTATGCAGTTTTGATTAACATACACATTTTGTGAGCAGTTTCCCCTAATATAATGCATCTTTGCATGTTATTTTCAAGAATGTATGCACTTTTATGCACACTGGTTGGTTGCAGAGCTGCTTTGCAAAATTCAGAGAAGTGTGAATTTTGAAGGATAATTGTGTTTTGATTTATTTATTGGTTTGAGACGCAGAAATTTGGTAGTTTATCATTAAAATGCATAGAAAATTGAATATTTCCCCCCATCCTAGACATTACTAAGCACTATAAGCATACAGATACTATAAACACCATGGGAATTATCAATAGTGTGTGTGTGTGTGTGTGTGTACTTTTTTACTTATAGCTTTTTTCCATTATTTTCAAAGACAAAAATACAAATCTCTTCTATCCAGAACTGAAGAAGGAGAGCACTAAGAGCAAAGCAAATTACTAAGTGGTAGCTCTGGGCCCTTTTCTTGGAGATTGCTGGAAAAGCCTTGATGCATGAGGGCCTGTTAACACTACCATGGTCTTCAATCCTGCACAAGCCATGCAACTTGACTATGCTGCAAAAACTAACAAGGGCAGGGAATGCTGAAGGTGTTCATTACAAAGGGCACTATTTCGCTTAAAGCCAGTCTTGGACACAACGCAATGATAAAAGCTATAGCTACAGCAGGCACCACCAACATGCTGTCCACAGATATACATGTGCCAGCAGAGGCATTCCATGGTTCCTACAGGGCTCCCTTCCTGTTGGAATTAGGTTCGAAAGAAGCACTCCATTGTAGCCAATATAATAGATTGCAACATGTGCTTCATTGTCATGTATGTGATGCCCAAAATAGTTTCTCCAGTTTGCAAATGTGCCATGAGCCCAAAAAAGATTGGTGATCCCTGTGCTACAGCTTGTACCATCCACATGTTATACTAGACAATATAGCTGAACATGTTCTATTTCAATGCCAGGTTGTTTATATAGCTGTGCCAAAAAAAATTAAAATTTATCTTCCAACCATTCATTGGCTGGATGGGGGAAATGAAACCCTCCCAAAAATCATGGCGAGCATGGTGAAATTTCTCTGAATTTTTTTTTTGAGAGGGAAAGGGTTGCTGCTTATCTTATAAGGCACTTTAAAAAAATGTAAAATACAGTCCCACACTACTCACAGTGGTGCAAGGCTCACTCTATAGCTCTAATGTTCTAATGTTTTGCAAATTATGTTACGTTGCATCACAATGCTCCTAAGATGTTCCTGGAAGTGGGGCCAACAGGAAGCAGCACAAGGCTCTCTCCACAGCTTACAGCTGGCCACACTTTCTGGTGAGACCCAGTAAGCAGCAACCTCTTCCCAAAGATTTTGGAGAAATTTCTGTTTTCTCTTCCCCCACCTACACCCACACCCACACCCACACCAGGGAAGCAACAGAAAATCAGCCTTCAAGTTGGGGGGGGGGTTGAGGGGGAAATGGAGGGAGGATTTTTACCCAGGCTTACATTTTTGTAGAACTCCCCACCCCCAATTCCAGCCTATAGCAGATTTACCTTGAAGAATAGTTCCTTTGCACCAGAAGTCACAATAGGGTATGTACAGGCTGTAGCTCCATGAATATTTTAATCAGTAACTCCCATCAGCAACTCTTGCAAAAGAGTCAGGGTTCTGAGCTTTGGGTTCTTGGCTAGCAAATATGAAAGAAAGAAAAAAGGGAGGAATATAGAATTTGAAGCTTCAATGCTTTACATTTCTCTTCACACGGTCTGTCACTTTCCATAGCTATGATAAGCAGGACTGGGTATTTGTCTCAGTCTCATAGAATGCTTTTTATCCTTCTTGTTTCAGGCTTGACATCAGATTGAATATGAAAGCTAATACAATCATGGTGTCCTAAGCCTTTTGTATTAAGCAGGTTAAAGTTGGCAGCCATCCAGCGATGCTTATCCACTCAATTCTTATCAAGCTAAGTGGAATGTAAAGCAGATATCTGCTTACAGTAACTCCCATTTGCCCCATCATCAAGCTACTGATTAGAATAAGTAGATTGTGTGCTGAATGCTTATATCAGTAATCAGTTATGCTGTCTGTCAGCCCTCTGCCATAGACTGGGTATCACCAACTATGAGATAGCCATGCAGAAGTACCACTGTCACTGTAGCCAGTTCAAAGATTTGACTAAGAACTCTAACCTGTATTTTCTAGCTTCACTTTGGGTTGGGCATTATAGCACACAAACAAGAGTCTGTGAATCTTAACCCTAGCAATCATAAAAAAACAACCATACAAAGTTCATACCATGCAGGGCTATGTCATTCAACCATGTAGATTGGGGATGGGGGACCTGTGGTTCTCCAGAAGTCATTGGACTCCGATCAGCCACAGCTTGCATGGTCAGTGATGTTAGGATTCATAGTCCAGTAACAGGTGGAGAGTCACAAATTCCCCACCCCAATGCAGATGACAGAGAATGGCTGTTCTGAGAGTTAGCAATGAATCTAGAGATAATTTCAAGGCACATTTGGAGGTTCCTACTTATACACCACACCTGAGATGTTTGAAAAGTAGTGAAGAAGACTTGCAACAATTAATTAATTAGGTGGGATTACTCATATAACTGTTCCACAAAGGAGAATGGAGCAGTTGTTAGAAAGAACAATCTGCAGCCTAGGGCAACAATGGCACCAAACAAGATTGAATCATTGGAACCATCTTAAATATTTGGGAGGAAAACTGTCAATGTCACCAAAATTGCTAGTTGCAACCTGAAAAAAATTGAGAATACAAGTGGGACCTACAACAAATGTTGCAGTGTGGTATGCTCTTCTTCACCGTTCAAACTATGTCCCTCTTTATTTCATTTCATTCCATTCCACCCTACCCTTCCCTTTCATTATTTTCTCCAGCAGACACTCTTCCCTGCACTTTCTCTTGTGTGTGAAATTGGATGGGTGCAATTTTGGATGCATAAGGATAAACAGGTGGAGTTTATTAGTAGTACCCAGATTTTGGCAAACTCCTAATTTACATTAATTTAATCTGATTGATTTAAAATCTAAGGATGTAATCCTAAAGATGCTTATTAGTAAGCAAGCCCCATTGACTTAGTAAGCATACATAAAATATGTCAGGGTTCTACCTATCCTGTCCTGAAATGTGGTATCTCCACAGAGGTGGAACAACATAGCAGGACCCCCTCAGCAGACTGCCAGCGACCCTGAGCTGCTGTCAGAAATCCCTACCCCAGGACTGGAGTTTCCACATCAGATGCCTGGACTCCCAGTCAGCTCTTGGACCCACCCCCATAACCTCAAGGTTATAGAAACAAAGAAGATGTGAACCCAGGCTGGAACTTCAGGGATGCTTCTGTAGTGCCTGATTAGCTGCATGAGTAGACATGAGTTGATGTGGGAGAAGGGGGAAGCACACACAAGGACTGAGCCAGATCTGCAGTAGAATCTCCAGCTTATCACTACTGAAGCAACCAGCTCTCTTAGAGCTTCACTGCAAAGTCTTCTCAAACTGGAGAAATGGACAAGATAGCACTGTAAATCTGTTTACGCTAAAGCTGTGACTGTGGCTCCTAGTATTCAACTTCTATTGAAACAAGCTCCACAGAGTCCTGAACTTTAGACCTTGTTAGGTAACTGCTCCGTATTTTCACCAGACGTGATTAGGATGTCTCTCTTTCTGCCCCCCCCCCGGCCGAGTAACACTGAACCTTCTTTCCTCCAAAAAAGAAGAAGATAATCCTTCCATTTTGTAAAAATGTGTGGGAAGCCACAACTTCCCATTAGCTAGCATTTTGTACTCTGCACATTCTGTTACAGTGAGTCCTTTACAAGACACTTGGAAAGACAGTGTGAAACCTTCTGCCTGCCCTTTAAAAGATAGTTTCCAGCTCATTATGGCAAGATGCCTCTAACATTCTTTTCTGCAGCCCTCCACGGAGCTTACACCTCACGTACATTAGCGACACTAATGAACTGCTTGCTCTGGAATTTCTATTGCTGGCTGGGTTGACACCTAGGTTGCCCCTTTCCTTTTAAAATCCCCTGACAGAGAACTGTTGACAGAGTATTAGAAGGATCTTAAATCTTAAAAGTAGAACCTTGGTTGAAACAGGGCATTTTTTTCCTGTGCTATAACACAGTCTCATGAAATCAGAAAAAAAAAATTCATCAGGCTTCTGAGTTCAGACTGGCAGAGGGAAAAATAGTGACCAGAGGTTTCCTAATAATTATTGTTGTTACTGGTAAAGCAAGCGGCATTCATTTGGTATGAGTGATCAGCTGGGTTCTGAACATAAGGAATATTGGCATGTTATATTTAAGATGATGACACAATGTTAAGTAGACAGAGCATCAGGGTAAATGGAGAGGTTTAAACTTATCCTATTCCCTAATGGGGATGCAAATCACACCCTCCCCAGTTATCAAATTGATCATTTGATGAATGGGGAGGGGGTGATAACCCTAAATCAGCTAAGAAGGCTGTGTGCTTGTTGTGTGTGAATGTGACTAGTATGTGTATGAGATGGCCACACCCTCTGCTAGCACTGCTAAACCAGAAGGTTAGCCAAGGATGAATGTGACCCACGGGCCAATAGTTAGCTACCCCTGTCATGCATGCTTAACTGGGAGTCAGTCCCATTAAATTCACTTAGACGTCTGAGTAGACATGGTGTAGGACTTTACTGTTCAAGTCTGATTAATCAGAGGTGAATATCTATTGGCAGAGCCAACACAATCCTGATAATTTTCTTTATTCAGTTTGCTTTCATATAAAAAAGAAGAAAGGAAAAGATTGTCAGTTGAAAGGCATCAAAATATACAATAAATAATACTCATCAATCATATAGAAGCCTGGGACAGGTGTAGTGTATGGGCTTTTTCACAGGTGGCTCCTTGTCTGCAGAATGCTCACCTCAGGGAAACACACCTGACACCATCCTTGTCAATTTTTAGGTGCCAGGCTAATACCCACCCAGGCTTTTGGTGGTTAAGTTAGCCTCTACTATGGTGCTCATCTTTGACTGGAGTAGGGTAGCACTGGTCCTTGATGCATTACAGGATGAGTATTTTAGGAATTTTCCATTGTACATCACTTTAAATTTGGCTTTTAGTTGTTTTTATTTTGTTTTTAAGTTGCTTTGAGACATTTCTTTTTTGTACAAAGTGACTAACAAATGCAAATAATAACAACAACATGTCACAACAGAATTATAAAAGCACCACAGGAAAGGAAAGCCCTCACAGCCTCTCAGATATCCCAGTGCAGCAGTAATTTAGCACAAGCCATGTTTCTTTGCTAGTCTGCCACCTGGCCTAGTTGGGGGAGGGCAGCACTGGAGTGAACCTGGCAGGGTGTGTGCCCAACCTCTAGATAAGGCATGGATTTCTTTTTCCTTCCTACAGGTGGTCTCACAGCTCTGGTTTTCCAGACATAAAGTCGGTGGTGCATTTAGGTAATTTTATATTATGGGCTTAGTGGTCTTATGGCTCTATTTTTTGTTGAATCTACAGTTCTGTTACATAGACTAGTTTTATGTAGCGTGTTTTTAATTAATGAAAATGCTACTTGTGAACCTAGCCTTGTGTGTATGTTTACTGAAATCAGGGCTGGAGAACATACGTCTTCCAGATGTTGCTGGACTCTAACTCCCATCACCCCAAAACCATTGGCTGTGCCAACTGGGTCTGTTGAGAGTCAAACAACATCTGAAGGATCACAGGGTCCTCATCTCTGACTTATTATTAGCAACTATCCTACAAGACTCAGGATGAGGCAGCTTGCACATATGTGGGAGGAAGGGGGAAAGTACTACCAGAATGTGCAAGTTGTTATTTCATGTTAAAAGGTGGGTGCTGCTTACTGAAACAGGCTGGAGTGAGATAGTGGGGGGGGGCGCTTCTCTAGCTTTTTTCTTTAAGAGGAGTAAATCAGCCTTTCAAACCTGTCTGCTGGACTTCCAGATGCAATATATCTGCCCTTTTAAAGGGTGTGGAGGTGGCCATCTTGGCAGGTGCAGCTTTTCTAATCCATGCATGACAAGATGCACCTGCCAAAATTACCTCAGGAATTTCACCTCCTTCCTATTTCATCACTCTGTTGCTCCTGCTGATACTCCTTGTATGAGCCACTTGAGGAAACAAAGTCTTCTTCCTTCCTGATTTCAGAATAAGCATAGAGAGAGACTCAAATATATATGTGTTCCCTTATTAAGAGGGCAGCTAGCAAGTTCAGCATTCAGTGGATTATTACTTGCCCTACTTCATGTAATAAGCACTCTTTGATAACACTCTGCAATTATTTGGGCCTTGTGAATGCTACTGAATAGGAAAGGCTCCTAGAAGCTAGTAGCATTATGCCTAAAAATTGAGAATCTCCAGAATCCAAAGCCCCCTTTATGCCTTGTCCTCCATATATTAACTTCAAGCATGAAGGGGGATCATGCCATTGGCCCTGTCCCCAATGCCACTATGCACTTCTAGCCCAGCCTCAGCCTCCATGCAAAGAAATGAAGTTCTGAAAAGTGGCATCTATGCACATTCATGTGCATAGGTGTTTCTCCCAAACAGGAATTCTGATCACACAGTCATGTAGAGCATGTGCATGTGTACAGCTGTATGTGCACTGGTCACCCTTTTCAGACCTTTAACTGCACGCAGAGGTCTGTGGCAGTCAGCAGGTATTGAGGATGGGGTCAATGGTGCAAACCTGCTTTTTCTCCCAGGAGGCTGTGGAGTGGATGGAGTGTGTGAAGAAGGTGTGCTTTCTACTACTAGGAGGGATTTTTAATGGTATTATAATCAGATTATATTAATGGAATTTATATACCTTTAGGTGGTTTTCTAGGCTGGGCTATTAATCCCTACAAATAAAGTAAGTAAAATTAGTATCCATCTAATGAGACTTCACAATTAAGCCATATATCTGAAATGCAAACAATCATCACCTCGTGAAGATTTAATATAGGCTTACTTTTCTAGGCATGTTTACTGCTTATGTGTATAGAAATCCCCATTGAATAGAGACTGTTACTTAACAAGAAAGCAAAGGGCAACAAATATATTGGTGTTTGGGGGATGATGCTTTTAATTAATCTCTAGAGGATTTCGTTGTTATTTTGATATTAAAAAATTACAAAGGTGAAAATACAATAAAATACTCTCTTTTGTACATGAACATGGATTGACTGCTATTTCAGAGTAACTACTGAACTCATCAATTCAAGCTCAGAAATCTATTAGACTAAGTAAACGTTTAAAGTTCCTCAACCTATTACGTGCTTTGAGTTTATGAGAATATTGCAAGATTTCTAAGTGATCTTTGACAAGTCACCTCATCTTCATCTGTGCAATGGGGACAGAATTTCTTTTTGTCTAGGCTAAGTCAGATATGTAAGTTTATCACAATTGTGTAAACATAATTATACAGCCAGCGTGGATTTTTCACATTCCACAATGTTAAATTGAAAATACCCCCATGCCATCCTGATGCTTCCCATAAGCTCATTTCAAAACGAAATCTTACACAACTTATAGTCCTGAACTCAGAAACACTTGCTTAACAACCCTAAATCTGAGTGGAAGGGAATGAAAGACCCTAAATCAAACTTGAGATGAATCTTGGTGCCCGACCCGAATTGTTCTTGTGATGTACCTTCAAATCAATCACAACATATGGGGAACCTATGAATCAGCAACCTCCAATAGCATCTGTCATGAACCACCCTGTTCAGATCTTGTAAGTTGAGGTCTGTGGCTTCCTTTATGGAATCAACCCATCTCTTGTTTGGTCTTCCTCTTTTTCTAATGTTTTTCCCAGCATTATTTTCTTTTCTAGTGAATCATGTCTTCTCATGATGTGTCCAAAGTATGATAACCTCAGTTTCATCATTTTAGCTTCTAGTGATGGTTCTGGTTTAATTTGTTCTAACACCCAATCTCCTTTCTTTGCAATTGGGATGTATATTGAACGCTTTCAGTCTGTGGGCCATTGGTTAGTTTTCCATATTTGTTGACAAATTTTTGTCAAAATTTGGACAGATTCAGTCTCAGTAGCTTGTAGCAACTCTATTGATATGCCATCTGTTTGTGGTGATTTGTTTCTTCCAAGTATTTTAAGAGCAGCTTAAACCTCACATTCTAAAATTTCTGGTTTTTCATCATACGGTTCCTCCGTGAATGAATCTATCATCCTTACATATCTTTTATAGAGTTCTTCAGTGTATTGCTTCCATCTTCCTTTCATTTCATCTCGGTCATTCAGTGTGTTTCCTTGTTGATTATTCAACATCCCCACCCTTGGCTTAAATTTCCCTTTAATTTCTCTAATCTTTTGGAGTAGGGCTCTTGTTCTACCCTTTTTGTTGTCCTATTTCTATACAATAACTATTCTAATAGTTCTCTTTGTTCCTATGTACTAGACACTGTATTATTTCATTTAGGGTTCTAACTGTTTCTCCTTTTGCTTTTGCTTTCCTTCTCTCTTTAACCATTTTAAGAGTTTCTGCAGTCATCCATTGAGGTCTTTCTCTCATTTTAACGAGAGGTATTGTCTTTTTGCATTCTTTCCTGATAATGTCTCTGACTTCATTCCATAGTTCTTCTGGTTCTCTGTCAACTAAGTTTAAAGCCTCAAATCTGTTCCTTATTTGATCTTTATATTCTTCTGGGATGTTATTTAAATTGTTTTTTGGAGTTATGATTGCTTTGTTGTTGTTCTTTAGCTTTACTCTGATTTTTTATACGACCAGTTCATGATCTGTACCACAGTCTGCTTCTGGTCTTGTTTTCGTTCAATGTATGGAACTTCTCCATCTTCTGCTACCAATTATATAATCAATTTGATTCCTATATTGACCATTTGGTGATAATATCCATGTGTACAGTCGTCTTTTCGGTTGCTCAAAAATGTGTTTGAAGAAACAAATTATTGGCTTCACAGAATTTGA